>NC_133137.1:44764693-45076039 GCF_048418815.1 Hemitrygon akajei | reverse complement strand
CTACTGAGAACCATGGAGAACTCAAAATTAAGTTCAATTCAGGAACCCAGCACACTCATAAAATTGGTTGCAGACTGTTCTAAAACATCAGGAAAGAAAAGTTGAAAGTTTTACATGAAGTTAGCAGAAAGTACATTTTGAGTAGATTTGAAAGCTGCATCTTTTTGGCGGAGTACGTTACTTCATGTTCTGAGCAATCTGTGTTAAGTATATGTACACCACAATCCAGGCTGAAGTTGAAATGTATAGAAATTAAATGAAAACTTCTGAGAACTATGTAATACTCTAAATAAAGTTCAATTCAGGAACCTACCACATATCATTTACTTTGCATTTGCAATTAGCTTACGATTGCTTTCAAATACTGAAGTTGTGCAATTGGTGATATTAATTAATGTATGTTCTCCAACTTTAGTAGCATACTCATACAATTGGTTGCAGACTGTTCTAAAACATAAGGAAAGAAAAGTTGAAAGTTTTACATGAGGTTAGAAGATAGTACATTTTGAGCAGAATTGAAAGGTGCACTCTTTTTGGCGGAGTACGTTACTTCATCTTCTGAGCAATCTGTGTTAAGTATATGTACACCACAATTCAGTCTGAGGTGCAAATGTATAGAAATTAAATGAATTCTTCTGAGAACTATGTAATACTCTAAATAAAGTTCAATTCAGGAACCTACCACATATCATTTACTTTGCATTTGCCTTTAGCTTACGATTGCTTTCAAATACTAAAGTTGTGCATTTGGTGATATTGCTGAAAGTATCTTCTCCAATTTTAGTAGCACACTCGCAAAATTGGTTGCAGACTGTACTAAACCATCAGGGAAGTAAGTTTAAAAATTTTTACATGACGTTAGCAGGTATTACATTTTGAGCATAATTGAAAGGTGCACTCTTTTTGGCTGAGTACGTTACTTCATGTTCTGAGCAATCTGTGTTAAGGATATGTACACCACAATTTAGGCTGAAGTGCAAATGTATAGAAATTACATGAATACTTCTGAGAACTATGTAATTCTCTAAATAAGGTTGAATTCAGGAACCTACCACATAGCATTTACATTGCAACTGCCTTTAGCTGTCCTCTCCTTTCAAAAACTAAAGTTCTATAAGTGGATCTGGTGATATTGAAGTAACTTCTCCAACTTTAACAGCACCCTCATAAATTTCGTTGCAGACAGTTGTAAATGGAATGTGCACTCTTTTTGGATGAGTACGTTACTTCATGTTCTGAGCATTCTGTGTTAAGTATATGTACACCACTACTGAGAACCATGGAGAACTCAAAATTAAGTTCAATTCAGGAACCCAGCACACTCATAAAATTGGTTCCAGACTGTTCTAAAACATCAGGAAAGAAAAGTTGAAAGTTTTACATGAAGTTAGCAGAAAGTACATTTTGAGTAGATTTGAAAGCTGCATCTTTTTGGCGGAGTACGTTACTTCATGTTCTGAGCAATCTGTGTTAAGTATATGTACACCACAATCCAGGCTGAAGTTGAAATGTATAGAAATTAAATGAAAACTTCTGAGAACTATGTAATACTCTAAATAAAGTTCAATTCAGGAACCTACCACATATCATTTACTTTGCATTTGCAATTAGCTTACGATTGCTTTCAAATACTGAAGTTGTGCAATTGGTGATATTAATTAATGTATGTTCTCCAACTTTAGTAGCATACTCATACAATTGGTTGCAGACTGTTCTAAAACATAAGGAAAGAAAAGTTGAAAGTTTTACATGAAGTTAGCAGAAAGTACATTTTGAGTAGAATTGAAAGGTGCATCTTTTTGGCGGAGTACGTTACTTCATGTTCTGAGCAATATGTGTTAGGCATATGTACACCACAATCCAGGCTGAAGTTGAAATGTATAGAATTTAAATGAATACTTCTGAGAACTATGTAATACTCTAAATAAGGTTCAATTCAGGAACCTACCACATATCATTTACTTTGCATTTGCCTTTAGCTTAAGATTGCTTTCAAATACTAAAGTTGTGCATTTGTTGATATTGCTGTAAGTATCTTCTCCAATTTTAGTAGCACACTCGGAAAATTGGTTGCAGACTGTTCTAAATCATCAGGGAAGTAAATTTAAAAATTTTTACATGACGTTAGCAGATATTACATTTTCAGCATAATTGAAAGGTGCACTCTTTTTGGCTGAGTACGTTACTTCATGTTCTGAGCAGTCTGTGTTAAGTATATGTACACCACTATTCAGGCTGAAGTGCAAATGTATAGAAATTACATGAATACTTCTGAGAACTGTGTAATACTCCAAATAAAGTTCAATTCAGGAACATACCACATAACATTTACTATGCATTTGCCTTTAGCTTACGATTGCTTTCAAATACTAAAGTTGTGCATTTGGTGATATTGCTGTAAGTATCTTCTCCAATTTTAGTAGCACACTCGGAAAATTGGTTGCAGACTGTTCTAAATCATCAGGGAAGTAAATTTAAAAATTTTTACATGACGTTAGCAGATATTACATTTTCAGCATAATTGAAAGGTGCACTCTTTTTGGCTGAGTACGTTACTTCATGTTCTGAGCAGTCTGTGTTAAGTATATGTACACCACTATTCAGGCTGAAGTGCAAATGTATAGAAATTACATGAATACTTCTGAGAACTGTGTAATACTCCAAATAAAGTTCAATTCAGGAACATACCACATAACATTTACTATGCATTTGCCTTTAGCTTACGATTGCTTTCAAATACTAAAGTTGTGCATTTGGTGATATTGATGAAAGTATCTTTTCCAACTTTAGTAGCACACTCGGAAATTTGGTTTACTGAATACTATAAATTGAATACTATGTAATACTCTAAATAAAGTTCAATTCAGGAACACACCACCTAGCATTTACGTTGCATTTGCCTTTAGCTTACGATTGCTTTCAAATACTGAAGTTGTGCAATTGGTGATATTAATTAATGTATGTTCTCCAACTTTAGTAGCATACTCATACAATTGGTTGCAGACTGTTCTAAAACATAAGGAACGAAAAGTTGAAAGTTTTACATGAAGTTAGCAGAAAGTACATTTTGAGTAGAATTGAAAGGTGCATCTTTTTGGCGGAGTACGTTACTTCATGTTCTGAGCAATCTGTGTTAGGCATATGTACACCACAATCCAGGCTGAAGTTGAAATGTATAGAATTTAAATGAATACTTCTGAGAACTATGTAATACTCTAAATAAGGTTCAATTCAGGAACCTACCACATATCATTTACTTTGCATTTGCCTTTAGCTTAAGATTGCTTTCAAATACTAAAGTTGTGCATTTGTTGATATTGCTGTAAGTATCTTCTCCAATTTTAGTAGCACACTCGGAAAATTGGTTGCAGACTGTTCTAAATCATCAGGGAAGTAAATTTAAAAATTTTTACATGACGTTAGCAGATATTACATTTTCAGCATAATTGAAAGGTGCACTCTTTTTGGCTGAGTACGTTACTTCATGTTCTGAGCAGTCTGTGTTAAGTATATGTACACCACTATTCAGGCTGAAGTGCAAATGTATAGAAATTACATGAATACTTCTGAGAACTGTGTAATACTCCAAATAAAGTTCAATTCAGGAACATACCACATAGCATTTACTTTGCATTTGCCTTTAGCTTACGATTGCTTTCAAATACTGCAGTTGTGCAATTGGTGATATTAATTAATGTATCTTCTCCAACTTAAGTAGAACAGTCGGAAAATTGGTTGCAGACTGTACTAAACCATCATGGAAGTAAGTTTAAAAATTTTTACATGACGTTAGCAGATATTACATTTTCAGCATAATTGAAAGGTGCACTCTTTTTGGCTGAGTACGTTACTTCATGTTCTGAGCAATCTGTGTTAAGTATATGTACACCACAATTCAGGCTGAAGTGCAAATGTTTAGAAATTACATAAATACTTCTGAGAACTAAGTAATACTCTAAATAAGGTTCAATTCAGGAACATACCACATAGCATTTACTTTGCATTTGCCTTTAGCTTACGATTGCTTTCAAATACTAAAGTTGTGCATTTGGTGATATTGATGAAAGTATCTTTTCCAACTTTAGTAGCACACTCGGAAATTTGGTTTACTGAATACTATAAATTGAATACTATGTAATACTCTAAATAAAGTTCAATTCAGGAACACACCACCTAGCATTTACGTTGCATTTGCCTTTAGCTTACGATTGCTTTCAAATACTGAAGTTGTGCAATTGGTGATATTAATTAATGTATGTTCTCCAACTTTAGTAGCATACTCATACAATTGGTTGCAGACTGTTCTAAAACATAAGGAAAGAAAAGTTGAAAGTTTTACATGAAGTTAGTAGAAAGTACATTTTGAGTAGAATTGAAAGGTGCATCTTTTTGGCGGAGTACGTTACTTCATGTTCTGAGCAATCTGTGTTAGGCATATGTACACCACAATCCAGGCTGAAGTTGAAATATATAGAATTTAAATGAATACTTCTGAGAACTATGTAATACTCTAAATAAGGTTCAATTCAGGAACCTACCACATATCATTTACTTTGCATTTGCCTTTAGCTTAAGATTGCTTTCAAATACTAAAGTTGTGCATTTGTTGATATTGCTGTAAGTATCTTCTCCAATTTTAGTAGCACACTCGGAAAATTGGTTGCAGACTGTTCTAAATCATCAGGGAAGTAAATTTAAAAATTTTTACATGACGTTAGCAGATATTACATTTTCAGCATAATTGAAAGGTGCACTCTTTTTGGCTGAGTACGTTACTTCATGTTCTGAGCAGTCTGTGTTAAGTATATGTACACCACTATTCAGGCTGAAGTGCAAATGTATAGAAATTACATGAATACTTCTGAGAACTGTGTAATACTCGAAATAAAGTTCAATTCAGGAACATACCACATAGCATTTACTTTGCATTTGCCTTTAGCTTACGATTGCTTTCAAATACTGCAGTTGTGCAATTGGTGATATTAATTAATGTATCTTCTCCAACTTAAGTAGAACAGTCGGAAAATTGGTTGCAGACTGTACTAAACCATCATGGAAGTAAGTTTAAAAATTTTTACATGACGTTAGCAGATATTACTTTTTCAGCATAATTGAAAGGTGCACTCTTTTTGGCTGAGTACGTTACTTCATGTTCTGAGCAATCTGTGTTAGGTATATGTACACCACAATTCAGGCTGAAGTGCAAATGTTTAGAAATTACATAAATACTTCTGAGAACTAAGTAATACTCTAAATAAGGTTCAATTCAGGAACATACCACATAGCATTTACTTTGCATTTGCCTTTAGCTTACGATTGCTTTCAAATACTGAAGTTGTGCAATTGGTGATATTAATTAATGTACCTTCTCCAACTTAAGTAGCACAGTCGGAAAATTGGTTGCAGAATGTTCTAAATCATAAGGGAAGTAAACTGAAAAGTTTTACATGACGTTAGCAGATAGCACATTTTGAGCATAATTGAAAGGTGCACTCTTTTTGGCTGAGTACGTTACTTCATGTTCTGTGCAATCTGTGTTAAGGATATGTACACCACAATTTAGGCTGAAGTGCAAATGTATAGAAATTACATGAATACTTCAGAGAACTATGTAATTCTCTAAATAAAGTTGAATTCAGGAACCTACCACATAGCATTTACATTGCAACTGCCTTTAGCTGTCCTCTCCTTTCAAAAACCAAAGTTCTATAAGTGGATCTGGTGATATTGAAGTAACTTCTCCAACTTTAACGGCACCCTCATAAATTTCGTTGCAGACAGTTGTAAATGGAATGTGCACTCTTTTTGGATGAGTACGTTACTTCATGTTCTGAGCATTCTGTGTTAAGTATATGTACACCACTACTGAGAACCATGGAGAACTCAAAATTAAGTTCAATTCAGGAACCCAGCACACTCATAAAATTGGTTGCAGACTGTTCTAAAACATCAGGAAAGAAAAGTTGAAAGTTTTACATGAAGTTAGCAGAAAGTACATTTTGAGTAGATTTGAAAGCTGCATCTTTTTGGCGGAGTACGTTACTTCATGTTCTGAGCAATCTGTGTTAAGTATATGTACACCACAATCCAGGCTGAAGTTGAAATGTATAGAAATTAAATGAAAACTTCTGAGAACTATGTAATACTCTAAATAAAGTTCAATTCAGGAACCTACCACATATCATTTACTTTGCATTTGCAATTAGCTTACGATTGCTTTCAAATACTGAAGTTGTGCAATTGGTGATATTAATTAATGTATGTTCTCCAACTTTAGTAGCATACTCATACAATTGGTTGCAGACTGTTCTAAAACATAAGGAAAGAAAAGTTGAAAGTTTTACATGAAGTTAGCAGAAAGTACATTTTGAGTAGAATTGAAAGGTGCATCTTTTTGGCGGAGTACGTTACTTCATGTTCTGAGCAATCTGTGTTAGGCATATGTACACCACAATCCAGGCTGAAGTTGAAATGTATAGAATTTAAATGAATACTTCTGAGAACTATGTAATACTCTAAATAAGGTTCAATTCAGGAACCTACCACATATCATTTACTTTGCATTTGCCTTTAGCTTAAGATTGCTTTCAAATACTAAAGTTGTGCATTTGTTGATATTGCTGTAAGTATCTTCTCCAATTTTAGTAGCACACTCGGAACATTGGTTGCAGACTGTTCTAAATCATCAGGGAAGTAAATTTAAAAATTTTTACATGACGTTAGCAGATATTACATTTTCAGCATAATTGAAAGGTGCACTCTTTTTGGCTGAGTACGTTACTTCATGTTCTGAGCAGTCTGTGTTAAGTATATGTACACCACTATTCAGGCTGAAGTGCAAATGTATAGAAATTACATGAATACTTCTGAGAACTGTGTAATACTCCAAATAAAGTTCAATTCAGGAACATACCACATAACATTTACTATGCATTTGCCTTTAGCTTACGATTGCTTTCAAATACTAAAGTTGTGCATTTGGTGATATTGCTGTAAGTATCTTCTCCAATTTTAGTATCACACTCGGAAAATTGGTTGCAGACTGTTCTAAATCATCAGGGAAGTAAATTTAAAAATTTTTACATGACGTTAGCAGATATTACATTTTCAGCATAATTGAAAGGTGCACTCTTTTTGCCTGAGTACGTTACTTCATGTTCTGAGCAGTCTGTGTTTAGTATATGTACACCATTATTCAGGCTGAAGTGCAAATGTATAGAAATTACATGAATACTTCTGAGAACTGTGTAATACTCCAAATAAAGTTCAATTCAGGAACATACCACATAACATTTACTATGCATTTGCCTTTAGCTTACGATTGCTTTCAAATACTAAAGTTGTGCATTTGGTGATATTGATGAAAGTATCTTTTCCAACTTTAGTAGCACACTCGGAAATTTGGTTTACTGAATACTATAAATTGAATACTATGTAATACTCTAAATAAAGTTCAATTCAGGAACACACCACCTAGCATTTACGTTGCATTTGCCTTTAGCTTACGATTGCTTTCAAATACTGAAGTTGTGCAATTGGTGATATTAATTAATGTATGTTCTCCAACTTTAGTAGCATACTCATACAATTGGTTGCAGACTGTTCTAAAACATAAGGAAAGAAAAGTTGAAAGTTTTACATGAAGTTAGCAGAAAGTACATTTTGAGTAGAATTGAAAGGTGCATCTTTTTGGCGGAGTACGTTACTTCATGTTCTGAGCAATCTGTGTTAGGCATATGTACACCACAATCCAGGCTGAAGTTGAAATGTATAGAATTTAAATGAATACTTCTGAGAACTATGTAATACTCTAAATAAGGTTCAATTCAGGAACCTACCACATATCATTTACTTTGCATTTGCCTTTAGCTTACGATTGCTTTCAAAAACTAAAGTTGTGCATTTGGTGATATTGCTGAAAGTATCTTCTCCAATTTTAGTAGCACACTCGGAAAATTGGTTGCAGACTGTTCTAAATCATAAGGGAAGTAAACTGAAAAGTTTTACATGACGTTAGCAGATAGCACATTTTGAGCATAATTGAAAGGTGCACTCTTTTTGGCCGAGTACGTTACTTCATGTTCTGAGCAATCTGTGTTAAGGATATGTACACCACAATTTAGGCTGAAGTGCAAATGTATAGAAATTACATGAATACTTCAGAGAACTATGTAATTCTCTAAATAAAGTTGAATTCAGGAACCTACCACATAGCATTTACATTGCAACTGCCTTTAGCTGTCCTCTCCTTTCAAAAACCAAAGTTCTATAAGTGGATCTGGTGATATTGAAGTAACTTCTCCAACTTTAACGGCACCCTCATAAATTTCGTTGCAGACAGTTGTAAATGGAATGTGCACTCTTTTTGGATGAGTACGTTACTTCATGTTCTGAGCAGTCTGTGTTAAGTATATGTACACCACTATTCAGGCTGAAGTGCAAATGTATAGAAATTACATGAATACTTCTGAGAACTGTGTAATACTCCAAATAAAGTTCAATTCAGGAACATACCACATAACATTTTCTATGCATTTGCCTTTAGCTTACGATTGCTTTCAAATACTATAGTTGTGCATTTGGTGATATTGCTGTAAGTATCTTCTCCAATTTTAGTAGCACACTCGGAAAATTGGTTGCAGACTGTTCTAAATCATCAGGGAAGTAAATTTAAAAATTTTTACATGACGTTAGCAGATATTACATTTTCAGCATAATTGAAAGGTGCACTCTTTTTGGCTGAGTACGTTACTTCATGTTCTGAGCAGTCTGTGTTAAGTATATGTACACCACTATTCAGGCTGAAGTGCAAATGTATAGAAATTACATGAATACTTCTGAGAACTGTGTAATACTCCAAATAAATTTCAATTCAGGAACATACCACATAACATTTACTATGCATTTGCCTTTAGCTTACGATTGCTTTCAAATACTAAAGTTGTGCATTTGGTGATATTGATGAAAGTATCTTTTCCAACTTTAGTAGCACACTCGGAAATTTGGTTTACTGAATACTATAAATTGAATACTATGTAATACTCTAAATAAAGTTCAATTCAGGAACACACCACCTAGCATTTACGTTGCATTTGCCTTTAGCTTACGATTGCTTTCAAATACTGAAGTTGTGCAATTGGTGATATTAATTAATGTATGTTCTCCAACTTTAGTAGCATACTCATACAATTGGTTGCAGACTGTTCTAAAACATAAGGAAAGAAAAGTTGAAAGTTTTACATGAAGTTAGCAGAAAGTACATTTTGAGTAGAATTGAAAGGTGCATCTTTTTGGCGGAGTACGTTACTTCATGTTCTGAGCAATCTGTGTTAGGCATATGTACACCACAATCCAGGCTGAAGTTGAAATGTATAGAATTTAAATGAATACTTCTGAGAACTATGTAATACTCTAAATAAGGTTCAATTCAGGAACCTACCACATATCATTTACTTTGCATTTGCCTTTAGCTTAAGATTGCTTTCAAATACTAAAGTTGTGCATTTGTTGATATTGCTGTAAGTATCTTCTCCAATTTTAGTAGCACACTCGGAAAATTGGTTGCAGACTGTTCTAAATCATCAGGGAAGTAAATTTAAAAATTTTTACATGACGTTAGCAGATATTACATTTTCAGCATAATTGAAAGGTGCACTCTTTTTGGCTGAGTACGTTACTTCATGTTCTGAGCAGTCTGTGTTAAGTATATGTACACCACTATTCAGGCTGAAGTGCAAATGTATAGAAATTACATGAATACTTCTGAGAACTGTGTAATACTCGAAATAAAGTTCAATTCAGGAACATACCACATAGCATTTACTTTGCATTTGCCTTTAGCTTACGATTGCTTTCAAATACTGCAGTTGTGCAATTGGTGATATTAATTAATGTATCTTCTCCAACTTAAGAAGAACAGTCGGAAAATTGGTTGCAGACTGTACTAAACCATCATGGAAGTAAGTTTAAAAATTTTTAAATGACGTTAGCAGATATTACATTTTCAGCATAATTGAAAGGTGCACTCTTTTTGGCTGAGTACGTTACTTCATGTTCTGAGCAATCTGTGTTAAGTATATGTACACCACAATTCAGGCTGAAGTGCAAATGTTTAGAAATTACATAAATACTTCTGTGAACTAAGTAATACTCTAAATAAGGTTCAATTCAGGAACATACCACATAGCATTTACTTTGCATTTGCCTTTAGCTTACGATTGCTTTCAAATCTGAAGTTGTGCAATTGGTGATATTAATTAATGTATCTTCTCCAACTTAAGTAGCACAGTCGGAAAATTGGTTGCAGAATGTTCTAAATCATAAGGGAAGTAAACTGAAAAGTTTTACATCACGTTAGCAGATAGTACATTTTGAGCATAATTGAAAGCTGCACTCTTTTTGGCTGAGTACGTTACATCATGTTCTGAGCAATCTGTGTTAAGTATATGTACACCACAATTCAGGCTGAAGTGCAAATGTATAGATTACATAAATACTTCTGAGAACTATGTAATACTCTAAATAAAGTTCAATTCAGGAACATACCACATAGTATTTACTTTGCTTTTGCCTTTAGCTTACGATTGCTTTCAAATACTGAAGTTGTGCAATTGGTGATATTAATTAATGTATGTTCTCCAACTTTAGTAGCATACTCATACAATTGGTTGCAGACTGTTCTAAAACATAAGGAAAGAAAAGTTGAAAGTTTTACATGAAGTTAGCAGAAAGTACATTTTGAGTAGAATTGAAAGGTGCATCTTTTTGGCGGAGTACGTTACTTCATGTTCTGAGCAATCTGTGTTAGGCATATGTACACCACAATCCAGGCTGAAGTTGAAATGTATAGAATTTAAATGAATACTTCTGAGAACTATGTAATACTCTAAATAAGGTTCAATTCAGGAACCTACCACATATCATTTACTTTGCATTTGCCTTTAGCTTAAGATTGCTTTCAAATACTAAAGTTGTGCATTTGTTGATATTGCTGTAAGTATCTTCTCCAATTTTAGTAGCACACTCGGAACATTGGTTGCAGACTGTTCTAAATCATCAGGGAAGTAAATTTAAAAATTTTTACATGACGTTAGCAGATATTACATTTTCAGCATAATTGAAAGGTGCACTCTTTTTGGCTGAGTACGTTACTTCATGTTCTGAGCAGTCTGTGTTAAGTATATGTACACCACTATTCAGGCTGAAGTGCAAATGTATAGAAATTACATGAATACTTCTGAGAACTGTGTAATACTCCAAATAAAGTTCAATTCAGGAACATACCACATAACATTTACTATGCATTTGCCTTTAGCTTACGATTGCTTTCAAATACTAAAGTTGTGCATTTGGTGATATTGATGAAAGTATCTTTTCCAACTTTAGTAGCACACTCGGAAATTTGGTTTACTGAATACTATAAATTGAATACTATGTAATACTCTAAATAAAGTTCAATTCAGGAACCCACCACCTAGCATTTACGTTGCATTTGCCTTTAGCTTACGATTGCTTTCAAATACTGAAGTTGTGCAATTGGTGATATTAATTAATGTATGTTCTCCAACTTTAGTAGCATACTCATACAATTGGTTGCAGACTGTTCTAAAACATAAGGAAAGAAAAGTTGAAAGTTTTACATGAAGTTAGCAGAAAGTACATTTTGAGTAGAATTGAAAGGTGCATCTTTTTGGCGGAGTACGTTACTTCATGTTCTGAGCAATCTGTGTTAGGCATATGTACACCACAATCCAGGCTGAAGTTGAAATGTATAGAATTTAAATGAATACTTCTGAGAACTATGTAATACTCTAAATAAGGTTCAATTCAGGAACCTACCACATATCATTTACTTTGCATTTGCCTTTAGCTTACGATTGCTTTCAAATACTAAAGTTGTGCATTTGGTGATATTGCTGAAAGTATCTTCTCCAATTTTAGTAGCACACTCGGAAAATTGGTTGTAGACTGTACTAAACCATCAGGGAAGTAAGTTTAAAAATTTTTACATGACGTTAGCAGGTATTACATTTTGAGCATAATTGAGAGGTGCACTCTTTTTGGCTGAGTACGTTACTTCATGTTCTGAGCAGTCTGTGTTAAGTATATGTACACCACTATTCAGGCTGAAGTGCAAATGTATAGAAATTACATGAATACTTCTGAGAACTGTGTAATACTCGAAATAAAGTTCAATTCAGGAACATACCACATAGCATTTACTTTGCATTTGCCTTTAGCTTACGATTGCTTTCAAATACTGCAGTTGTGCAATTGGTGATATTAATTAATGTATCTTCTCCAACTTAAGAAGAACAGTCGGAAAATTGGTTGCAGACTGTACTAAACCATCATGGAAGTAAGTTTAAAAATTTTTAAATGACGTTAGCAGATATTACATTTTCAGCATAATTGAAAGGTGCACTCTTTTTGGCTGAGTACGTTACTTCATGTTCTGAGCAATCTGTGTTAAGTATATGTACACCACAATTCAGGCTGAAGTGCAAATGTTTAGAAATTACATAAATACTTCTGAGAACTAAGTAATACTCTAAATAAGGTTCAATTCAGGAACATACCACATAGCATTTACTTTGCATTTGCCTTTAGCTTACGATTGCTTTCAAATACTGAAGTTGTGCAATTGGTGATATTAATTAATGTATCTTCTCCAACGTAAGTAGCACAGTCGGAAAATTGGTTGCAGAATGTTCTAAATCATAAGGGAAGTAAACTGAAAAGTTTTACATCACGTTAGCAGATAGTACATTTTGAGCATAATTGAAAGCTGCACTCTTTTTGGCTGAGTACGTTACATCATGTTCTGAGCAATCTGTGTTAAGTATATGTACACCACAATTCAGGCTGAAGTGCAAATGTATAGATTACATAAATACTTCTGAGAACTATGTAATACTCTAAATAAAGTTCAATTCAGGAACATACCTCATAGTATTTACTTTGCTTTTGCCTTTAGCTTACGATTGCTTTCAAATACTGAAGTTGTGCAATTGGTGATATTAATTAATGTATGTTCTCCAACTTTAGTAGCATACTCATACAATTGGTTGCAGACTGTTCTAAAACATAAGGAAAGAAAAGTTGAAAGTTTTACATGAAGTTAGCAGAAAGTACATTTTGAGTAGAATTGAAAGGTGCATCTTTTTGGCGGAGTACGTTACTTCATGTTCTGAGCAATCTGTGTTAGGCATATGTACACCACAATCCAGGCTGAAGTTGAAATGTATAGAATTTAAATGAATACTTCTGAGAACTATGTAATACTCTAAATAAGGTTCAATTCAGGAACCTACCACATATCATTTACTTTGCATTTGCCTTTAGCTTAAGATTGCTTTCAAATACTAAAGTTGTGCATTTGTTGATATTGCTGTAAGTATATTCTCCAATTTTAGTAGCACACTCGGAAAATTGGTTGCAGAATGTTCTAAATCATCAGGGAAGTAAATTTAAAAATTTTTACATGACGTTAGCAGATATTACATTTTCAGCATAATTGAAAGGTGCACTCTTTTTGGCTGAGTACGTTACTTCATGTTCTGAGCAGTCTGTGTTAAGTATATGTACACCACTATTCAGGCTGAAGTGCAAATGTATAGAAATTACATGAATACTTCTGAGAACTGTGTAATACTCCAAATAAAGTTCAATTCAGGAACATACCACATAACATTTTCCATACATTTGCCTTTAGCTTACGATTGCTTTCAAATACTAAAGTTGTGCATTTGGTGATATTGATGAAAGTATCTTTTCCAACTTTAGTAGCACACTCGGAAATTTGGTTTACTGAATACTATAAATTGAATACTATGTAATACTCTAAATAAAGTTCAATTCAGGAACATACCACATAGTATTTACTTTGCTTTTGCGTTTAGCTTACGATTGCTTTCAAATACTGAAGTTGTGCAATTGGTGATATTAATTAATGTATGTTCTCCAACTTTAGTAGCATACTCATACAATTGGTTGCAGACTGTTCTAAAACATAAGGAAAGAAAAGTTGAAAGATTTACATGAAGTTAGCAGAAAGTACATTTTGAGTAGAATTGAAAGGTGCATCTTCATGTTCTGAGCAATCTGTGTTAGGCATATGTACACCACAATCCAGGCTGAAGTTGAAATGTATAGAATTTCAATGAATACTTCTGAGAACTATGTAATACTCTAAATAAGGTTCAATTCAGGAACCTACCACATATCATTTACTTTGCATTTGCCTTTAGCTTACGATTGCTTTCAAATACTAAAGTTGTGCATTTGGTGATATTGCTGTAAGTCTCTTCTCCAATTTTAGTAGCACACTCGGAAAATTGGTTGCAGACTGTTCTAAATCATCAGGGAAGTAAATTTAAAAACTTTTACATGACGTTAGCAGATATTACATTTTCAGCATAATTGAAAGGTGCACTCTTTTTGGCTGAGTACGTTACTTCATGTTCTGAGCAGTCTGTGTTAAGTATATGTACACCACTATTCAGGCTGAAGTGCAAATGTATAGAAATTACATGAATACTTCTGAGAACTGTGTAATACTCCAAATAAAGTTCAATTCAGGAACATACCACATAACATTTACTATGCATTTGCCTTTAGCTTACGATTGCTTTCAAATACTAAAGTTGTGCATTTGGTGATATTGCTGTAAGTATCTTCTCCAATTTTAGTAGCACACTCGGAAAATTGGTTGCAGACTGTTCTAAATCATCAGGGAAGTAAATTTAAAAATTTTTACATGACGTTAGCAGATATTACATTTTCAGCATAATTGAAAGGTGCACTCTTTTTGGCTGAGTACGTTACTTCATGTTCTGAGCAGTCTGTGTTAAGTATATGTACACCACTATTCAGGCTGAAGTGCAAATGTATAGAAATTACATGAATACTTCTGAGAACTATGTAATACTCTAAAAAAAGTTGAATTCAGGAACCTACCACATAGCATTTACATTGCAACTGCCTTTAGCTGTCCTCTCATTTCAAAAACTAAAGTTCTATAAGTGGATCTGGTGATATTGAAGTAACTTCTCCAACTTTAACAGCACCCTCATAAATTTCGTTGCAGACAGTTGTAAATGGAATGTGCACTCTTTTTGGATGAGTACGTTACTTCATGTTCTGAGCATTCTGTGTTAAGTATATGTACACCACTACTGAGAACCATGGAGAACTCAAAATTAAGTTCAATTCAGGAACCCAGCACACTCATAAAATTGGTTGCAGACTGTTCTAAAACATCAGGAAAGAAAAGTTGAAAGTTTTACATGAAGTTAGCAGAAAGTACATTTTGAGTAGATTTGAAAGCTGCATCTTTTTGGCGGAGTACGTTACTTCATGTTCTGAGCAATCTGTGTTAGGCATATGTACACCACAATCCAGGCTGAAGTTGAAATGTATAGAAATTAAATGAAAACTTCTGAGAACTATGTAATACTCTAAATAAAGTTCAATTCAGGAACCTACCACATATCATTTACTTTGCATTTGCAATTAGCTTACGATTGCTTTCAAATACTGAAGTTGTGCAATTGGTGATATTAATTAATGTATGTTCTCCAACTTTAGTAGCATACTCATACAATTGGTTGCAGACTGTTCTAAAACATAAGGAAAGAAAAGTTGAAAGTTTTACATGAAGTTAGCAGAAAGTACATTTTGAGTAGAATTGAAAGGTGCATCTTTTTGGCGGAGTACGTTACTTCATGTTCTGAGCAATCTGTGTTAGGCATATGTACACCACAATCCAGGCTGAAGTTGAAATGTATAGAATTTAAATGAATACTTCTGAGAACTATGTAATACTCTAAATAAGGTTCAATTCAGGAACCTACCACATATCATTTACTTTGCATTTGCCTTTAGCTTAAGATTGCTTTCAAATACTAAAGTTGTGCATTTGTTGATATTGCTGTAAGTATCTTCTCCAATTTTAGTAGCACACTCGGAAAATTGGTTGCAGAATGTTCTAAATCATCAGGGAAGTAAATTTAAAAATTTTTACATGACGTTAGCAGATATTACATTATCAGCATAATTGAAAGGTGCACTCTTATTGGCTGAGTACGTTACTTCATGTTCTGAGCAGTCTGTGTTAAGTATATGTACACCACTATTCAGGCTGAAGTGCAAATGTATAGAAATTACATGAATACTTCTGAGAACTGTGTAATACTCCAAATAAAGTTCAATTCAGGAACATACCACATAACATTTACTATGCATTTGCCTTTAGCTTACGATTGCTTTCAAATACTAAAGTTGTGCATTTGGTGATATTGATGAAAGTATCTTTTCCAACTTTAGTAGCACACTCGGAAATTTGGTTTACTGAATACTATAAATTGAATACTATGTAATACTCTAAATAAAGTTCAATTCAGGAACACACCACCTAGCATTTACGTTGCATTTGCCTTTAGCTTACGATTGCTTTCAAATACTGAAGTTGTGCAATTGGTGATATTAATTAATGTATGTTCTCCAACTTTAGTAGCATACTCATACAATTGGTTGCAGACTGTTCTAAAACATAAGGAAAGAAAAGTTGAAAGTTTTACATGAAGTTAGCAGAAAGTACATTTTGAGTAGAATTGAAAGGTGCATCTTTTTGGCGGAGTACGTTACTTCATGTTCTGAGCAATCTGTGTTAGGCATATGTACACCACAATCCAGGCTGAAGTTGAAATGTATAGAATTTAAATGAATACTTCTGAGAACTATGTAATACTCTAAATAAGGTTCAATTCAGGAACCTACCACATATCATTTACTTTGCATTTGCCTTTAGCTTAAGATTGCTTTCAAATACTAAAGTTGTGCATTTGTTGATATTGCTGTAAGTATCTTCTCCAATTTTAGTAGCACACTCGGAAAATTGGTTGCAGACTGTTCTAAATCATCAGGGAAGTAAATTTAAAAATTTTTACATGACGTTAGCAGATATTACATTTTCAGCATAATTGAAAGGTGCACTCTTTTTGGCTGAGTACGTTACTTCATGTTCTGAGCAGTCTGTGTTAAGTATATGTACACCACTATTCAGGCTGAAGTGCAAATGTATAGAAATTACATGAATACTTCTGAGAACTGTGTAATACTCGAAATAAAGTTCAATTCAGGAACATACCACATAGCATTTACTTTGCATTTGCCTTTAGCTTACGATTGCTTTCAAATACTGCAGTTGTGCAATTGGTGATATTAATTAATGTATCTTCTCCAACTTAAGAAGAACAGTCGGAAAATTGGTTGCAGACTGTACTAAACCATCATGGAAGTAAGTTTAAAAATTTTTAAATGACGTTAGCAGATATTACATTTTCAGCATAATTGAAAGGTGCACTCTTTTTGGCTGAGTACGTTACTTCATGTTCTGAGCAATCTGTGTTAAGTATATGTACACCACAATTCAGGCTGAAGTGCAAATGTTTAGAAATTACATAAATACTTCTGTGAACTAAGTAATACTCTAAATAAGGTTCAATTCAGGAACATACCACATAGCATTTACTTTGCATTTGCCTTTAGCTTACGATTGCTTTCAAATACTGAAGTTGTGCAATTGGTGATATTAATTAATGTATCTTCTCCAACTTAAGTAGCACAGTCGGAAAATTGGTTGCAGAATGTTCTAAATCATAAGGGAAGTAAACTGAAAAGTTTTACATCACGTTAGCAGATAGTACATTTTGAGCATAATTGAAAGCTGCACTCTTTTTGGCTGAGTACGTTACATCATGTTCTGAGCAATCTGTGTTAAGTATATGTACACCACAATTCAGGCTGAAGTGCAAATGTATAGATTACATAAATACTTCTGAGAACTATGTAATACTCTAAATAAAGTTCAATTCAGGAACATACCACATAGTATTTACTTTGCTTTTGCCTTTAGCTTACGATTGCTTTCAAATACTGAAGTTGTGCAATTGGTGATATTAATTAATGTATGTTCTCCAACTTTAGTAGCATACTCATACAATTGGTTGCAGACTGTTCTAAAACATAAGGAAAGAAAAGTTGAAAGTTTTACATGAAGTTAGCAGAAAGTACATTTTGAGTAGAATTGAAAGGTGCATCTTTTTGGCGGAGTACGTTACTTCATGTTCTGAGCAATCTGTGTTAGGCATATGTACACCACAATCCAGGCTGAAGTTGAAATGTATAGAATTTAAATGAATACTTCTGAGAACTATGTAATACTCTAAATAAGGTTCAATTCAGGAACCTACCACATATCATTTACTTTGCATTTGCCTTTAGCTTAAGATTGCTTTCAAATACTAAAGTTGTGCATTTGTTGATATTGCTGTAAGTATCTTCTCCAATTTTAGTAGCACACTCGGAACATTGGTTGCAGACTGTTCTAAATCATCAGGGAAGTAAATTTAAAAATTTTTACATGACGTTAGCAGATATTACATTTTCAGCATAATTGAAAGGTGCACTCTTTTTGGCTGAGTACGTTACTTCATGTTCTGAGCAGTCTGTGTTAAGTATATGTACACCACTATTCAGGCTGAAGTGCAAATGTATAGAAATTACATGAATACTTCTGAGAACTGTGTAATACTCCAAATAAAGTTCAATTCAGGAACATACCACATAACATTTACTATGCATTTGCCTTTAGCTTACGATTGCTTTCAAATACTAAAGTTGTGCATTTGGTGATATTGATGAAAGTATCTTTTCCAACTTTAGTAGCACACTCGGAAATTTGGTTTACTGAATACTATAAATTGAATACTATGTAATACTCTAAATAAAGTTCAATTCAGGAACCCACCACCTAGCATTTACGTTGCATTTGCCTTTAGCTTACGATTGCTTTCAAATACTGAAGTTGTGCAATTGGTGATATTAATTAATGTATGTTCTCCAACTTTAGTAGCATACTCATACAATTGGTTGCAGACTGTTCTAAAACATAAGGAAAGAAAAGTTGAAAGTTTTACATGAAGTTAGCAGAAAGTACATTTTGAGTAGAATTGAAAGGTGCATCTTTTTGGCGGAGTACGTTACTTCATGTTCTGAGCAATCTGTGTTAGGCATATGTACACCACAATCCAGGCTGAAGTTGAAATGTATAGAATTTAAATGAATACTTCTGAGAACTATGTAATACTCTAAATAAGGTTCAATTCAGGAACCTACCACATATCATTTACTTTGCATTTGCCTTTAGCTTACGATTGCTTTCAAATACTAAAGTTGTGCATTTGGTGATATTGCTGAAAGTATCTTCTCCAATTTTAGTAGCACACTCGGAAAATTGGTTGTAGACTGTACTAAACCATCAGGGAAGTAAGTTTAAAAATTTTTACATGACGTTAGCAGGTATTACATTTTGAGCATAATTGAGAGGTGCACTCTTTTTGGCTGAGTACGTTACTTCATGTTCTGAGCAGTCTGTGTTAAGTATATGTACACCACTATTCAGGCTGAAGTGCAAATGTATAGAAATTACATGAATACTTCTGAGAACTGTGTAATACTCGAAATAAAGTTCAATTCAGGAACATACCACATAGCATTTACTTTGCATTTGCCTTTAGCTTACGATTGCTTTCAAATACTGCAGTTGTGCAATTGGTGATATTAATTAATGTATCTTCTCCAACTTAAGAAGAACAGTCGGAAAATTGGTTGCAGACTGTACTAAACCATCATGGAAGTAAGTTTAAAAATTTTTAAATGACGTTAGCAGATATTACATTTTCAGCATAATTGAAAGGTGCACTCTTTTTGGCTGAGTACGTTACTTCATGTTCTGAGCAATCTGTGTTAAGTATATGTACACCACAATTCAGGCTGAAGTGCAAATGTTTAGAAATTACATAAATACTTCTGAGAACTAAGTAATACTCTAAATAAGGTTCAATTCAGGAACATACCACATAGCATTTACTTTGCATTTGCCTTTAGCTTACGATTGCTTTCAAATACTGAAGTTGTGCAATTGGTGATATTAATTAATGTATCTTCTCCAACGTAAGTAGCACAGTCGGAAAATTGGTTACAGAATGTTCTAAATCATAAGGGAAGTAAACTGAAAAGTTTTACATCACGTTAGCAGATAGTACATTTTGAGCATAATTGAAAGCTGCACTCTTTTTGGCTGAGTACGTTACATCATGTTCTGAGCAATCTGTGTTAAGTATATGTACACCACAATTCAGGCTGAAGTGCAAATGTATAGATTACATAAATACTTCTGAGAACTATGTAATACTCTAAATAAAGTTCAATTCAGGAACATACCTCATAGTATTTACTTTGCTTTTGCCTTTAGCTTACGATTGCTTTCAAATACTGAAGTTGTGCAATTGGTGATATTAATTAATGTATGTTCTCCAACTTTAGTAGCATACTCATACAATTGGTTGCAGACTGTTCTAAAACATAAGGAAAGAAAAGTTGAAAGTTTTACATGAAGTTAGCAGAAAGTACATTTTGAGTAGAATTGAAAGGTGCATCTTTTTGGCGGAGTACGTTACTTCATGTTCTGAGCAATCTGTGTTAGGCATATGTACACCACAATCCAGGCTGAAGTTGAAATGTATAGAATTTAAATGAATACTTCTGAGAACTATGTAATACTCTAAATAAGGTTCAATTCAGGAACCTACCACATATCATTTACTTTGCATTTGCCTTTAGCTTAAGATTGCTTTCAAATACTAAAGTTGTGCATTTGTTGATATTGCTGTAAGTATCTTCTCCAATTTTAGTAGCACACTCGGAAAATTGGTTGCAGAATGTTCTAAATCATCAGGGAAGTAAATTTAAAAATTTTTACATGACGTTAGCAGATATTACATTTTCAGCATAATTGAAAGGTGCACTCTTTTTGGCTGAGTACGTTACTTCATGTTCTGAGCAGTCTGTGTTAAGTATATGTACACCACTATTCAGGCTGAAGTGCAAATGTATAGAAATTACATGAATACTTCTGAGAACTGTGTAATACTCCAAATAAAGTTCAATTCAGGAACATACCACATAACATTTTCCATACATTTGCCTTTAGCTTACGATTGCTTTCAAATACTAAAGTTGTGCATTTGGTGATATTGATGAAAGTATCTTTTCCAACTTTAGTAGCACACTCGGAAATTTGGTTTACTGAATACTATAAATTGAATACTATGTAATACTCTAAATACAGTTCAATTCAGGAACATACCACATAGTATTTACTTTGCTTTTGCGTTTAGCTTACGATTGCTTTCAAATACTGAAGTTGTGCAATTGGTGATATTAATTAATGTATGTTCTCCAACTTTAGTAGCATACTCATACAATTGGTTGCAGACTGTTCTAAAACATAAGGAAAGAAAAGTTGAAAGATTTACATGAAGTTAGCAGAAAGTACATTTTGAGTAGAATTGAAAGGTGCATCTTCATGTTCTGAGCAATCTGTGTTAGGCATATGTACACCACAATCCAGGCTGAAGTTGAAATGTATAGAATTTCAATGAATACTTCTGAGAACTATGTAATACTCTAAATAAGGTTCAATTCAGGAACCTACCACATATCATTTACTTTGCATTTGCCTTTAGCTTACGATTGCTTTCAAATACTAAAGTTGTGCATTTGGTGATATTGCTGTAAGTATCTTCTCCAATTTTAGTAGCACACTCGGAAAATTGGTTGCAGACTGTTCTAAATCATCAGGGAAGTAAATTTAAAATTTTTTACATGACGTTAGCAGATATTACATTTTCAGCATAATTGAAAGGTGCACTCTTTTTGGCTGAGTACGTTACTTCATGTTCTGAGCAGTCTGTGTTAAGTATATGTACACCACTATTCAGGCTGAAGTGCAAATGTATAGAAATTACATGAATACTTCTGAGAACTGTGTAATACTCCAAATAAAGTTCAATTCAGGAACATACCACATAACATTTACTATGCATTTGCCTTTAGCTTACGATTGCTTTCAAATACTAAAGTTGTGCATTTGGTGATATTGCTGTAAGTATCTTCTCCAATTTTAGTAGCACACTCGGAAAATTGGTTGCAGACTGTTCTAAATCATCAGGGAAGTAAATTTAAAAATTTTTACATGACGTTAGCAGATATTACATTTTCAGCATAATTGAAAGGTGCACTCTTTTTGGCTGAGTACGTTACTTCATGTTCTGAGCAGTCTGTGTTAAGTATATGTACACCACTATTCAGGCTGAAGTGCAAATGTATAGAAATTACATGAATACTTCTGAGAACTATGTAATACTCTAAAAAAAGTTGAATTCAGGAACCTACCACATAGCATTTACATTGCAACTGCCTTTAGCTGTCCTCTCATTTCAAAAACTAAAGTTCTATAAGTGGATCTGGTGATATTGAAGTAACTTCTCCAACTTTAACAGCACCCTCATAAATTTCGTTGCAGACAGTTGTAAATGGAATGTGCACTCTTTTTGGATGAGTACGTTACTTCATGTTCTGAGCATTCTGTGTTAAGTATATGTACACCACTACTGAGAACCATGGAGAACTCAAAATTAAGTTCAATTCAGGAACCCAGCACACTCATAAAATTGGTTGCAGACTGTTCTAAAACATCAGGAAAGAAAAGTTGAAAGTTTTACATGAAGTTAGCAGAAAGTACATTTTGAGTAGATTTGAAAGCTGCATCTTTTTGGCGGAGTACGTTACTTCATGTTCTGAGCAATCTGTGTTAGGCATATGTACACCACAATCCAGGCTGAAGTTGAAATGTATAGAAATTAAATGAAAACTTCTGAGAACTATGTAATACTCTAAATAAAGTTCAATTCAGGAACCTACCACATATCATTTACTTTGCATTTGCAATTAGCTTACGATTGCTTTCAAATACTGAAGTTGTGCAATTGGTGATATTAATTAATGTATGTTCTCCAACTTTAGTAGCATACTCATACAATTGGTTGCAGACTGTTCTAAAACATAAGGAAAGAAATGTTGAAAGTTTTACATGAAGTTAGCAGAAAGTACATTTTGAGTAGAATTGAAAGGTGCATCTTTTTGGCGGAGTACGTTACTTCATGTTCTGAGCAATCTGTGTTAGGCATATGTACACCACAATCCAGGCTGAAGTTGAAATGTATAGAATTTAAATGAATACTTCTGAGAACTATGTAATACTCTAAATAAGGTTCAATTCAGGAACCTACCACATATCATTTACTTTGCATTTGCCTTTAGCTTAAGATTGCTTTCAAATACTAAAGTTGTGCATTTGTTGATATTGCTGTAAGTATCTTCTCCAATTTTAGTAGCACACTCGGAAAATTGGTTGCAGAATGTTCTAAATCATCAGGGAAGTAAATTTAAAAATTTTTACATGACGTTAGCAGATATTACATTTTCAGCATAATTGAAAGGTGCACTCTTATTGGCTGAGTACGTTACTTCATGTTCTGAGCAGTCTGTGTTAAGTATATGTACACCACTATTCAGGCTGAAGTGCAAATGTATAGAAATTACATGAATACTTCTGAGAACTGTGTAATACTCCAAATAAAGTTCAATTCAGGAACATACCACATAACATTTACTATGCATTTGCCTTTAGCTTACGATTGCTTTCAAATACTAAAGTTGTGCATTTGGTGATATTGATGAAAGTATCTTTTCCAACTTTAGTAGCACACTCGGAAATTTGGTTTACTGAATACTATAAATTGAATACTATGTAATACTCTAAATAAAGTTCAATTCAGGAACATACCACATAGTAATTATTTGCTTTTGCCTTTAGCTTACGATTGCTTTCAAATACTGAAGTTGTGCAATTGGTGATATTAATTAATGTATGTTCTCCAACTTTAGTAGCATACTCATACAATTGGTTGCAGACTGTTCTAAAACATAAGGAAAGAAAAGTTGAAAGTTTTACATGAAGTTAACAGAAAGTACATTTTGAGTAGAATTGAAAGGTGCATCTTTTTGGCGGAGTACGTTACTTCATGTTCTGAGCAATCTGTGTTAGGCATATGTACACCACAATCCAGGCTGAAGTTGAAATATATAGAATTTAAATGAATACTTCTGAGAACTATGTAATACTCTAAATAAGGTTCAATTCAGGAACCTACCACATATCATTTACTTTGCATTTGCCTTTAGCTTACGATTGCTTTCAAATACTAAAGTTGTGCATTTGGTGATATTGCTGAAAGTATCTTCTCCAATTTTAGTAGCACACTCGGAAAATAGGTTGCAGACTGTACTAAACCATCAGGGAAGTAAGTTTAAAAATTTTTACATGACGTTAGCAGGTATTACATTTTGAGCATAATTGAAAGGTGCACTCTTTTTGGCTGAGTACGTTACTTCATGTTCTGAGCAGTCTGTGTTAAGTATATGTACACCACTATTCAGGCTGAAGTGCAAATGTATAGAAATTACATGAATACTTCTGAGAACTGTGTAATACTCCAAATAAAGTTCAATTCAGGAACATACCCCATAACATTTTTTATGCATTTGCCTTTAGCTTACGATTACTTTCAAATACTAAAGTTGTGCATTTGGTGATATTGCTGAAAGTATCTTCTCCAATTTTAGTAGCACACTCGGAAAATTGGTTGCAGACTGTACTAAACCATCAGGGAAGTAAGTTTAAAAATTTTTACATGACGTTAGCAGGTATTACATTTTGAGCATAATTGAAAGGTGCACTCTTTTTGGCTGAGTACGTTACTTCATGTTCTGAGCAATCTGTGTTAAGGATATGTACCCCACAATTTAGGCTGAAGTGCAAATGTTTAGAAATTACATCAATACTTCTGAGAACTAAGTAATACTCGAAATAAAGTTCAATTCAGGAACATACCACATATCATTTACTTTGCATTTGCCATTAGCTTAAGATTGCTTTCAAATACTAAAGTTGTGCATTTGTTGATATTGCTGTAAGTATCTTCTCCAATTTTAGTAGCACACTCGGGAAATTGGTTGCAGACTGTTCTAAATCATCAGGGAAATAAATTTAAAAATTTTTACATGACGTTAGCAGATATTACATTTTCAGCATAATTGAAAGGTGCACTCTTTTTGGCTGAGTACGTTACTTCATGTTCTGAGCAGTCTGTGTTAAGTATATGTACACCACTATTCAGGCTGAAGTGCAAATGTATAGAAATTACATGAATACTTCTGAGAACTATGTAATACTCTAAATAAAGTTCAATTCAGGAACATACCACATAGCATTTACTTTGCATTTGCCTTTAGCTTACGATTGCTTTCAAATACTGCAGTTGTGCAATTGGTGATATTAATTAATGTATCTTCTCCAACTTAAGTAGCACAGTCGGAAAATTGGTTGCAGACTGTTCTAAATCATAAGGGAAGTAAACTGAAAAGTTTTACATGACGTTAGCAGATAGCACATTTTGAGCATAATTGAAAGGTGCACTCTTTTTGGCCGAGTACGTTACTTCATGTTCTGAGCAATCTGTGTTAAGGATATGTACACCACAATTTAGGCTGAAGTGCAAATGTATAGAAATTACATGAATACTTCTGAGAACTATGTAATTCTCTAAATAAGGTTGAATTCAGGAACCTACCACATAGCATTTACATTGCAACTGCCTTTAGCTGTCCTCTCCTTTCAAAAACTAAAGTTCTATAAGTGGATCTGGTGATATTGAAGTAACTTCTCCAACTTTAACAGCACCCTCATAAATTTCGTTGCAGACAGTTGTAAATGGAATGTGCACTCTTTTTGGATGAGTACGTTACTTCATGTTCTGAGCATTCTGTGTTAAGTATATGTACACCACTACTGAGAACCATGGACAACTCAAAATTAAGTTCAATTCAGGAACCCAGCACACTCATAAAATTGGTTGCAGACTGTTCTAAAACATCAGGAAAGAAAAGTTGAAAGTTTTACATGAAGTTAGCAGAAAGTACATTTTGAGTAGATTTGAAAGCTGCATCTTTTTGGCGGAGTACGTTACTTCATGTTCTGAGCAATCTGTGTTAAGTATATGTACACCACAATCTAGGCTGAAGTTGAAATGTATAGAAATTAAATGAAAACTTCTGAGAACTATGTAATACTCTAAATAAAGTTTAATTCAGGAACCTACCACATATCATTTACTTTGCATTTGCAATTAGCTTACGATTGCTTTCAAATACTGAAGTTGTGCAATTGGTGATATTAATTAATGTATGTTCTCCAACTTTAGTAGCATACTCATACAATTGGTTGCAGACTGTTCTAAAACATAAGGAAAGAAAAGTTGAAAGTTTTACATGAGGTTAGCAGATAGTACATTTTGAGCAGAATTGAAAGGTGCACTCTTTTTGGCGGAGTACGTTACTTCATCTTCTGAGCAATCTGTGTTAAGTATATGTACACCACAATTCAGTCTGAGGTGCAAATGTATAGAAATTAAATGAATTCTTCTGAGAACTATGTAATACTCTAAATAAAGTTCAATTCAGGAACCTACCACATATCATTTACTTTGCATTTGCCTTTAGCTTACGATTGCTTTCAAATACTAAAGTTGTGCATTTGGTGATATTGCTGAAAGTATCTTCTCCAATTTTAGTAGCACACTCGGAAAATTGGTTGCAGACTGTACTAAACCATCAGGGAAGTAAGTTTAAAAATTTTTACATGACGTTAGCAGATATTACATTTTCAGCATAATTGAAAGGTGCACTCTTTTTGGCTGAGTACGTTACTTCATGTTCTGAGCAGTCTGTGTTAAGTATATGTACACCACTATTCAGGCTGAAGTGCAAATGTATAGAAATTACATGAATACTTCTGAGAACTGTGTAATACTCCAAATAAAGTTCAATTCAGGAACATACCACATAACATTTACTATGCATTTGCCTTTAGCTTACGATTGCTTTCAAATACTAAAGTTGTGCATTTGGTGATATTGCTGTAAGTATCTTCTCCAATTTTAGTAGCACACTCGGAAAATTGGTTGCAGACTTTTCTAAATCATCAGGGAAGTAAATTTAAAAATTTTTACATGACGTTAGCAGATATTACATTTTCAGCATAATTGAAAGGTGCACTCTTTTTGGCTGAGTACGTTACTTCATGTTCTGAGCAGTCTGTGTTAAGTATATGTACACCACTATTCAGGCTGAAGTGCAAATGTATAGAAATTACATGAATACTTCTGAGAACTGTGTAATACTCCAAATAAAGTTCAATTCAGGAACATACCACATAACATTTACTATGCATTTGCCTTTAGCTTACGATTGCTTTCAAATACTAAAGTTGTGCATTTGGTGATATTGATGAAAGTATCTTTTCCAACTTTAGTAGCACACTCGGAAATTTGGTTTACTGAATACTATAAATTGAATACTATGTAATACTCTAAATAAAGTTCAATTCAGGAACACACCACCTAGCATTTACGTTGCATTTGCCTTTAGCTTACGATTGCTTTCAAATACTGAAGTTGTGCAATTGGTGATATTAATTAATGTATGTTCTCCAACTTTAGTAGCATACTCATACAATTGGTTGCAGACTGTTCTAAAACATAAGGAAAGAAAAGTTGAAAGTTTTACATGAAGTTAGCAGAAAGTACATTTTGAGTAGAATTGAAAGGTGCATCTTTTTGGCGGAGTACGTTACTTCATGTTCTGAGCAATCTGTGTTAGGCATATGTACACCACAATCCAGGCTGAAGTTGAAATGTATAGAATTTAAATGAATACTTCTGAGAACTATGTAATACTCTAAATAAGGTTCAATTCAGGAACCTACCACATATCATTTACTTTGCATTTGCCATTAGCTTAAGATTGCTTTCAAATACTAAAGTTTTGCATTTGTTGATATTGCTGTAAGTATCTTCTCCAATTTTAGTAGCACACTCGGGAAATTGGTTGCAGACTGTTCTAAATCATCAGGGAAATAAATTTAAAAATTTTTACATGACGTTAGCAGATATTACATTTTCAGCATAATTGAAAGGTGCACTCTTTTTGGCTGAGTACGTTACTTCATGTTCTGAGCAGTCTGTGTTAAGTATATGTACACCACTATTCAGGCTGAAGTGCAAATGTATAGAAATTACATGAATACTTCTGAGAACTGTGTAATACTCTAAATAAAGTTCAATTCAGGAACATACCACATAGCATTTACTTTGCATTTGCCTTTAGCTTACGATTGCTTTCAAATACTGCAGTTGTGCAATTGGTTATATTAATTAATGTATCTTCTCCAACTTAAGTAGCACAGTCGGAAAATTGGTTGCAGACTGTTCTAAATCATAAGGGAAGTAAACTGAAAAGTTTTACATGACGTTAGCAGATAGCACATTTTGAGCATAATTGAAAGGTTCACTCTTTTTGGCCGAGTACGTTACTTCATGTTCTGAGCAATCTGTGTTAAGGATATGTACACCACAATTTAGGCTGAAGTGCAAATGTATAGAAATTACATGAATACTTCTGAGAACTATGTAATTCTCTAAATAAAGTTGAATTCAGGAAACTACCACATAGCATTTACATTGCAACTGCCTTTAGCTGTCCTCTCCTTTCAAAAACTAAAGTTCTATAAGTGGATCTGGTGATATTGAAGTAACTTCTCCAACTTTAACAGCACCCTCATAACTTTCGTTGCAGACAGTTGTAAATGGAATGTGCACTCTTTTTGGATGAGTACGTTACTTCATGTTCTGAGCATTCTGTGTTAAGTATATGTACACCACTACTGAGAACCATGGACAACTCAAAATTAAGTTCAATTCAGGAACCCAGCACACTCATAAAATTGGTTGCAGACTGTTCTAAAACATCAGGAAAGAAAAGTTGAAAGTTTTACATGAAGTTAGCAGAAAGTACATTTTGAGTAGATTTGAAAGCTGCATCTTTTTGGCGGAGTACGTTACTTCATGTTCTGAGCAATCTGTGTTAAGTATATGTACACCACAATCCAGGCTGAAGTTGAAATGTATAGAAATTAAATGAAAACTTCTGAGAACTATGTAATACTCTAAATAAAGTTCAATTCAGGAACCTACCACATATCATTTACTTTGCATTTGCAATTAGCTTACGATTGCTTTCAAATACTGAAGTTGTGCAATTGGTGATATTAATTAATGTATGTTCTCCAACTTTAGTAGCATACTCATACAATTGGTTGCAGACTGTTCTAAAACATAAGGAAAGAAAAGTTGAAAGTTTTACATGAGGTTAGCAGATAGTACATTTTGAGCAGAATTGAAAGGTGCACTCTTTTTGGCGGAGTACGTTACTTCATCTTCTGAGCAATCTGTGTTAAGTATATGTACACCACAATTCAGTCTGAGGTGCAAATGTATAGAAATTAAATGAATTCTTCTGAGAACTATGTAATACTCTAAATAAAGTTCAATTCAGGAACCTACCACATATCATTTACTTTGCATTTGCCTTTAGCTTACGATTGCTTTCAAATACTAAAGTTGTGCATTTGGTGATATTGCTGAAAGTATCTTCTCCAATTTTTGTAGCACACTCGGAAAATTGGTTGCAGACTGTACTAAACCATCAGGGAAGTAAGTTTAAAAATTTTTACATGACGTTAGCAGATATTACATTTTCAGCATAATTGAAAGGTGCACTCTTTTTGGCTGAGTACGTTACTTCATGTTCTGAGCAATCTGTGTTAAGTATATGTACACCACAATTCAGGCTGAAGTGCAAATGTTTAGAAATTACATAAATACTTCTGAGAACTAAGTAATACTCTAAATAAGGTTCAATTCAGGAACATACCACATAGCATTTACTTTGCATTTGCCTTTAGCTTACGATTGCTTTCAAATACTGAAGTTGTGCAATTGGTGATATTAATTAATGTATCTTCTCCAACTTAAGTAGCACAGTCGGAAAATTGGTTGCAGAATGTTCTAAATCATAAGGGAAGTAAACTGAAAAGTTTTACATCACGTTAGCAGATAGTACATTTTGAGCATAATTGAAAGCTGCACTCTTTTTGGCTGAGTACGTTACATCATGTTCTGAGCAATCTGTGTTAAGTATATGTACACCACAATTCAGGCTGAAGTGCAAATGTATAGATTACATAAATACTTCTGAGAACTATGTAATACTCTAAATAAAGTTCAATTCAGGAACATACCACATAGTATTTACTTTGCTTTTGCCTTTAGCTTACGATTGCTTTCAAATACTGAAGTTGTGCAATTGGTGATATTAATTAATGTATGTTCTCCAACTTTAGTAGCATACTCATACAATTGGTTGCAGACTGTTCTAAAACATAAGGAAAGAAAAGTTGAAAGTTTTACATGAAGTTAGCAGAAAGTACATTTTGAGTAGAATTGAAAGGTGCATCTTTTTGGCGGAGTACGTTACTTCATGTTCTGAGCAATCTGTGTTAGGCATATGTACACCACAATCCAGGCTGAAGTTGAAATGTATAGAATTTAAATGAATACTTCTGAGAACTATGTAATACTCTAAATAAGGTTCAATTCAGGAACCTACCACATATCATTTACTTTGCATTTGCCTTTAGCTTAAGATTGCTTTCAAATACTAAAGTTGTGCATTTGTTGATATTGCTGTAAGTATCTTCTCCAATTTTAGTAGCACACTCGGAAAATTGGTTGCAGACTGTTCTAAATCATCAGGGAAGTAAATTTAAAAATTTTTACATGACGTTAGCAGATATTACATTTTCAGCATAATTGAAAGGTGCACTCTTTTTGGCTGAGTACGTTACTTCATGTTCTGAGCAGTCTGTGTTAAGTATATGTACACCACTATTCAGGCTGAAGTGCAAATGTATAGAAATTACATGAATACTTCTGAGAACTGTGTAATACTCCAAATAAAGTTCAATTCAGGAACATACCACATAACATTTACTATGCATTTGCCTTTAGCTTACGATTGCTTTCAAATACTAAAGTTGTGCATTTGGTGATATTGATGAAAGTATCTTTTCCAACTTTAGTAGCACACTCGGAAATTTGGTTTACTGTATACTATAAATTGAATACTATGTAATACTCTAAATAAAGTTCAATTCAGGAACACACCACCTAGCATTTACGTTGCATTTGCCTTTAGCTTACGATTGCTTTCAAATACTGAAGTTGCGCAATTGGTGATATTAATTAATGTATCTTCTCCAATTTTAGTAGCACACTCATTAAATTGGTTGCAGACTGTTCTAAAACATCAGGAAAGAAAAGTTGACAGTTTTACATGAAGTTAGCAGAAAGTACATTTTGAGTAGAATTGAAAGGTGCATCTTTTTGGCGGAGTACGTTACTTCATGTTCTGAGCAATCTGTGTTAGGCATATGTACACCACAATCCAGGCTGAAGTTGAAATGTATAGAATTTAAATGAATTCTTCTGAGAACTATGTAATACTCTAAATAAAGTTCAATTCAGGAACCTACCACATATCATTTACTTTGCATTTGCCTTTAGCTTACGATTGCTTTCAAATACTAAAGTTGTGCATTTGGTGATATTGCTGAAAGTATCTTCTCCAATTTTTGTAGCACACTCGGAAAATTGGTTGCAGACTGTACTAAACCATCAGGGAAGTAAGTTTAAAAATTTTTACATGACGTTAGCAGATATTACATTTTCAGCATAATTGAAAGGTGCACTCTTTTTGGCTGAGTACGTTACTTCATGTTCTGAGCAGTCTGTGTTAAGTATATGTACACCACTATTCAGGCTGAAGTGCAAATGTATAGAAATTACATGAATACTTCTGAGAACTGTGTAATACTCCAAATAAAGTTCAATTCAGGAACATACCACATAACATTTACTATGCATTTGCCTTTAGCTTACGATTGCTTTCAAATACTAAAGTTGTGCATTTGGTGATATTGATGAAAGTATCTTTTCCAACTTTAGTAGCACACTCGGAAATTTGGTTTACTGAATACTATAAATTGAATACTATGTAATACTCTAAATAAAGTTCAATTCAGGAACACACCACCTAGCATTTACGTTGCATTTGCCTTTAGCTTACGATTGCTTTCAAATACTGAAGTTGTGCAATTGGTGATATTAATTAATGTATGTTCTCCAACTTTAGTAGCATACTCATACAATTGGTTGCAGACTGTTCTAAAACATAAGGAAAGAAAAGTTGAAAGTTTTACATGAAGTTAGCAGAAAGTACATTTTGAGTAGAATTGAAAGGTGCATCTTTTTGGCGGAGTACGTTACTTCATGTTCTGAGCAATCTGTGTTAGGCATATGTACACCACAATCCAGGCTGAAGTGCAAATGTATAGATTACATAAATACTTCTGAGAACTATGTAATACTCTAAATAAGGTTCAATTCAGGAACCTACCACATATCATTTACTTTGCATTTGCCATTAGCTTAAGATTGCTTTCAAATACTAAAGTTTTGCATTTGTTGATATTGCTGTAAGTATCTTCTCCAATTTTAGTAGCACACTCGGGAAATTGGTTGCAGACTGTTCTAAATCATCAGGGAAATAAATTTAAAAATTTTTACATGACGTTAGCAGATATTACATTTTCAGCATAATTGAAAGGTGCACTCTTTTTGGCTGAGTACGTTACTTCATGTTCTGAGCAGTCTGTGTTAAGTATATGTACACCACTATTCAGGCTGAAGTGCAAATGTATAGAAATTACATGAATACTTCTGAGAACTGTGTAATACTCTAAATAAAGTTCAATTCAGGAACATACCACATAGCATTTACTTTGCATTTGCCTTTAGCTTACGATTGCTTTCAAATACTAAAGTTGTGCATTTGGTGATATTGCTGAAAGTATCTTCTCCAATTTTAGTAGCACACTCGGAAAATTGGTTGCAGACTGTACTAAACCATCAGGGAAGTAAGTTTAAAAATTTTTACATGACGTTAGCAGATATTACATTTTCAGCATAATTGAAAGGTGCACTCTTTTTGGCTGAGTACGTTACTTCATGTTCTGAGCAGTCTGTGTTAAGTATATGTACACCACTATTCAGGCTGAAGTGCAAATGTATAGAAATTACATGAATACTTCTGAGAACTGTGTAATACTCCAAATAAAGTTCAATTCAGGAACATACCACATAACATTTACTATGCATTTGCCTTTAGCTTACGATTGCTTTCAAATACTAAAGTTGTGCATTTGGTGATATTGCTGTAAGTATCTTCTCCAATTTTAGTAGCACACTCGGAAAATTGGTTGCAGACTGTTCTAAATCATCAGGGAAGTAAATTTAAAAATTTTTACATGACGTTAGCAGATATTACATTTTCAGCATAATTGAAAGGTGCACTCTTTTTGGCTGAGTACGTTACTTCATGTTCTGAGCAGTCTGTGTTAAGTATATGTACACCACTATTCAGGCTGAAGTGCAAATGTATAGAAATTACATGAATACTTCTGAGAACTGTGTAATACTCCAAATAAAGTTCAATTCAGGAACATACCACATAACATTTACTATGCATTTGCCTTTAGCTTACGATTGCTTTCAAATACTAAAGTTGTGCATTTGGTGATATTGATGAAAGTATCTTTTCCAACTTTAGTAGCACACTCGGAAATTTGGTTTACTGAATACTATAAATTGAATACTATGTAATACTCTAAATAAAGTTCAATTCAGGAACACACCACCTAGCATTTACGTTGCATTTGCCTTTAGCTTACGATTGCTTTCAAATACTGAAGTTGTGCAATTGGTGATATTAATTAATGTATGTTCTCCAACTTTAGTAGCATACTCATACAATTGGTTGCAGACTATTCTAAAACATAAGGAAAGAAAAGTTGAAAGTTTTACATGAAGTTAGCAGAAAGTACATTTTGAGTAGAATTGAAAGGTGCATCTTTTTGGCGGAGTACGTTACTTCATGTTCTGAGCAATCTGTGTTAGGCATATGTACACCACAATCCAGGCTGAAGTGCAAATGTATAGATTACATAAATACTTCTGAGAACTATGTAATACTCTAAATAAGGTTCAATTCAGGAACCTACCACATATCATTTACTTTGCATTTGCCATTAGCTTAAGATTGCTTTCAAATACTAAAGTTTTGCATTTGTTGATATTGCTGTAAGTATCTTCTCCAATTTTAGTAGCACACTCGGGAAATTGGTTGCAGACTGTTCTAAATCATCAGGGAAATAAATTTAAAAATTTTTACATGACGTTAGCAGATATTACATTTTCAGCATAATTGAAAGGTGCACTCTTTTTGGCTGAGTACGTTACTTCATGTTCTGAGCAGTCTGTGTTAAGTATATGTACACCACTATTCAGGCTGAAGTGCAAATGTATAGAAATTACATGAATACTTCTGAGAACTGTGTAATACTCTAAATAAAGTTCAATTCAGGAACATACCACATAGCATTTACTTTGCATTTGCCTTTAGCTTACGATTGCTTTCAAATACTGCAGTTGTGCAATTGGTGATATTAATTAATGTATCTTCTCCAACTTAAGTAGCACAGTCGGAAAATTGGTTGCAGACTGTTCTAAATCATAAGGGAAGTAAACTGAAAAGTTTTACATGACGTTAGCAGATAGCACATTTTGAGCATAATTGAAAGGTGCACTCTTTTTGGCCGAGTACGTTACTTCATGTTCTGAGCAATCTGTGTTAAGGATATGTACACCACAATTTAGGCTGAAGTGCAAATGTATAGAAATTACATGAATACTTCTGAGAACTATGTAATTCTCTAAATAAAGTTGAATTCAGGAAACTACCACATAGCATTTACATTGCAACTGCCTTTAGCTGTCCTCTCCTTTCAAAAACTAAAGTTCTATAAGTGGATCTGGTGATATTGAAGTAACTTCTCCAACTTTAACAGCACCCTCATAAATTTCGTTGCAGACAGTTGTAAATGGAATGTGCACTCTTTTTGGATGAGTACGTTACTTCATGTTCTGAGCATTCTGTGTTAAGTATATGTACACCACTACTGAGAACCATGGAGAACTCAAAATTAAGTTCAATTCAGGAACCCAGCACACTCATAAAATTGGTTGCAGACTGTTCTAAAACATTAGGAAAGAAAAGTTGAAAGTTTTACATGAAGTTAGCAGAAAGTACATTTTGAGTAGATTTGAAAGCTGCATCTTTTTGGCGGAGTACGTTACTTCATGTTCTGAGCAATCTGTGTTAAGTATATGTACACCACAATCCAGGCTGAAGTTGAAATGTATAGAAATTAAATGAAAACTTCTGAGAACTATGTAATACTCTAAATAAAGTTCAATTCAGGAACCTACCACATATCATTTACTTTGCATTTGCAATTAGCTTACGATTGCTTTCAAATACTGAAGTTGTGCAATTGGTGATATTAATTAATGTATGTTCTCCAACTTTAGTAGCATACTCATACAATTGGTTGCAGACTGTTCTAAACCATCAGGGAAGTAAGTTTAAAAATTTTTACATGACGTTAGCAGATATTACATTTTCAGCATAATTGAAAGGTGCACTCTTTTTGGCTGAGTACGTTACTTCATGTTCTGAGCAATCTGTGTTAAGTATATGTACACCACAATTCAGGCTGAAGTGCAAATGTTTAGAAATTACATAAATACTTCTGAGAACTAAGTAATACTCTAAATAAGGTTCAATTCAGGAACATACCACATAGCATTTACTTTGCATTTGCCTTTAGCTTACGATTGCTTTCAAATACTGAAGTTGTGCAATTGGTGATATTAATTAATGTATCTTCTCCAACTTAAGTAGCACAGTCGGAAAATTGGTTGCAGAATGTTCTAAATCATAAGGGAAGTAAACTGAAAAGTTTTACATCACGTTAGCAGATAGTACATTTTGAGCATAATTGAAAGCTGCACTCTTTTTGGCTGAGTACGTTACATCATGTTCTGAGCAATCTGTGTTAGGCATATGTACACCACAATCCAGGCTGAAGTTGAAATGTATAGAATTTAAATGAATACTTCTGAGAACTATGTAATACTCTAAATAAGGTTCAATTCAGGAACCTACCACATATCATTTACTTTGCATTTGCCTTTAGCTTAAGATTGCTTTCAAATACTAAAGTTGTGCATTTGTTGATATTGCTGTAAGTATCTTCTCCAATTTTAGTAGCATACTCATACAATTGGTTGCAGACTGTTCTAAAACATAAGGAAAGAAAAGTTGAAAGTTTTACATGAAGTTAGCAGAAAGTACATTTTGAGTAGAATTGAAAGGTGCATCTTTTTGGCGGAGTACGTTACTTCATGTTCTGAGCAATCTGTGTTAGGCATATGTACACCACAATCCAGGCTGAAGTTGAAATGTATAGAATTTAAATGAATACTTCTGAGAACTATGTAATACTCTAAATAAGGTTCAATTCAGGAACCTACCACATATCATTTACTTTGCATTTGCCTTTAGCTTAAGATTGCTTTCAAATACTAAAGTTGTGCATTTGTTGATATTGCTGTAAGTATCTTCTCCAATTTTAGTAGCACACTCGGAAAATTGGTTGCAGACTGTTCTAAATCATCAGGGAAGTAAATTTAAAAATTTTTACATGACGTTAGCAGATATTACATTTTCAGCATAATTGAAAGGTGCACTCTTTTTGGCTGAGTACGTTACTTCATGTTCTGAGCAGTCTGTGTTAAGTATATGTACACCACTATTCAGGCTGAAGTGCAAATGTATAGAAATTACATGAATACTTCTGAGAACTGTGTAATACTCCAAATAAAGTTCAATTCAGGAACATACCACATAACATTTACTATGCATTTGCCTTTAGCTTACGATTGCTTTCAAATACTAAAGTTGTGCATTTGGTGATATTGATGAAAGTATCTTTTCCAACTTTAGTAGCACACTCGGAAATTTGGTTTACTGAATACTATAAATTGAATACTATGTAATACTCTAAATAAAGTTCAATTCAGGAACACACCACCTAGCATTTACGTTGCATTTGCCTTTAGCTTACGATTGCTTTCAAATACTGAAGTTGCGCAATTGGTGATATTAATTAATGTATCTTCTCCAATTTTAGTAGCACACTCATTAAATTGGTTGCAGACTGTTCTAAAACATCAGGAAAGAAAAGTTGACAGTTTTACATGAAGTTAGCAGAAAGTACATTTTGAGTAGAATTGAAAGGTGCATCTTTTTGGCGGAGTACGTTACTTCATGTTCTGAGCAATCTGTGTTAGGCATATGTACACCACAATCCAGGCTGAAGTTGAAATGTATAGAATTTAAATGAATACTTCTGAGAACTATGTAATACTCTAAATAAGGTTCAATTCAGGAACCTACCACATATCATTTACTTTGCATTTGCCTTTAGCTTAAGATTGCTTTCAAATACTAAAGTTGTGCATTTGTTGATATTGCTGTAAGTATCTTCTCCAATTTTAGTAACACACTCGGGAAATTGGTTGCAGACTGTTCTAAATCATCAGGGAAATAAATTTAAAAATTTTTACATGACGTTAGCAGATATTACATTTTCAGCATAATTGAAAGGTGCACTCTTTTTGGCTGAGTACGTTACTTCATGTTCTGAGCAGTCTGTGTTAAGTATATGTACACCACTATTCAGGCTGAAGTGCAAATGTATAGAAATTACATGAATACTTCTGAGAACTGTGTAATACTCTAAATAAAGTTCAATTCAGGAACATACCACATAGCATTTACTTTGCATTTGCCTTTAGCTTACGATTGCTTTCAAATACTGAAGTTGTGCAATTGGTGATATTAATTAATGTATCTTCTCCAACTTAAGTAGCACAGTCGGAAAATTGGTTGCAGAATGTTCTAAATCATAAGGGAAGTAAACTGAAAAGTTTTACATCACGTTAGCAGATAGTACATTTTGAGCATAATTGAAAGCTGCACTCTTTTTGGCTGAGTACGTTACATCATGTTCTGAGCAATCTGTGTTAAGTATATGTACACCACAATTCAGGCTGAAGTGCAAATGTATAGATTACATAAATACTTCTGAGAACTATGTAATACTCTAAATAAAGTTCAATTCAGGAACATACCACATAGTATTTACTTTGCTTTTGCCTTTAGCTTACGATTGCTTTCAAATACTGAAGTTGTGCAATTGGTGATATTAATTAATGTATGTTCTCCAACTTTAGTAGCATACTCATACAATTGGTTGCAGACTGTTCTAAAACATAAGGAAAGAAAAGTTGAAAGTTTTACATGAAGTTAGCAGAAAGTACATTTTGAGTAGAATTGAAAGGTGCATCTTTTTGGCGGAGTACGTTACTTCATGTTCTGAGCAATCTGTGTTAGGCATATGTACACCACAATCCAGGCTGAAGTTGAAATGTATAGAATTTAAATGAATACTTCTGAGAACTATGTAATACTCTAAATAAGGTTCAATTCAGGAACCTACCACATATCATTTACTTTGCATTTGCCTTTAGCTTAAGATTGCTTTCAAATACTAAAGTTGTGCATTTGTTGATATTGCTGTAAGTATCTTCTCCAATTTTAGTAGCACACTCGGAAAATTGGTTGCAGACTGTTCTAAATCATCAGGGAAGTAAATTTAAAAATTTTTACATGACGTTAGCAGATATTACATTTTCAGCATAATTGAAAGGTGCACTCTTTTTGGCTGAGTACGTTACTTCATGTTCTGAGCAGTCTGTGTTAAGTATATGTACACCACTATTCAGGCTGAAGTGCAAATGTATAGAAATTACATGAATACTTCTGAGAACTGTGTAATACTCCAAATAAAGTTCAATTCAGGAACATACCACATAACATTTACTATGCATTTGCCTTTAGCTTACGATTGCTTTCAAATACTAAAGTTGTGCATTTGGTGATATTGATGAAAGTATCTTTACCAACTTTAGTAGCACACTCGGAAATTTGGTTTACTGAATACTATAAATTGAATACTATGTAATACTCTAAATAAAGTTCAATTCAGGAACACACCACCTAGCATTTACGTTGCATTTGCCTTTAGCTTACGATTGCTTTCAAATACTGAAGTTGCGCAATTGGTGATATTAATTAATGTATCTTCTCCAATTTTAGTAGCACACTCATTAAATTGGTTGCAGACTGTTCTAAAACATCAGGAAAGAAAAGTTGACAGTTTTACATGAAGTTAGCAGAAAGTACATTTTGAGTAGAATTGAAAGGTGCATCTTTTTGGCGGAGTACGTTACTTCATGTTCTGAGCAATCTGTGTTAGGCATATGTACACCACAATCCAGGCTGAAGTTGAAATGTATAGAATTTAAATGAATACTTCTGAGAACTATGTAATACTCTAAATAAGGTTCAATTCAGGAACCTACCACATATCATTTACTTTGCATTTGCCTTTAGCTTAAGATTGCTTTCAAATACTAAAGTTGTGCATTTGTTGATATTGCTGTAAGTATCTTCTCCAATTTTAGTAGCACACTCGGGAAATTGGTTGCAGACTGTTCTAAATCATCAGGGAAATAAATTTAAAAATTTTTACATGACGTTAGCAGATATTACATTTTCAGCATAATTGAAAGGTGCACTCTTTTTGGCTGAGTACGTTACTTCATGTTCTGAGCAGTCTGTGTTAAGTATATGTACACCACTATTCAGGCTGAAGTGCAAATGTATAGAAATTACATGAATACTTCTGAGAACTGTGTAATACTCTAAATAAAGTTCAATTCAGGAACATACCACATAGCATTTACTTTGCATTTGCCTTTAGCTTACGATTGCTTTCAAATACTGAAGTTGTGCAATTGGTGATATTAATTAATGTATCTTCTCCAACTTAAGTAGCACAGTTGGAAAATTGGTTGCAGAATGTTCTAAATCATAAGGGAAGTAAACTGAAAAGTTTTACATCACGTTAGCAGATAGTACATTTTGAGCATAATTGAAAGCTGCACTCTTTTTGGCTGAGTACGTTACATCATGTTCTGAGCAATCTGTGTTAAGTATATGTACACCACAATTCAGGCTGAAGTGCAAATGTATAGATTACATAAATACTTCTGAGAACTATGTAATACTCTAAATAAAGTTCAATTCAGGAACATACCACATAGTATTTACTTTGCTTTTGCCTTTAGCTTACGATTGCTTTCAAATACTGAAGTTGTGCAATTGGTGATATTAATTAATGTATGTTCTCCAACTTTAGTAGCATACTCATACAATTGGTTGCAGACTGTTCTAAAACATAAGGAAAGAAAAGTTGAAAGTTTTACATGAAGTTAGCAGAAAGTACATTTTGAGTAGAATTGAAAGGTGCATCTTTTTGGCGGAGTACGTTACTTCATGTTCTGAGCAATCTGTGTTAGGCATATGTACACCACAATCCAGGCTGAAGTTGAAATGTATAGAATTTAAATGAATACTTCTGAGAACTATGTAATACTCTAAATAAGGTTCAATTCAGGAACCTACCACATATCATTTACTTTGCATTTGCCTTTAGCTTAAGATTGCTTTCAAATACTAAAGTTGTGCATTTGTTGATATTGCTGTAAGTATCTTTTCCAACTTTAGTAGCACACTCGGAAATTTGGTTTACTGAATACTATAAATTGAATACTATGTAATACTCTAAATAAAGTTCAATTCAGGAACACACCACCTAGCATTTACGTTGCATTTGCCTTTAGCTTACGATTGCTTTCAAATACTGAAGTTGTGCAATTGGTGATATTAATTAATGTATGTTCTCCAACTTTAGTAGCATACTCATACAATTGGTTGCAGACTATTCTAAAACATAAGGAAAGAAAAGTTGAAAGTTTTACATGAAGTTAGCAGAAAGTACATTTTGAGTAGAATTGAAAGGTGCATCTTTTTGGCGGAGTACGTTACTTCATGTTCTGAGCAATCTGTGTTAGGCATATGTACACCACAATCCAGGCTGAAGTGCAAATGTATAGATTACATAAATACTTCTGAGAACTATGTAATACTCTAAATAAGGTTCAATTCAGGAACCTACCACATATCATTTACTTTGCATTTGCCATTAGCTTAAGATTGCTTTCAAATACTAAAGTTTTGCATTTGTTGATATTGCTGTAAGTATCTTCTCCAATTTTAGTAGCACACTCGGGAAATTGGTTGCAGACTGTTCTAAATCATCAGGGAAATAAATTTAAAAATTTTTACATGACGTTAGCAGATATTACATTTTCAGCATAATTGAAAGGTGCACTCTTTTTGGCTGAGTACGTTACTTCATGTTCTGAGCAGTCTGTGTTAAGTATATGTACACCACTATTCAGGCTGAAGTGCAAATGTATAGAAATTACATGAATACTTCTGAGAACTGTGTAATACTCTAAATAAAGTTCAATTCAGGAACATACCACATAGCATTTACTTTGCATTTGCCTTTAGCTTACGATTGCTTTCAAATACTGCAGTTGTGCAATTGGTGATATTAATTAATGTATCTTCTCCAACTTAAGTAGCACAGTCGGAAAATTGGTTGCAGACTGTTCTAAATCATAAGGGAAGTAAACTGAAAAGTTTTACATGACGTTAGCAGATAGCACATTTTGAGCATAATTGAAAGGTGCACTCTTTTTGGCCGAGTACGTTACTTCATGTTCTGAGCAATCTGTGTTAAGGATATGTACACCACAATTTAGGCTGAAGTGCAAATGTATAGAAATTACATGAATACTTCTGAGAACTATGTAATTCTCTATATAAAGTTGAATTCAGGAAACTACCACATAGCATTTACATTGCAACTGCCTTTAGCTGTCCTCTCCTTTCAAAAACTAAAGTTCTATAAGTGGATCTGGTGATATTGAAGTAACTTCTCCAACTTTAACAGCACCCTCATAAATTTCGTTGCAGACAGTTGTAAATGGAATGTGCACTCTTTTTGGATGAGTACGTTACTTCATGTTCTGAGCATTCTGTGTTAAGTATATGTACACCACTACTGAGAACCATGGACAACTCAAAATTAAGTTCAATTCAGGAACCCAGCACACTCATAAAATTGGTTGCAGACTGTTCTAAAACATTAGGAAAGAAAAGTTGAAAGTTTTACATGAAGTTAGCAGAAAGTACATTTTGAGTAGATTTGAAAGCTGCATCTTTTTGGCGGAGTACGTTACTTCATGTTCTGAGCAATCTGTGTTAAGTATATGTACACCACAATCCAGGCTGAAGTTGAAATGTATAGAAATTAAATGAAAACTTCTGAGAACTATGTAATACTCTAAATAAAGTTCAATTCAGGAACCTACCACATATCATTTACTTTGCATTTGCAATTAGCTTACGATTGCTTTCAAATACTGAAGTTGTGCAATTGGTGATATTAATTAATGTATGTTCTCCAACTTTAGTAGCATACTCATACAATTGGTTGCAGACTGTTCTAAAACATAAGGAAAGAAAAGTTGAAAGTTTTACATGAGGTTAGCAGATAGTACATTTTGAGCAGAATTGAAAGGTGCACTCTTTTTGGCGGAGTACGTTACTTCATCTTCTGAGCAATCTGTGTTAAGTATATGTACACCACAATTCAGTCTGAGGTGCAAATGTATAGAAATTAAATGAATTCTTCTGAGAACTATGTAATACTCTAAATAAAGTTCAATTCAGGAACCTACCACATATCATTTACTTTGCATTTGCCTTTAGCTTACGATTGCTTTCAAATACTAAAGTTGTGCATTTGGTGATATTGCTGAAAGTATCTTCTCCAATTTTAGTAGCACACTCGGAAAATTGGTTGCAGACTGTACTAAACCATCAGGGAAGTAAGTTTAAAAATTTTTACATGACGTTAGCAGATATTACATTTTCAGCATAATTGAAAGGTGCACTCTTTTTGGCTGAGTACGTTACTTCATGTTCTGAGCAATCTGTGTTAAGTATATGTACACCACAATTCAGGCTGAAGTGCAAATGTTTAGAAATTACATAAATACTTCTGAGAACTAAGTAATACTCTAAATAAGGTTCAATTCAGGAACATACCACATAGCATTTACTTTGCATTTGCCTTTAGCTTACGATTGCTTTCAAATACTGAAGTTGTGCAATTGGTGATATTAATTAATGTATCTTCTCCAACTTAAGTAGCACAGTCGGAAAATTGGTTGCAGAATGTTCTAAATCATAAGGGAAGTAAACTGAAAAGTTTTACATCACGTTAGCAGATAGTACATTTTGAGCATAATTGAAAGCTGCACTCTTTTTGGCTGAGTACGTTACATCATGTTCTGAGCAATCTGTGTTAAGTATATGTACACCACAATTCAGGCTGAAGTGCAAATGTATAGATTACATAAATACTTCTGAGAACTATGTAATACTCTAAATAAAGTTCAATTCAGGAACATACCACATAGTATTTACTTTGCTTTTGCCTTTAGCTTACGATTGCTTTCAAATACTGAAGTTGTGCAATTGGTGATATTAATTAATGTATGTTCTCCAACTTTAGTAGCATACTCATACAATTGGTTGCAGACTGTTCTAAAACATAAGGAAAGAAAAGTTGAAAGTTTTACATGAAGTTAGCAGAAAGTACATTTTGAGTAGAATTGAAAGGTGCATCTTTTTGGCGGAGTACGTTACTTCATGTTCTGAGCAATCTGTGTTAGGCATATGTACACCACAATCCAGGCTGAAGTTGAAATGTATAGAATTTAAATGAATACTTCTGAGAACTATGTAATACTCTAAATAAGGTTCAATTCAGGAACCTACCACATATCATTTACTTTGCATTTGCCTTTAGCTTAAGATTGCTTTCAAATACTAAAGTTGTGCATTTGTTGATATTGCTGTAAGTATCTTCTCCAATTTTAGTAGCACACTCGGAAAATTGGTTGCAGACTGTTCTAAATCATCAGGGAAGTAAATTTAAAAATTTTTACATGACGTTAGCAGATATTACATTTTCAGCATAATTGAAAGGTGCACTCTTTTTGGCTGAGTACGTTACTTCATGTTCTGAGCAGTCTGTGTTAAGTATATGTACACCACTATTCAGGCTGAAGTGCAAATGTATAGAAATTACATGAATACTTCTGAGAACTGTGTAATACTCCAAATAAAGTTCAATTCAGGAACATACCACATAACATTTACTATGCATTTGCCTTTAGCTTACGATTGCTTTCAAATACTAAAGTTGTGCATTTGGTGATATTGATGAAAGTATCTTTTCCAACTTTAGTAGCACACTCGGAAATTTGGTTTACTGAATACTACAAATTGAATACTATGTAATACTCTAAATAAAGTTCAATTCAGGAACACACCACCTAGCATTTACGTTGCATTTGCCTTTAGCTTACGATTGCTTTCAAATACTGAAGTTGCGCAATTGGTGATATTAATTAATGTATCTTCTCCAATTTTAGTAGCACACTCATTAAATTGGTTGCAGACTGTTCTAAAACATCAGGAAAGAAAAGTTGACAGTTTTACATGAAGTTAGCAGAAAGTACATTTTGAGTAGAATTGAAAGGTGCATCTTTTTGGCGGAGTACGTTACTTCATGTTCTGAGCAATCTGTGTTAGGCATATGTACACCACAATCCAGGCTGAAGTTGAAATGTATAGAATTTAAATGAATTCTTCTGAGAACTATGTAATACTCTAAATAAAGTTCAATTCAGGAACCTACCACATATCATTTACTTTGCATTTGCCTTTAGCTTACGATTGCTTTCAAATACTAAAGTTGTGCATTTGGTGATATTGCTGAAAGTATCTTCTCCAATTTTTGTAGCACACTCGGAAAATTGGTTGCAGACTGTACTAAACCATCAGGGAAGTAAGTTTAAAAATTTTTACATGACGTTAGCAGATATTACATTTTCAGCATAATTGAAAGGTGCACTCTTTTTGGCTGAGTACGTTACTTCATGTTCTGAGCAGTCTGTGTTAAGTATATGTACACCACTATTCAGGCTGAAGTGCAAATGTATAGAAATTACATGAATACTTCTGAGAACTGTGTAATACTCCAAATAAAGTTCAATTCAGGAACATACCACATAACATTTACTATGCATTTGCCTTTAGCTTACGATTGCTTTCAAATACTAAAGTTGTGCATTTGGTGATATTGATGAAAGTATCTTTTCCAACTTTAGTAGCACACTCGGAAATTTGGTTTACTGAATACTATAAATTGAATACTATGTAATACTCTAAATAAAGTTCAATTCAGGAACACACCACCTAGCATTTACGTTGCATTTGCCTTTAGCTTACGATTGCTTTCAAATACTGAAGTTGTGCAATTGGTGATATTAATTAATGTATGTTCTCCAACTTTAGTAGCATACTCATACAATTGGTTGCAGACTGTTCTAAAACATAAGGAAAGAAAAGTTGAAAGTTTTACATGAAGTTAGCAGAAAGTACATTTTGAGTAGAATTGAAAGGTGCATCTTTTTGGCGGAGTACGTTACTTCATGTTCTGAGCAATCTGTGTTAGGCATATGTACACCACAATCCAGGCTGAAGTGCAAATGTATAGATTACATAAATACTTCTGAGAACTATGTAATACTCTAAATAAGGTTCAATTCAGGAACCTACCACATATCATTTACTTTGCATTTGCCATTAGCTTAAGATTGCTTTCAAATACTAAAGTTTTGCATTTGTTGATATTGCTGTAAGTATCTTCTCCAATTTTAGTAGCACACTCGGGAAATTGGTTGCAGACTGTTCTAAATCATCAGGGAAGTAAATTTAAAAATTTTTACATGACGTTAGCAGATATTACATTTTCAGCATAATTGAAAGGTGCACTCTTTTTGGCTGAGTACGTTACTTCATGTTCTGAGCAGTCTGTGTTAAGTATATGTACACCACTATTCAGGCTGAAGTGCAAATGTATAGAAATTACATGAATACTTCTGAGAACTGTGTAATACTCCAAATAAAGTTCAATTCAGGAACATACCACATAACATTTACTATGCATTTGCCTTTAGCTTACGATTGCTTTCAAATACTAAAGTTGTGCATTTGGTGATATTGATGAAAGTATCTTTTCCAACTTTAGTAGCACACTCGGAAATTTGGTTTACTGAATACTATAAATTGAATACTATGTAATACTCTAAATAAAGTTCAATTCAGGAACACACCACCTAGCATTTACGTTGCATTTGCCTTTAGCTTACGATTGCTTTCAAATACTGAAGTTGCGCAATTGGTGATATTAATTAATGTATCTTCTCCAATTTTAGTAGCACACTCATTAAATTGGTTGCAGACTGTTCTAAAACATCAGGAAAGAAAAGTTGACAGTTTTACATGAAGTTAGCAGAAAGTACATTTTGAGTAGAATTGAAAGGTGCATCTTTTTGGCGGAGTACGTTACTTCATGTTCTGAGCAATCTGTGTTAGGCATATGTACACCACAATCCAGGCTGAAGTTGAAATGTATAGAATTTAAATGAATTCTTCTGAGAACTATGTAATACTCTAAATAAAGTTCAATTCAGGAACCTACCACATATCATTTACTTTGCATTTGCCTTTAGCTTACGATTGCTTTCAAATACTAAAGTTGTGCATTTGGTGATATTGCTGAAAGTATCTTCTCCAATTTTTGTAGCACACTCGGAAAATTGGTTGCAGACTGTACTAAACCATCAGGGAAGTAAGTTTAAAAATTTTTACATGACGTTAGCAGATATTACATTTTCAGCATAATTGAAAGGTGCACTCTTTTTGGCTGAGTACGTTACTTCATGTTCTGAGCAGTCTGTGTTAAGTATATGTACACCACTATTCAGGCTGAAGTGCAAATGTATAGAAATTACATGAATACTTCTGAGAACTGTGTAATACTCCAAATAAAGTTCAATTCAGGAACATACCACATAACATTTACTTTGCATTTGCCTTTAGCTTACGATTGCTTTCAAATACTGCAGTTGTGCAATTGGTGATATTAATTAATGTATCTTCTCCAACTTAAGTAGCACAGTCGGAAAATTGGTTGCAGACTGTTCTAAATCATAAGGGAAGTAAACTGAAAAGTTTTACATGACGTTAGCAGATAGCACATTTTGAGCATAATTGAAAGGTGCACTCTTTTTGGCCGAGTACGTTACTTCATGTTCTGAGCAATCTGTGTTAAGGATATGTACACCACAATTTAGGCTGAAGTGCAAATGTATAGAAATTACATGAATACTTCTGAGAACTATGTAATTCTCTAAATAAAGTTGAATTCAGGAAACTACCACATAGCATTTACATTGCAACTGCCTTTAGCTGTCCTCTCCTTTCAAAAACTAAAGTTCTATAAGTGGATCTGGTGATATTGAAGTAACTTCTCCAACTTTAACAGCACCCTCATAAATTTCGTTGCAGACAGTTGTAAATGGAATGTGCACTCTTTTTGGATGAGTACGTTACTTCATGTTCTGAGCATTCTGTGTTAAGTATATGTACACCACTACTGAGAACCATGGACAACTCAAAATTAAGTTCAATTCAGGAACCCAGCACACTCATAAAATTGGTTGCAGACTGTTCTAAAACATTAGGAAAGAAAAGTTGAAAGTTTTACATGAAGTTAGCAGAAAGTACATTTTGAGTAGATTTGAAAGCTGCATCTTTTTGGCGGAGTACGTTACTTCATGTTCTGAGCAATCTGTGTTAAGTATATGTACACCACAATCCAGGCTGAAGTTGAAATGTATAGAAATTAAATGAAAACTTCTGAGAACTATGTAATACTCTAAATAAAGTTCAATTCAGGAACCTACCACATATCATTTACTTTGCATTTGCAATTAGCTTACGATTGCTTTCAAATACTGAAGTTGTGCAATTGGTGATATTAATTAATGTATGTTCTCCAACTTTAGTAGCATACTCATACAATTGGTTGCAGACTGTTCTAAAACATAAGGAAAGAAAAGTTGAAAGTTTTACATGAGGTTAGCAGATAGTACATTTTGAGCAGAATTGAAAGGTGCATCTTTTTGGCGGAGTACGTTACTTCATGTTCTGAGCAATCTGTGTTAGGCATATGTACACCACAATCCAGGCTGAAGTTGAAATGTATAGAATTTAAATGAATACTTCTGAGAACTATGTAATACTCTAAATAAGGTTCAATTCAGGAACCTACCACATATCATTTACTTTGCATTTGCCTTTAGCTTAAGATTGCTTTCAAATACTAAAGTTGTGCATTTGTTGATATTGCTGTAAGTATCTTCTCCAATTTTAGTAGCACACTCGGAAAATTGGTTGCAGACTGTTCTAAATCATCAGGGAAGTAAATTTAAAAATTTTTACATGACGTTAGCAGATATTACATTTTCAGCATAATTGAAAGGTGCACTCTTTTTGGCTGAGTACGTTACTTCATGTTCTGAGCAGTCTGTGTTAAGTATATGTACACCACTATTCAGGCTGAAGTGCAAATGTATAGAAATTACATGAATACTTCTGAGAACTGTGTAATACTCCAAATAAAGTTCAATTCAGGAACATACCACATAACATTTACTATGCATTTGCCTTTAGCTTACGATTGCTTTCAAATACTAAAGTTGTGCATTTGGTGATATTGATGAAAGTATCTTTTCCAACTTTAGTAGCACACTCGGAAATTTGGTTTACTGAATACTACAAATTGAATACTATGTAATACTCTAAATAAAGTTCAATTCAGGAACACACCACCTAGCATTTACGTTGCATTTGCCTTTAGCTTACGATTGCTTTCAAATACTGAAGTTGCGCAATTGGTGATATTAATTAATGTATCTTCTCCAATTTTAGTAGCACACTCATTAAATTGGTTGCAGACTGTTCTAAAACATCAGGAAAGAAAAGTTGACAGTTTTACATGAAGTTAGCAGAAAGTACATTTTGAGTAGAATTGAAAGGTGCATCTTTTTGGCGGAGTACGTTACTTCATGTTCTGAGCAATCTGTGTTAGGCATATGTACACCACAATCCAGGCTGAAGTTGAAATGTATAGAATTTAAATGAATTCTTCTGAGAACTATGTAATACTCTAAATAAAGTTCAATTCAGGAACCTACCACATATCATTTACTTTGCATTTGCCTTTAGCTTACGATTGCTTTCAAATACTAAAGTTGTGCATTTGGTGATATTGCTGAAAGTATCTTCTCCAATTTTTGTAGCACACTCGGAAAATTGGTTGCAGACTGTACTAAACCATCAGGGAAGTAAGTTTAAAAATTTTTACATGACGTTAGCAGATATTACATTTTCAGCATAATTGAAAGGTGCACTCTTTTTGGCTGAGTACGTTACTTCATGTTCTGAGCAGTCTGTGTTAAGTATATGTACACCACTATTCAGGCTGAAGTGCAAATGTATAGAAATTACATGAATACTTCTGAGAACTGTGTAATACTCCAAATAAAGTTCAATTCAGGAACATACCACATAACATTTACTATGCATTTGCCTTTAGCTTACGATTGCTTTCAAATACTAAAGTTGTGCATTTGGTGATATTGATGAAAGTATCTTTTCCAACTTTAGTAGCACACTCGGAAATTTGGTTTACTGAATACTATAAATTGAATACTATGTAATACTCTAAATAAAGTTCAATTCAGGAACACACCACCTAGCATTTACGTTGCATTTGCCTTTAGCTTACGATTGCTTTCAAATACTGAAGTTGTGCAATTGGTGATATTAATTAATGTATGTTCTCCAACTTTAGTAGCATACTCATACAATTGGTTGCAGACTGTTCTAAAACATAAGGAAAGAAAAGTTGAAAGTTTTACATGAAGTTAGCAGAAAGTACATTTTGAGTAGAATTGAAAGGTGCATCTTTTTGGCGGAGTACGTTACTTCATGTTCTGAGCAATCTGTGTTAGGCATATGTACACCACAATCCAGGCTGAAGTGCAAATGTATAGATTACATAAATACTTCTGAGAACTATGTAATACTCTAAATAAGGTTCAATTCAGGAACCTACCACATATCATTTACTTTGCATTTGCCATTAGCTTAAGATTGCTTTCAAATACTAAAGTTTTGCATTTGTTGATATTGCTGTAAGTATCTTCTCCAATTTTAGTAGCACACTCGGGAAATTGGTTGCAGACTGTTCTAAATCATCAGGGAAGTAAATTTAAAAATTTTTACATGACGTTAGCAGATATTACATTTTCAGCATAATTGAAAGGTGCACTCTTTTTGGCTGAGTACGTTACTTCATGTTCTGAGCAGTCTGTGTTAAGTATATGTACACCACTATTCAGGCTGAAGTGCAAATGTATAGAAATTACATGAATACTTCTGAGAACTGTGTAATACTCCAAATAAAGTTCAATTCAGGAACATACCACATAACATTTACTATGCATTTGCCTTTAGCTTACGATTGCTTTCAAATACTAAAGTTGTGCATTTGGTGATATTGATGAAAGTATCTTTTCCAACTTTAGTAGCACACTCGGAAATTTGGTTTACTGAATACTATAAATTGAATACTATGTAATACTCTAAATAAAGTTCAATTCAGGAACACACCACCTAGCATTTACGTTGCATTTGCCTTTAGCTTACGATTGCTTTCAAATACTGAAGTTGCGCAATTGGTGATATTAATTAATGTATCTTCTCCAATTTTAGTAGCACACTCATTAAATTGGTTGCAGACTGTTCTAAAACATCAGGAAAGAAAAGTTGACAGTTTTACATGAAGTTAGCAGAAAGTACATTTTGAGTAGAATTGAAAGGTGCATCTTTTTGGCGGAGTACGTTACTTCATGTTCTGAGCAATCTGTGTTAGGCATATGTACACCACAATCCAGGCTGAAGTTGAAATGTATAGAATTTAAATGAATTCTTCTGAGAACTATGTAATACTCTAAATAAAGTTCAATTCAGGAACCTACCACATATCATTTACTTTGCATTTGCCTTTAGCTTACGATTGCTTTCAAATACTAAAGTTGTGCATTTGGTGATATTGCTGAAAGTATCTTCTCCAATTTTTGTAGCACACTCGGAAAATTGGTTGCAGACTGTACTAAACCATCAGGGAAGTAAGTTTAAAAATTTTTACATGACGTTAGCAGATATTACATTTTCAGCATAATTGAAAGGTGCACTCTTTTTGGCTGAGTACGTTACTTCATGTTCTGAGCAGTCTGTGTTAAGTATATGTACACCACTATTCAGGCTGAAGTGCAAATGTATAGAAATTACATGAATACTTCTGAGAACTGTGTAATACTCCAAATAAAGTTCAATTCAGGAACATACCACATAACATTTACTATGCATTTGCCTTTAGCTTACGATTGCTTTCAAATACTAAAGTTGTGCATTTGGTGATATTGATGAAAGTATCTTTTCCAACTTTAGTAGCACACTCGGAAATTTGGTTTACTGAATACTATAAATTGAATACTATGTAATACTCTAAATAAAGTTCAATTCAGGAACACACCACCTAGCATTTACGTTGCATTTGCCTTTAGCTTACGATTGCTTTCAAATACTGAAGTTGTGCAATTGGTGATATTAATTAATGTATGTTCTCCAACTTTAGTAGCATACTCATACAATTGGTTGCAGACTGTTCTAAAACATAAGGAAAGAAAAGTTGAAAGTTTTACATGAAGTTAGCAGAAAGTACATTTTGAGTAGAATTGAAAGGTGCATCTTTTTGGCGGAGTACGTTACTTCATGTTCTGAGCAATCTGTGTTAGGCATATGTACACCACAATCCAGGCTGAAGTGCAAATGTATAGATTACATAAATACTTCTGAGAACTATGTAATACTCTAAATAAGGTTCAATTCAGGAACCTACCACATATCATTTACTTTGCATTTGCCATTAGCTTAAGATTGCTTTCAAATACTAAAGTTTTGCATTTGTTGATATTGCTGTAAGTATCTTCTCCAATTTTAGTAGCACACTCGGGAAATTGGTTGCAGACTGTTCTAAATCATCAGGGAAATAAATTTAAAAATTTTTACATGACGTTAGCAGATATTACATTTTCAGCATAATTGAAAGGTGCACTCTTTTTGGCTGAGTACGTTACTTCATGTTCTGAGCAGTCTGTGTTAAGTATATGTACACCACTATTCAGGCTGAAGTGCAAATGTATAGAAATTACATGAATACTTCTGAGAACTGTGTAATACTCTAAATAAAGTTCAATTCAGGAACATACCACATAGCATTTACTTTGCATTTGCCTTTAGCTTACGATTGCTTTCAAATACTAAAGTTGTGCATTTGGTGATATTGCTGAAAGTATCTTCTCCAATTTTAGTAGCACACTCGGAAAATTGGTTGCAGACTGTACTAAACCATCAGGGAAGTAAGTTTAAAAATTTTTACATGACGTTAGCAGATATTACATTTTCAGCATAATTGAAAGGTGCACTCTTTTTGGCTGAGTACGTTACTTCATGTTCTGAGCAGTCTGTGTTAAGTATATGTACACCACTATTCAGGCTGAAGTGCAAATGTATAGAAATTACATGAATACTTCTGAGAACTGTGTAATACTCCAAATAAAGTTCAATTCAGGAACATACCACATAACATTTACTATGCATTTGCCTTTAGCTTACGATTGCTTTCAAATACTAAAGTTGTGCATTTGGTGATATTGCTGTAAGTATCTTCTCCAATTTTAGTAGCACACTCGGAAAATTGGTTGCAGACTGTTCTAAATCATCAGGGAAGTAAATTTAAAAATTTTTACATGACGTTAGCAGATATTACATTTTCAGCATAATTGAAAGGTGCACTCTTTTTGGCTGAGTACGTTACTTCATGTTCTCAGCAGTCTGTGTTAAGTATATGTACACCACTATTCAGGCTGAAGTGCAAATGTATAGAAATTACATGAATACTTCTGAGAACTGTGTAATACTCCAAATAAAGTTCAATTCAGGAACATACCACATAACATTTACTATGCATTTGCCTTTAGCTTACGATTGCTTTCAAATACTAAAGTTGTGCATTTGGTGATATTGATGAAAGTATCTTTTCCAACTTTAGTAGCACACTCGGAAATTTGGTTTACTGAATACTATAAATTGAATACTATGTAATACTCTAAATAAAGTTCAATTCAGGAACACACCACCTAGCATTTACGTTGCATTTGCCTTTAGCTTACGATTGCTTTCAAATACTGAAGTTGTGCAATTGGTGATATTAATTAATGTATGTTCTCCAACTTTAGTAGCATACTCATACAATTGGTTGCAGACTATTCTAAAACATAAGGAAAGAAAAGTTGAAAGTTTTACATGAAGTTAGCAGAAAGTACATTTTGAGTAGAATTGAAAGGTGCATCTTTTTGGCGGAGTACGTTACTTCATGTTCTGAGCAATCTGTGTTAGGCATATGTACACCACAATCCAGGCTGAAGTGCAAATGTATAGATTACATAAATACTTCTGAGAACTATGTAATACTCTAAATAAGGTTCAATTCAGGAACCTACCACATATCATTTACTTTGCATTTGCCATTAGCTTAAGATTGCTTTCAAATACTAAAGTTTTGCATTTGTTGATATTGCTGTAAGTATCTTCTCCAATTTTAGTAGCACACTCGGGAAATTGGTTGCAGACTGTTCTAAATCATCAGGGAAATAAATTTAAAAATTTTTACATGACGTTAGCAGATATTACATTTTCAGCATAATTGAAAGGTGCACTCTTTTTGGCTGAGTACGTTACTTCATGTTCTGAGCAGTCTGTGTTAAGTATATGTACACCACTATTCAGGCTGAAGTGCAAATGTATAGAAATTACATGAATACTTCTGAGAACTGTGTAATACTCTAAATAAAGTTCAATTCAGGAACATACCACATAGCATTTACTTTGCATTTGCCTTTAGCTTACGATTGCTTTCAAATACTGCAGTTGTGCAATTGGTGATATTAATTAATGTATCTTCTCCAACTTAAGTAGCACAGTCGGAAAATTGGTTGCAGACTGTTCTAAATCATAAGGGAAGTAAACTGAAAAGTTTTACATGACGTTAGCAGATAGCACATTTTGAGCATAATTGAAAGGTGCACTCTTTTTGGCCGAGTACGTTACTTCATGTTCTGAGCAATCTGTGTTAAGGATATGTACACCACAATTTAGGCTGAAGTGCAAATGTATAGAAATTACATGAATACTTCTGAGAACTATGTAATTCTCTAAATAAAGTTGAATTCAGGAAACTACCACATAGCATTTACATTGCAACTGCCTTTAGCTGTCCTGTCCTTTCAAAAACTAAAGTTCTATAAGTGGATCTGGTGATATTGAAGTAACTTCTCCAACTTTAACAGCACCCTCATAAATTTCGTTGCAGACAGTTGTAAATGGAATGTGCACTCTTTTTGGATGAGTACGTTACTTCATGTTCTGAGCATTCTGTGTTAAGTATATGTACACCACTACTGAGAACCATGGACAACTCAAAATTAAGTTCAATTCAGGAACCCAGCACACTCATAAAATTGGTTGCAGACTGTTCTAAAACATTAGGAAAGAAAAGTTGAAAGTTTTACATGAAGTTAGCAGAAAGTACATTTTGAGTAGATTTGAAAGCTGCATCTTTTTGGCGGAGTACGTTACTTCATGTTCTGAGCAATCTGTGTTAAGTATATGTACACCACAATCCAGGCTGAAGTTGAAATGTATAGAAATTAAATGAAAACTTCTGAGAACTATGTAATACTCTAAATAAAGTTCAATTCAGGAACCTACCACATATCATTTACTTTGCATTTGCAATTAGCTTACGATTGCTTTCAAATACTGAAGTTGTGCAATTGGTGATATTAATTAATGTATGTTCTCCAACTTTAGTAGCATACTCATACAATTGGTTGCAGACTGTTCTAAAACATAAGGAAAGAAAAGTTGAAAGTTTTACATGAGGTTAGCAGATAGTACATTTTGAGCAGAATTGAAAGGTGCACTCTTTTTGGCGGAGTACGTTACTTCATCTTCTGAGCAATCTGTGTTAAGTATATGTACACCACAATTCAGTCTGAGGTGCAAATGTATAGAAATTAAATGAATTCTTCTGAGAACTATGTAATACTCTAAATAAAGTTCAATTCAGGAACCTACCACATATCATTTACTTTGCATTTGCCTTTAGCTTACGATTGCTTTCAAATACTAAAGTTGTGCATTTGGTGATATTGCTGAAAGTATCTTCTCCAATTTTAGTAGCACACTCGGAAAATTGGTTGCAGACTGTACTAAACCATCAGGGAAGTAAGTTTAAAAATTTTTACATGACGTTAGCAGATATTACATTTTCAGCATAATTGAAAGGTGCACTCTTTTTGGCTGAGTACGTTACTTCATGTTCTGAGCAATCTGTGTTAAGTATATGTACACCACAATTCAGGCTGAAGTGCAAATGTTTAGAAATTACATAAATACTTCTGAGAACTAAGTAATACTCTAAATAAGGTTCAATTCAGGAACATACCACATAGCATTTACTTTGCATTTGCCTTTAGCTTACGATTGCTTTCAAATACTGAAGTTGTGCAATTGGTGATATTAATTAATGTATCTTCTCCAACTTAAGTAGCACAGTCGGAAAATTGGTTGCAGAATGTTCTAAATCATAAGGGAAGTAAACTGAAAAGTTTTACATCACGTTAGCAGATAGTACATTTTGAGCATAATTGAAAGCTGCACTCTTTTTAGCTGAGTACGTTACATCATGTTCTGAGCAATCTGTGTTAAGTATATGTACACCACAATTCAGGCTGAAGTGCAAATGTATAGATTACATAAATACTTCTGAGAACTATGTAATACTCTAAATAAAGTTCAATTCAGGAACATACCACATAGTATTTACTTTGCTTTTGCCTTTAGCTTACGATTGCTTTCAAATACTGAAGTTGTGCAATTGGTGATATTAATTAATGTATGTTCTCCAACTTTAGTAGCATACTCATACAATTGGTTGCAGACTGTTCTAAAACATAAGGAAAGAAAAGTTGAAAGTTTTACATGAAGTTAGCAGAAAGTACATTTTGAGTAGAATTGAAAGGTGCATCTTTTTGGCGGAGTACGTTACTTCATGTTCTGAGCAATCTGTGTTAGGCATATGTACACCACAATCCAGGCTGAAGTTGAAATGTATAGAATTTAAATGAATACTTCTGAGAACTATGTAATACTCTAAATAAGGTTCAATTCAGGAACCTACCACATATCATTTACTTTGCATTTGCCTTTAGCTTAAGATTGCTTTCAAATACTAAAGTTGTGCATTTGTTGATATTGCTGTAAGTATCTTCTCCAATTTTAGTAGCACACTCGGAAAATTGGTTGCAGACTGTTCTAAATCATCAGGGAAGTAAATTTAAAAATTTTTACATGACGTTAGCAGATATTACATTTTCAGCATAATTGAAAGGTGCACTCTTTTTGGCTGAGTACGTTACTTCATGTTCTGAGCAGTCTGTGTTAAGTATATGTACACCACTATTCAGGCTGAAGTGCAAATGTATAGAAATTACATGAATACTTCTGAGAACTGTGTAATACTCTAAATAAAGTTCAATTCAGGAACATACCACATAGCATTTACTTTGCATTTGCCTTTAGCTTACGATTGCTTTCAAATACTGAAGTTGTGCAATTGGTGATATTAATTAATGTATCTTCTCCAACTTAAGTAGCACAGTCGGAAAATTGGTTGCAGAATGTTCTAAATCATAAGGGAAGTAAACTGAAAAGTTTTACATCACGTTAGCAGATAGTACATTTTGAGCATAATTGAAAGCTGCACTCTTTTTGGCTGAGTACGTTACATCATGTTCTGAGCAATCTGTGTTAAGTATATGTACACCACAATTCAGGCTGAAGTGCAAATGTATAGATTACATAAATACTTCTGAGAACTATGTAATACTCTAAATAAAGTTCAATTCAGGAACATACCACATAGTATTTACTTTGCTTTTGCCTTTAGCTTACGATTGCTTTCAAATACTGAAGTTGTGCAATTGGTGATATTAATTAATGTATGTTCTCCAACTTTAGTAGCATACTCATACAATTGGTTGCAGACTGTTCTAAAACATAAGGAAAGAAAAGTTGAAAGTTTTACATGAAGTTAGCAGAAAGTACATTTTGAGTAGAATTGAAAGGTGCATCTTTTTGGCGGAGTACGTTACTTCATGTTCTGAGCAATCTGTGTTAGGCATATGTACACCACAATCCAGGCTGAAGTTGAAATGTATAGAATTTAAATGAATACTTCTGAGAACTATGTAATACTCTAAATAAGGTTCAATTCAGGAACCTACCACATATCATTTACTTTGCATTTGCCTTTAGCTTAAGATTGCTTTCAAATACTAAAGTTGTGCATTTGTTGATATTGCTGTAAGTATCTTCTCCAATTTTAGTAGCACACTCGGAAAATTGGTTGCAGACTGTTCTAAATCATCAGGGAAGTAAATTTAAAAATTTTTACATGACGTTAGCAGATATTACATTTTCAGCATAATTGAAAGGTGCACTCTTTTTGGCTGAGTACGTTACTTCATGTTCTGAGCAGTCTGTGTTAAGTATATGTACACCACTATTCAGGCTGAAGTGCAAATGTATAGAAATTACATGAATACTTCTGAGAACTGTGTAATACTCCAAATAAAGTTCAATTCAGGAACATACCACATAACATTTACTATGCATTTGCCTTTAGCTTACGATTGCTTTCAAATACTAAAGTTGTGCATTTGGTGATATTGATGAAAGTATCTTTTCCAACTTTAGTAGCACACTCGGAAATTTGGTTTACTGAATACTATAAATTGAATACTATGTAATACTCTAAATAAAGTTCAATTCAGGAACACACCACCTAGCATTTACGTTGCATTTGCCTTTAGCTTACGATTGCTTTCAAATACTGAAGTTGCGCAATTGGTGATATTAATTAATGTATCTTCTCCAATTTTAGTAGCACACTCATTAAATTGGTTGCAGACTGTTCTAAAACATCAGGAAAGAAAAGTTGACAGTTTTACATGAAGTTAGCAGAAAGTACATTTTGAGTAGAATTGAAAGGTGCATCTTTTTGGCGGAGTACGTTACTTCATGTTCTGAGCAATCTGTGTTAGGCATATGTACACCACAATCCAGGCTGAAGTTGAAATGTATAGAATTTAAATGAATTCTTCTGAGAACTATGTAATACTCTAAATAAAGTTCAATTCAGGAACCTACCACATATCATTTACTTTGCATTTGCCTTTAGCTTACGATTGCTTTCAAATACTAAAGTTGTGCATTTGGTGATATTGCTGAAAGTATCTTCTCCAATTTTTGTAGCACACTCGGAAAATTGGTTGCAGACTGTACTAAACCATCAGGGAAGTAAGTTTAAAAATTTTTACATGACGTTAGCAGATATTACATTTTCAGCATAATTGAAAGGTGCACTCTTTTTGGCTGAGTACGTTACTTCATGTTCTGAGCAGTCTGTGTTAAGTATATGTACACCACTATTCAGGCTGAAGTGCAAATGTATAGAAATTACATGAATACTTCTGAGAACTGTGTAATACTCCAAATAAAGTTCAATACAGGAACATACCACATAACATTTACTATGCATTTGCCTTTAGCTTACGATTGCTTTCAAATACTAAAGTTGTGCATTTGGTGATATTGATGAAAGTATCTTTTCCAACTTTAGTAGCACACTCGGAAATTTGGTTTACTGAATACTATAAATTGAATACTATGTAATACTCTAAATAAAGTTCAATTCAGGAACACACCACCTAGCATTTACGTTGCATTTGCCTTTAGCTTACGATTGCTTTCAAATACTGAAGTTGTGCAATTGGTGATATTAATTAATGTATGTTCTCCAACTTTAGTAGCATACTCATACAATTGGTTGCAGACTGTTCTAAAACATAAGGAAAGAAAAGTTGAAAGTTTTACATGAAGTTAGCAGAAAGTACATTTTGAGTAGAATTGAAAGGTGCATCTTTTTGGCGGAGTACGTTACTTCATGTTCTGAGCAATCTGTGTTAGGCATATGTACACCACAATCCAGGCTGAAGTGCAAATGTATAGATTACATAAATACTTCTGAGAACTATGTAATACTCTAAATAAGGTTCAATTCAGGAACCTACCACATATCATTTACTTTGCATTTGCCATTAGCTTAAGATTGCTTTCAAATACTAAAGTTTTGCATTTGTTGATATTGCTGTAAGTATCTTCTCCAATTTTAGTAGCACACTCGGGAAATTGGTTGCAGACTGTTCTAAATCATCAGGGAAGTAAATTTAAAAATTTTTACTTGACGTTAGCAGATATTACATTTTCAGCATAATTGAAAGGTGCACTCTTTTTGGCTGAGTACGTTACTTCATGTTCTGAGCAGTCTGTGTTAAGTATATGTACACCACTATTCAGGCTGAAGTGCAAATGTATAGAAATTACATGAATACTTCTGAGAACTGTGTAATACTCCAAATAAAGTTCAATTCAGGAACATACTACATAACATTTACTATGCATTTGCCTTTAGCTTACGATTGCTTTCAAATACTAAAGTTGTGCATTTGGTGATATTGATGAAAGTATCTTTTCCAACTTTAGTAGCACACTCGGAAATTTGGTTTACTGAATACTATAAATTGAATACTATGTAATACTCTAAATAAAGTTCAATTCAGGAACACACCACCTAGCATTTACGTTGCATTTGCCTTTAGCTTACGATTGCTTTCAAATACTGAAGTTGCGCAATTGGTGATATTAATTAATGTATCTTCTCCAATTTTAGTAGCACACTCATTAAATTGGTTGCAGACTGTTCTAAAACATCAGGAAAGAAAAGTTGACAGTTTTACATGAAGTTAGCAGAAAGTACATTTTGAGTAGAATTGAAAGGTGCATCTTTTTGGCGGAGTACGTTACTTCATGTTCTGAGCAATCTGTGTTAGGCATATGTACACCACAATCCAGGCTGAAGTTGAAATGTATAGAATTTAAATGAATTCTTCTGAGAACTATGTAATACTCTAAATAAAGTTCAATTCAGGAACCTACCACATATCATTTACTTTGCATTTGCCTTTAGCTTACGATTGCTTTCAAATACTAAAGTTGTGCATTTGGTGATATTGCTGAAAGTATCTTCTCCAATTTTTGTAGCACACTCGGAAAATTGGTTGCAGACTGTACTAAACCATCAGGGAAGTAAGTTTAAAAATTTTTACATGACGTTAGCAGATATTACATTTTCAGCATAATTGAAAGGTGCACTCTTTTTGGCTGAGTACGTTACTTCATGTTCTGAGCAGTCTGTGTTAAGTATATGTACACCACTATTCAGGCTGAAGTGCAAATGTATAGAAATTACATGAATACTTCTGAGAACTGTGTAATACTCCAAATAAAGTTCAATTCAGGAACATACCACATAACATTTACTATGCATTTGCCTTTAGCTTACGATTGCTTTCAAATACTAAAGTTGTGCATTTGGTGATATTGATGAAAGTATCTTTTCCAACTTTAGTAGCACACTCGGAAATTTGGTTTACTGAATACTATAAATTGAATACTATGTAATACTCTAAATAAAGTTCAATTCAGGAACACACCACCTAGCATTTACGTTGCATTTGCCTTTAGCTTACGATTGCTTTCAAATACTGAAGTTGTGCAATTGGTGATATTAATTAATGTATGTTCTCCAACTTTAGTAGCATACTCATACAATTGGTTGCAGACTGTTCTAAAACATAAGGAAAGAAAAGTTGAAAGTTTTACATGAAGTTAGCAGAAAGTACATTTTGAGTAGAATTGAAAGGTGCATCTTTTTGGCGGAGTACGTTACTTCATGTTCTGAGCAATCTGTGTTAGGCATATGTACACCACAATCCAGGCTGAAGTGCAAATGTATAGATTACATAAATACTTCTGAGAACTATGTAATACTCTAAATAAGGTTCAATTCAGGAACCTACCACATATCATTTACTTTGCATTTGCCATTAGCTTAAGATTGCTTTCAAATACTAAAGTTTTGCATTTGTTGATATTGCTGTAAGTATCTTCTCCAATTTTAGTAGCACACTCGGAAAATTGGTTGCAGACTGTACTAAACCATCAGGGAAGTAAGTTTAAAAATTTTTACATGACGTTAGCAGATATTACATTTTCAGCATAATTGAAAGGTGCACTCTTTTTGGCTGAGTACGTTACTTCATGTTCTGAGCAGTCTGTGTTAAGTATATGTACACCACTATTCAGGCTGAAGTGCAAATGTATAGAAATTACATGAATACTTCTGAGAACTGTGTAATACTCCAAATAAAGTTCAATTCAGGAACATACCACATAACATTTACTATGCATTTGCCTTTAGCTTACGATTGCTTTCAAATACTAAAGTTGTGCATTTGGTGATATTGCTGTAAGTATCTTCTCCAATTTTAGTAGCACACTCGGAAAATTGGTTGCAGACTGTTCTAAATCATCAGGGAAGTAAATTTAAAAATTTTTACATGACGTTAGCAGATATTACATTTTCAGCATAATTGAAAGGTGCACTCTTTTTGGCTGAGTACGTTACTTCATGTTCTCAGCAGTCTGTGTTAAGTATATGTACACCACTATTCAGGCTGAAGTGCAAATGTATAGAAATTACATGAATACTTCTGAGAACTGTGTAATACTCCAAATAAAGTTCAATTCAGGAACATACCACATAACATTTACTATGCATTTGCCTTTAGCTTACGATTGCTTTCAAATACTAAAGTTGTGCATTTGGTGATATTGATGAAAGTATCTTTTCCAACTTTAGTAGCACACTCGGAAATTTGGTTTACTGAATACTATAAATTGAATACTATGTAATACTCTAAATAAAGTTCAATTCAGGAACACACCACCTAGCATTTACGTTGCATTTGCCTTTAGCTTACGATTGCTTTCAAATACTGAAGTTGTGCAATTGGTGATATTAATTAATGTATGTTCTCCAACTTTAGTAGCATACTCATACAATTGGTTGCAGACTATTCTAAAACATAAGGAAAGAAAAGTTGAAAGTTTTACATGAAGTTAGCAGAAAGTACATTTTGAGTAGAATTGAAAGGTGCATCTTTTTGGCGGAGTACGTTACTTCATGTTCTGAGCAATCTGTGTTAGGCATATGTACACCACAATCCAGGCTGAAGTGCAAATGTATAGATTACATAAATACTTCTGAGAACTATGTAATACTCTAAATAAGGTTCAATTCAGGAACCTACCACATATCATTTACTTTGCATTTGCCATTAGCTTAAGATTGCTTTCAAATACTAAAGTTTTGCATTTGTTGATATTGCTGTAAGTATCTTCTCCAATTTTAGTAGCACACTCGGGAAATTGGTTGCAGACTGTTCTAAATCATCAGGGAAATAAATTTAAAAATTTTTACATGACGTTAGCAGATATTACATTTTCAGCATAATTGAAAGGTGCACTCTTTTTGGCTGAGTACGTTACTTCATGTTCTGAGCAGTCTGTGTTAAGTATATGTACACCACTATTCAGGCTGAAGTGCAAATGTATAGAAATTACATGAATACTTCTGAGAACTGTGTAATACTCTAAATAAAGTTCAATTCAGGAACATACCACATAGCATTTACTTTGCATTTGCCTTTAGCTTACGATTGCTTTCAAATACTGCAGTTGTGCAATTGGTGATATTAATTAATGTATCTTCTCCAACTTAAGTAGCACAGTCGGAAAATTGGTTGCAGACTGTTCTAAATCATAAGGGAAGTAAACTGAAAAGTTTTACATGACGTTAGCAGATAGCACATTTTGAGCATAATTGAAAGGTGCACTCTTTTTGGCCGAGTACGTTACTTCATGTTCTGAGCAATCTGTGTTAAGGATATGTACACCACAATTTAGGCTGAAGTGCAAATGTATAGAAATTACATGAATACTTCTGAGAACTATGTAATTCTCTAAATAAAGTTGAATTCAGGAAACTACCACATAGCATTTACATTGCAACTGCCTTTAGCTGTCCTCTCCTTTCAAAAACTAAAGTTCTATAAGTGGATCTGGTGATATTGAAGTAACTTCTCCAACTTTAACAGCACCCTCATAAATTTCGTTGCAGACAGTTGTAAATGGAATGTGCACTCTTTTTGGATGAGTACGTTACTTCATGTTCTGAGCATTCTGTGTTAAGTATATGTACACCACTACTGAGAACCATGGACAACTCAAAATTAAGTTCAATTCAGGAACCCAGCACACTCATAAAATTGGTTGCAGACTGTTCTAAAACATTAGGAAAGAAAAGTTGAAAGTTTTACATGAAGTTAGCAGAAAGTACATTTTGAGTAGATTTGAAAGCTGCATCTTTTTGGCGGAGTACGTTACTTCATGTTCTGAGCAATCTGTGTTAAGTATATGTACACCACAATCCAGGCTGAAGTTGAAATGTATAGAAATTAAATGAAAACTTCTGAGAACTATGTAATACTCTAAATAAAGTTCAATTCAGGAACCTACCACATATCATTTACTTTGCATTTGCAATTAGCTTACGATTGCTTTCAAATACTGAAGTTGTGCAATTGGTGATATTAATTAATGTATGTTCTCCAACTTTAGTAGCATACTCATACAATTGGTTGCAGACTGTTCTAAAACATAAGGAAAGAAAAGTTGAAAGTTTTACATGAGGTTAGCAGATAGTACATTTTGAGCAGAATTGAAAGGTGCACTCTTTTTGGCGGAGTACGTTACTTCATCTTCTGAGCAATCTGTGTTAAGTATATGTACACCACAATTCAGTCTGAGGTGCAAATGTATAGAAATTAAATGAATTCTTCTGAGAACTATGTAATACTCTAAATAAAGTTCAATTCAGGAACCTACCACATATCATTTACTTTGCATTTGCCTTTAGCTTACGATTGCTTTCAAATACTAAAGTTGTGCATTTGGTGATATTGCTGAAAGTATCTTCTCCAATTTTAGTAGCACACTCGGAAAATTGGTTGCAGACTGTACTAAACCATCAGGGAAGTAAGTTTAAAAATTTTTACATGACGTTAGCAGATATTACATTTTCAGCATAATTGAAAGGTGCACTCTTTTTGGCTGAGTACGTTACTTCATGTTCTGAGCAATCTGTGTTAAGTATATGTACACCACAATTCAGGCTGAAGTGCAAATGTTTAGAAATTACATAAATACTTCTGAGAACTAAGTAATACTCTAAATAAGGTTCAATTCAGGAACATACCACATAGCATTTACTTTGCATTTGCCTTTAGCTTACGATTGCTTTCAAATACTGAAGTTGTGCAATTGGTGATATTAATTAATGTATCTTCTCCAACTTAAGTAGCACAGTCGGAAAATTGGTTGCAGAATGTTCTAAATCATAAGGGAAGTAAACTGAAAAGTTTTACATCACGTTAGCAGATAGTACATTTTGAGCATAATTGAAAGCTGCACTCTTTTTGGCTGAGTACGTTACATCATGTTCTGAGCAATCTGTGTTAAGTATATGTACACCACAATTCAGGCTGAAGTGCAAATGTATAGATTACATAAATACTTCTGAGAACTATGTAATACTCTAAATAAAGTTCAATTCAGGAACATACCACATAGTATTTACTTTGCTTTTGCCTTTAGCTTACGATTGCTTTCAAATACTGAAGTTGTGCAATTGGTGATATTAATTAATGTATGTTCTCCAACTTTAGTAGCATACTCATACAATTGGTTGCAGACTGTTCTAAAACATAAGGAAAGAAAAGTTGAAAGTTTTACATGAAGTTAGCAGAAAGTACATTTTGAGTAGAATTGAAAGGTGCATCTTTTTGGCGGAGTACGTTACTTCATGTTCTGAGCAATCTGTGTTAGGCATATGTACACCACAATCCAGGCTGAAGTTGAAATGTATAGAATTTAAATGAATACTTCTGAGAACTATGTAATACTCTAAATAAGGTTCAATTCAGGAACCTACCACATATCATTTACTTTGCATTTGCCTTTAGCTTAAGATTGCTTTCAAATACTAAAGTTGTGCATTTGTTGATATTGCTGTAAGTATCTTCTCCAATTTTAGTAGCACACTCGGAAAATTGGTTGCAGACTGTTCTAAATCATCAGGGAAGTAAATTTAAAAATTTTTACATGACGTTAGCAGATATTACATTTTCAGCATAATTGAAAGGTGCACTCTTTTTGGCTGAGTACGTTACTTCATGTTCTGAGCAGTCTGTGTTAAGTATATGTACACCACTATTCAGGCTGAAGTGCAAATGTATAGAAATTACATGAATACTTCTGAGAACTGTGTAATACTCCAAATAAAGTTCAATTCAGGAACATACCACATAACATTTACTATGCATTTGCCTTTAGCTTACGATTGCTTTCAAATACTAAAGTTGTGCATTTGGTGATATTGATGAAAGTATCTTTTCCAACTTTAGTAGCACACTCGGAAATTTGGTTTACTGAATACTATAAATTGAATACTATGTAATACTCTAAATAAAGTTCAATTCAGGAACACACCACCTAGCATTTACGTTGCATTTGCCTTTAGCTTACGATTGCTTTCAAATACTGAAGTTGCGCAATTGGTGATATTAATTAATGTATCTTCTCCAATTTTAGTAGCACACTCATTAAATTGGTTGCAGACTGTTCTAAAACATCAGGAAAGAAAAGTTGACAGTTTTACATGAAGTTAGCAGAAAGTACATTTTGAGTAGAATTGAAAGGTGCATCTTTTTGGCGGAGTACGTTACTTCATGTTCTGAGCAATCTGTGTTAGGCATATGTACACCACAATCCAGGCTGAAGTTGAAATGTATAGAATTTAAATGAATACTTCTGAGAACTATGTAATACTCTAAATAAGGTTCAATTCAGGAACCTACCACATATCATTTACTTTGCATTTGCCTTTAGCTTAAGATTGCTTTCAAATACTAAAGTTGTGCATTTGTTGATATTGCTGTAAGTATCTTCTCCAATTTTAGTAGCACACTCGGGAAATTGGTTGCAGACTGTTCTAAATCATCAGGGAAATAAATTTAAAAATTTTTACATGACGTTAGCAGATATTACATTTTCAGCATAATTGAAAGGTGCACTCTTTTTGGCTGAGTACGTTACTTCATGTTCTGAGCAGTCTGTGTTAAGTATATGTACACCACTATTCAGGCTGAAGTGCAAATGTATAGAAATTACATGAATACTTCTGAGAACTGTGTAATACTCTAAATAAAGTTCAATTCAGGAACATACCACATAGCATTTACTTTGCATTTGCCTTTAGCTTACGATTGCTTTCAAATACTGAAGTTGTGCAATTGGTGATATTAATTAATGTATCTTCTCCAACTTAAGTAGCACAGTCGGAAAATTGGTTGCAGAATGTTCTAAATCATAAGGGAAGTAAACTGAAAAGTTTTACATCACGTTAGCAGATAGTACATTTTGAGCATAATTGAAAGCTGCACTCTTTTTGGCTGAGTACGTTACATCATGTTCTGAGCAATCTGTGTTAAGCATATGTACAACACAATTCAGGCTGAAGTGCAAATGTATAGATTACATAAATACTTCTGAGAACTATGTAATACTCTAAATAAAGTTCAATTCAGGAACATACCACATAGTATTTACTTTGCTTTTGCCTTTAGCTTACGATTGCTTTCAAATACTGAAGTTGTGCAATTGGTGATATTAATTAATGTATGTTCTCCAACTTTAGTAGCATACTCATACAATTGGTTGCAGACTGTTCTAAAACATAAGGAAAGAAAAGTTGAAAGTTTTACATGAAGTTAGCAGAAAGTACATTTTGAGTAGAATTGAAAGGTGCATCTTTTTGGCGGAGTACGTTACTTCATGTTCTGAGCAATCTGTGTTAGGCATATGTACACCACAATCCAGGCTGAAGTTGAAATGTATAGAATTTAAATGAATACTTCTGAGAACTATGTAATACTCTAAATAAGGTTCAATTCAGGAACCTACCACATATCATTTACTTTGCATTTGCCTTTAGCTTAAGATTGCTTTCAAATACTAAAGTTGTGCATTTGTTGATATTGCTGTAAGTATCTTCTCCAATTTTAGTAGCACACTCGGAAAATTGGTTGCAGACTGTTCTAAATCATCAGGGAAGTAAATTTAAAAATTTTTACATGACGTTAGCAGATATTACATTTTCAGCATAATTGAAAGGTGCACTCTTTTTGGCTGAGTACGTTACTTCATGTTCTGAGCAGTCTGTGTTAAGTATATGTACACCACTATTCAGGCTGAAGTGCAAATGTATAGAAATTACATGAATACTTCTGAGAACTGTGTAATACTCCAAATAAAGTTCAATTCAGGAACATACCACATAACATTTACTATGCATTTGCCTTTAGCTTACGATTGCTTTCAAATACTAAAGTTGTGCATTTGGTGATATTGATGAAAGTATCTTTTCCAACTTTAGTAGCACACTCGGAAATTTGGTTTACTGAATACTATAAATTGAATACTATGTAATACTCTAAATAAAGTTCAATTCAGGAACACACCACCTAGCATTTACGTTGCATTTGCCTTTAGCTTACGATTGCTTTCAAATACTGAAGTTGCGCAATTGGTGATATTAATTAATGTATCTTCTCCAATTTTAGTAGCACACTCATTAAATTGGTTGCAGACTGTTCTAAAACATCAGGAAAGAAAAGTTGACAGTTTTACATGAAGTTAGCAGAAAGTACATTTTGAGTAGAATTGAAAGGTGCATCTTTTTGGCGGAGTACGTTACCATGTTCTGAGCAATCTGTGTTAGGTATATGTACACCATAATCCAGGCTGAGGTGCAAATGTATAGAAATTAAATGAATTCTTCTGAGAACTATGTAATACTCTAAATAAAGTTCAATTCAGGAACCTACCACATATCATTTACTTTGCATTTGCTATGAGCTTACGATTGCTTTCAAATACTGAAGTTGTGTAATTTCTGATATTTCTTAGTGTATCTACTCCAACCTTAGTAGCACACTCGGAAAACCGGTAGCAGACTGTTCTAAATCATAACGGAAGTAAACTTAAAAGTTTTACATCACGTTAGCAGATAGTACATTTTGAGCATAATTGAAAGCTGCACTCTTTTTGGCTGAGTACGTTACATCATGTTCTGAGCAATCTGTGTTAAGTATATGTACACCACAATTCAGGCTGAAGTGCAAATGTATAGATTACATAAATACTTCTGAGAACTATGTAATACTCTAAATAAAGTTCAATTCAGGAACATACCACATAGTATTTACTTTGCTTTTGCCTTTAGCTTACGATTGCTTTCAAATACTAAAGTTGTGCATTTGGTGATATTGATGAAAGTATCTTTTCCAACTTTAGTAGCACACTCGGAAATTTGGTTTACTGAATACTATAAATTGAATACTATGTAATACTCTAAATAAAGTTCAATTCAGGAACACACCACCTAGCATTTACGTTGCATTTGCCTTTAGCTTACGATTGCTTTCAAATACTGAAGTTGCGCAATTGGTGATATTAATTAATGTATCTTCTCCAATTTTAGTAGCACACTCATTAAATTGGTTGCAGACTGTTCTAAAACATCAGGAAAGAAAAGTTGACAGTTTTACATGAAGTTAGCAGAAAGTACATTTTGAGTAGAATTGAAAGGTGCATCTTTTTGGCGGAGTACGTTACTTCATGTTCTGAGCAATCTGTGTTAGGCATATGTACACCACAATCCAGGCTGAAGTTGAAATGTATAGAATTTAAATGAATACTTCTGAGAACTATGTAATACTCTAAATAAGGTTCAATTCAGGAACCTACCACATATCATTTACTTTGCATTTGCCTTTAGCTTAAGATTGCTTTCAAATACTAAAGTTGTGCATTTGTTGATATTGCTGTAAGTATCTTCTCCAATTTTAGTAGCACACTCGGGAAATTGGTTGCAGACTGTTCTAAATCATCAGGGAAATAAATTTAAAAATTTTTACATGACGTTAGCAGATATTACATTTTCAGCATAATTGAAAGGTGCACTCTTTTTGGCTGAGTACGTTACTTCATGTTCTGAGCAGTCTGTGTTAAGTATATGTACACCACTATTCAGGCTGAAGTGCAAATGTATAGAAATTACATGAATACTTCTGAGAACTGTGTAATACTCTAAATAAAGTTCAATTCAGGAACATACCACATAGCATTTACTTTGCATTTGCCTTTAGCTTACGATTGCTTTCAAATACTGAAGTTGTGCAATTGGTGATATTAATTAATGTATCTTCTCCAACTTAAGTAGCACAGTCGGAAAATTGGTTGCAGAATGTTCTAAATCATAAGGGAAGTAAACTGAAAAGTTTTACATCACGTTAGCAGATAGTACATTTTGAGCATAATTGAAAGCTGCACTCTTTTTGGCTGAGTACGTTACATCATGTTCTGAGCAATCTGTGTTAAGTATATGTACACCACAATTCAGGCTGAAGTGCAAATGTATAGATTACATAAATACTTCTGAGAACTATGTAATACTCTAAATAAAGTTCAATTCAGGAACATACCACATAGTATTTACTTTGCTTTTGCCTTTAGCTTACGATTGCTTTCAAATACTGAAGTTGTGCAATTGGTGATATTAATTAATGTATGTTCTCCAACTTTAGTAGCATACTCATACAATTGGTTGCAGACTGTTCTAAAACATAAGGAAAGAAAAGTTGAAAGTTTTACATGAAGTTAGCAGAAAGTACATTTTGAGTAGAATTGAAAGGTGCATCTTTTTGGCGGAGTACGTTACTTCATGTTCTGAGCAATCTGTGTTAGGCATATGTACACCACAATCCAGGCTGAAGTTGAAATGTATAGAATTTAAATGAATACTTCTGAGAACTATGTAATACTCTAAATAAGGTTCAATTCAGGAACCTACCACATATCATTTACTTTGCATTTGCCTTTAGCTTAAGATTGCTTTCAAATACTAAAGTTGTGCATTTGTTGATATTGCTGTAAGTATCTTCTCCAATTTTAGTAGCACACTCGGAAAATTGGTTGCAGACTGTTCTAAATCATCAGGAAAGAAAAGTTGACAGTTTTACATGAAGTTAGCAGAAAGTACATTTTGAGTAGAATTGAAAGGTGCATCTTTTTGGCGGAGTACGTTACCATGTTCTGAGCAATCTGTGTTAGGTATATGTACACCATAATCCAGGCTGAGGTGCAAATGTATAGAAATTAAATGAATTCTTCTGAGAACTATGTAATACTCTAAATAAAGTTCAATTCAGGAACCTACCACATATCATTTACTTTGCATTTGCTATGAGCTTACGATTGCTTTCAAATACTGAAGTTGTGTAATTTCTGATATTTCTTAGTGTATCTACTCCAACCTTAGTAGCACACTCGGAAAACCGGTAGCAGACTGTTCTAAATCATAACGGAAGTAAACTTAAAAGTTTTACATCACGTTAGCAGATAGTACATTTTGAGCATAATTGAAAGCTGCACTCTTTTTGGCTGAGTACGTTACATCATGTTCTGAGCAATCTGTGTTAAGTATATGTACACCACAATTCAGGCTGAAGTGCAAATGTATAGATTACATAAATACTTCTGAGAACTATGTAATACTCTAAATAAAGTTCAATTCAGGAACATACCACATAGTATTTACTTTGCTTTTGCCTTTAGCTTACGATTGCTTTCAAATACTAAAGTTGTGCATTTGGTGATATTGATGAAAGTATCTTTTCCAACTTTAGTAGCACACTCGGAAATTTGGTTTACTGAATACTATAAATTGAATACTATGTAATACTCTAAATAAAGTTCAATTCAGGAACACACCACCTAGCATTTACGTTGCATTTGCCTTTAGCTTACGATTGCTTTCAAATACTGAAGTTGCGCAATTGGTGATATTAATTAATGTATCTTCTCCAATTTTAGTAGCACACTCATTAAATTGGTTGCAGACTGTTCTAAAACATCAGGAAAGAAAAGTTGACAGTTTTACATGAAGTTAGCAGAAAGTACATTTTGAGTAGAATTGAAAGGTGCATCTTTTTGGCGGAGTACGTTACTTCATGTTCTGAGCAATCTGTGTTAGGCATATGTACACCACAATCCAGGCTGAAGTTGAAATGTATAGAATTTAAATGAATACTTCTGAGAACTATGTAATACTCTAAATAAGGTTCAATTCAGGAACCTACCACATATCATTTACTTTGCATTTGCCTTTAGCTTAAGATTGCTTTCAAATACTAAAGTTGTGCATTTGTTGATATTGCTGTAAGTATCTTCTCCAATTTTAGTAGCACACTCGGGAAATTGGTTGCAGACTGTTCTAAATCATCAGGGAAATAAATTTAAAAATTTTTACATGACGTTAGCAGATATTACATTTTCAGCATAATTGAAAGGTGCACTCTTTTTGGCTGAGTACGTTACTTCATGTTCTGAGCAGTCTGTGTTAAGTATATGTACACCACTATTCAGGCTGAAGTGCAAATGTATAGAAATTACATGAATACTTCTGAGAACTGTGTAATACTCTAAATAAAGTTCAATTCAGGAACATACCACATAGCATTTACTTTGCATTTGCCTTTAGCTTACGATTGCTTTCAAATACTGAAGTTGTGTAATTTCTGATATTTCTTAGTGTATCTACTCCAACCTTAGTAGCACACTCGGAAAACCGGTAGCAGACTGTTCTAAATCATAACGGAAGTAAACTTAAAAGTTTTACATCACGTTAGCAGATAGTACATTTTGAGCATAATTGAAAGCTGCACTCTTTTTGGCTGAGTACGTTACATCATGTTCTGAGCAATCTGTGTTAAGTATATGTACACCACAATTCAGGCTGAAGTGCAAATGTATAGATTACATAAATACTTCTGAGAACTATGTAATACTCTAAATAAAGTTCAATTCAGGAACATACCACATAGTATTTACTTTGCTTTTGCCTTTAGCTTACGATTGCTTTCAAATACTAAAGTTGTGCATTTGGTGATATTGATGAAAGTATCTTTTCCAACTTTAGTAGCACACTCGGAAATTTGGTTTACTGAATACTATAAATTGAATACTATGTAATACTCTAAATAAAGTTCAATTCAGGAACACACCACCTAGCATTTACGTTGCATTTGCCTTTAGCTTACGATTGCTTTCAAATACTGAAGTTGCGCAATTGGTGATATTAATTAATGTATCTTCTCCAATTTTAGTAGCACACTCATTAAATTGGTTGCAGACTGTTCTAAAACATCAGGAAAGAAAAGTTGACAGTTTTACATGAAGTTAGCAGAAAGTACATTTTGAGTAGAATTGAAAGGTGCATCTTTTTGGCGGAGTACGTTACTTCATGTTCTGAGCAATCTGTGTTAGGCATATGTACACCACAATCCAGGCTGAAGTTGAAATGTATAGAATTTAAATGAATACTTCTGAGAACTATGTAATACTCTAAATAAGGTTCAATTCAGGAACCTACCACATATCATTTACTTTGCATTTGCCTTTAGCTTAAGATTGCTTTCAAATACTAAAGTTGTGCATTTGTTGATATTGCTGTAAGTATCTTCTCCAATTTTAGTAGCACACTCGGGAAATTGGTTGCAGACTGTTCTAAATCATCAGGGAAATAAATTTAAAAATTTTTACATGACGTTAGCAGATATTACATTTTCAGCATAATTGAAAGGTGCACTCTTTTTGGCTGAGTACGTTACTTCATGTTCTGAGCAGTCTGTGTTAAGTATATGTACACCACAATCCAGGCTGAAGTTGAAATGTATAGAATTTAAATGAATACTTCTGAGAACTATGTAATACTCTAAATAAGGTTCAATTCAGGAACCTACCACATATCATTTACTTTGCATTTGCCTTTAGCTTAAGATTGCTTTCAAATACTAAAGTTGTGCATTTGTTGATATTGCTGTAAGTATCTTCTCCAATTTTAGTAGCACACTCGGAAAATTGGTTGCAGACTGTTCTAAATCATCAGGAAAGAAAAGTTGACAGTTTTACATGAAGTTAGCAGAAAGTACATTTTGAGTAGAATTGAAAGGTGCATCTTTTTGGCGGAGTACGTTACCATGTTCTGAGCAATCTGTGTTAGGTATATGTACACCATAATCCAGGCTGAGGTGCAAATGTATAGAAATTAAATGAATTCTTCTGAGAACTATGTAATACTCTAAATAAAGTTCAATTCAGGAACCTACCACATATCATTTACTTTGCATTTGCTATGAGCTTACGATTGCTTTCAAATACTGAAGTTGTGTAATTTCTGATATTTCTTAGTGTATCTACTCCAACCTTAGTAGCACACTCGGAAAACCGGTAGCAGACTGTTCTAAATCATAACGGAAGTAAACTTAAAAGTTTTACATCACGTTAGCAGATAGTACATTTTGAGCATAATTGAAAGCTGCACTCTTTTTGGCTGAGTACGTTACATCATGTTCTGAGCAATCTGTGTTAAGTATATGTACACCACAATTCAGGCTGAAGTGCAAATGTATAGATTACATAAATACTTCTGAGAACTATGTAATACTCTAAATAAAGTTCAATTCAGGAACATACCACATAGTATTTACTTTGCTTTTGCCTTTAGCTTACGATTGCTTTCAAATACTAAAGTTGTGCATTTGGTGATATTGATGAAAGTATCTTTTCCAACTTTAGTAGCACACTCGGAAATTTGGTTTACTGAATACTATAAATTGAATACTATGTAATACTCTAAATAAAGTTCAATTCAGGAACACACCACCTAGCATTTACGTTGCATTTGCCTTTAGCTTACGATTGCTTTCAAATACTGAAGTTGCGCAATTGGTGATATTAATTAATGTATCTTCTCCAATTTTAGTAGCACACTCATTAAATTGGTTGCAGACTGTTCTAAAACATCAGGAAAGAAAAGTTGACAGTTTTACATGAAGTTAGCAGAAAGTACATTTTGAGTAGAATTGAAAGGTGCATCTTTTTGGCGGAGTACGTTACTTCATGTTCTGAGCAATCTGTGTTAGGCATATGTACACCACAATCCAGGCTGAAGTTGAAATGTATAGAATTTAAATGAATACTTCTGAGAACTATGTAATACTCTAAATAAGGTTCAATTCAGGAACCTACCACATATCATTTACTTTGCATTTGCCTTTAGCTTAAGATTGCTTTCAAATACTAAAGTTGTGCATTTGTTGATATTGCTGTAAGTATCTTCTCCAATTTTAGTAGCACACTCGGGAAATTGGTTGCAGACTGTTCTAAATCATCAGGGAAATAAATTTAAAAATTTTTACATGACGTTAGCAGATATTACATTTTCAGCATAATTGAAAGGTGCACTCTTTTTGGCTGAGTACGTTACTTCATGTTCTGAGCAGTCTGTGTTAAGTATATGTACACCACTATTCAGGCTGAAGTGCAAATGTATAGAAATTACATGAATACTTCTGAGAACTGTGTAATACTCTAAATAAAGTTCAATTCAGGAACATACCACATAGCATTTACTTTGCATTTGCCTTTAGCTTACGATTGCTTTCAAATACTGAAGTTGTGCAATTGGTGATATTAATTAATGTATCTTCTCCAACTTAAGTAGCACAGTCGGAAAATTGGTTGCAGAATGTTCTAAATCATAAGGGAAGTAAACTGAAAAGTTTTACATCACGTTAGCAGATAGTACATTTTGAGCATAATTGAAAGCTGCACTCTTTTTGGCTGAGTACGTTACATCATGTTCTGAGCAATCTGTGTTAAGTATATGTACACCACAATTCAGGCTGAAGTGCAAATGTATAGATTACATAAATACTTCTGAGAACTATGTAATACTCTAAATAAAGTTCAATTCAGGAACATACCACATAGTATTTACTTTGCTTTTGCCTTTAGCTTACGATTGCTTTCAAATACTGAAGTTGTGCAATTGGTGATATTAATTAATGTATGTTCTCCAACTTTAGTAGCATACTCATACAATTGGTTGCAGACTGTTCTAAAACATAAGGAAAGAAAAGTTGAAAGTTTTACATGAAGTTAGCAGAAAGTACATTTTGAGTAGAATTGAAAGGTGCATCTTTTTGGCGGAGTACGTTACTTCATGTTCTGAGCAATCTGTGTTAGGCATATGTACACCACAATCCAGGCTGAAGTTGAAATGTATAGAATTTAAATGAATACTTCTGAGAACTATGTAATACTCTAAATAAGGTTCAATTCAGGAACCTACCACATATCATTTACTTTGCATTTGCCTTTAGCTTAAGATTGCTTTCAAATACTAAAGTTGTGCATTTGTTGATATTGCTGTAAGTATCTTCTCCAATTTTAGTAGCACACTCGGAAAATTGGTTGCAGACTGTTCTAAATCATCAGGGAAGTAAATTTAAAAATTTTTACATGACGTTAGCAGATATTACATTTTCAGCACAATTGAAAGGTGCACTCTTTTTGGCTGAGTACGTTACTTCATGTTCTGAGCAGTCTGTGTTAAGTATATGTACACCACTATTCAGGCTGAAGTGCAAATGTATAGAAATTACATGAATACTTCTGAGAACTGTGTAATACTCCAAATAAAGTTCAATTCAGGAACATACCACATAACATTTACTATGCATTTGCCTTTAGCTTACGATTGCTTTCAAATACTAAAGTTGTGCATTTGGTGATATTGATGAAAGTATCTTTTCCAACTTTAGTAGCACACTCGGAAATTTGGTTTACTGAATACTATAAATTGAATACTATGTAATACTCTAAATAAAGTTCAATTCAGGAACACACCACCTAGCATTTACGTTGCATTTGCCTTTAGCTTACGATTGCTTTCAAATACTGAAGTTGCGCAATTGGTGATATTAATTAATGTATCTTCTCCAATTTTAGTAGCACACTCATTAAATTGGTTGCAGACTGTTCTAAAACATCAGGAAAGAAAAGTTGACAGTTTTACATGAAGTTAGCAGAAAGTACATTTTGAGTAGAATTGAAAGGTGCATCTTTTTGGCGGAGTACGTTACCATGTTCTGAGCAATCTGTGTTAGGTATATGTACACCATAATCCAGGCTGAGGTGCAAATGTATAGAAATTAAATGAATTCTTCTGAGAACTATGTAATACTCTAAATAAAGTTCAATTCAGGAACCTACCACATATCATTTACTTTGCATTTGCTATGAGCTTACGATTGCTTTCAAATACTGAAGTTGTGTAATTTCTGATATTTCTTAGTGTATCTACTCCAACCTTAGTAGCACACTCGGAAAACCGGTAGCAGACTGTTCTAAATCATAACGGAAGTAAACTTAAAAGTTTTACATCACGTTAGCAGATAGTACATTTTGAGCATAATTGAAAGCTGCACTCTTTTTGGCTGAGTACGTTACATCATGTTCTGAGCAATCTGTGTTAAGTATATGTACACCACAATTCAGGCTGAAGTGCAAATGTATAGATTACATAAATACTTCTGAGAACTATGTAATACTCTAAATAAAGTTCAATTCAGGAACACACCACCTAGCATTTACGTTGCATTTGCCTTTAGCTTACGATTGCTTTCAAATACTGAAGTTGCGCAATTGGTGAAATTAATTAATGTATCTTCTCCAACTTAAGTAGCACAGTCGGAAAATTGGTTGCAGACTGTTCTAAATCATAAGGGAAGTAAACTGAAAAGTTTTACATGACGTTAGCAGATAGCACATTTTGAGCATAATTGAAAGGTGCACTCTTTTTGGCCGAGTACGTTACTTCATGTTCTGAGCAATCTGTGTTAAGGATATGTACACCACAATTTAGGCTGAAGTGCAAATGTATAGAAATTACATGAATACTTCTGAGAACTATGTAATTCTCTAAATAAAGTTGAATTCAGGAAACTACCACATAGCATTTACATTGCAACTGCCTTTAGCTGTCCTCTCCTTTCAAAAACTAAAGTTCTATAAGTGGATCTGGTGATGTTGAAGTAACTTCTCCAACTTTAACAGCACCCTCATAAATTTCGTTGCAGACAGTTGTAAATGGAATGTGCACTCTTTTTGGATGAGTACGTTACTTCATGTTCTGAGCATTCTGTGTTAAGTATATGTACACCACTACTGAGAACCATGGAGAACTCAAAATTAAGTTCAATTCAGGAACCCAGCACACTCATAAAATTGGTTGCAGACTGTTCTAAAACATCAGGAAAGAAAAGTTGAAAGTTTTACATGAAGTTAGCAGAAAGTACATTTTGAGTAGATTTGAAAGCTGCATCTTTTTGGCGGAGTACGTTACTTCATGTTCTGAGCAATCTGTGTTAAGTATATGTACACCACAATCCAGGCTGAAGTTGAAATGTATAGAAATTAAATGAAAACTTCTGAGAACTATGTAATACTCTAAATAAAGTTCAATTCAGGAACCTACCACATATCATTTACTTTGCATTTGCAATTAGCTTACGATTGCTTTCAAATACTGAAGTTGTGCAATTGGTGATATTAATTAATGTATGTTCTCCAACTTTAGTAGCATACTCATACAATTGGTTGCAGACTGTTCTAAAACATAAGGAAAGAAAAGTTGAAAGTTTTACATGAGGTTAGCAGATAGTACATTTTGAGCAGAATTGAAAGGTGCACTCTTTTTGGCGGAGTACGTTACTTCATCTTCTGAGCAATCTGTGTTAAGTATATGTACACCACAATCCAGGCTGAAGTTGAAATGTATAGAATTTAAATGAATACTTCTGAGAACTATGTAATACTCTAAATAAGGTTCAATTCAGGAACCTACCACATATCATTTACTTTGCATTTGCCATTAGCTTAAGATTGCTTTCAAATACTAAAGTTGTGCATTTGTTGATATTGCTGTAAGTATCTTCTCCAATTTTAGTAGCACACTCGGGAAATTGGTTGCAGACTGTTCTAAATCATCAGGGAAATAAATTTAAAAATTTTTACATGACGTTAGCAGATATTACATTTTCAGCATAATTGAAAGGTGCACTCTTTTTGGCTGAGTACGTTACTTCATGTTCTGAGCAGTCTGTGTTAAGTATATGTACACCACTATTCAGGCTGAAGTGCAAATGTATAGAAATTACATGAATACTTCTGAGAACTGTGTAATACTCTAAATAAAGTTCAATTCAGGAACATACCACATAGCATTTACTTTGCATTTGCCTTTAGCTTACGATTGCTTTCAAATACTGCAGTTGTGCAATTGGTGATATTAATTAATGTATCTTCTCCAACTTAAGTAGCACAGTCGGAAAATTGGTTGCAGACTGTTCTAAATCATAAGGGAAGTAAACTGAAAAGTTTTACATGACGTTAGCAGATAGCACATTTTGAGCATAATTGAAAGGTGCACTCTTTTTGGCCGAGTACGTTACTTCATGTTCTGAGCAATCTGTGTTAAGGATATGTACACCACAATTTAGGCTGAAGTGCAAATGTATAGAAATTACATGAATACTTCTGAGAACTATGTAATTCTCTAAATAAAGTTGAATTCAGGAAACTACCACATAGCATTTACATTGCAACTGCCTTTAGCTGTCCTCTCCTTTCAAAAACTAAAGTTCTATAAGTGGATCTGGTGATATTGAAGTAACTTCTCCAACTTTAACAGCACCCTCATAAATTTCGTTGCAGACAGTTGTAAATGGAATGTGCACTCTTTTTGGATGAGTACGTTACTTCATGTTCTGAGCATTCTGTGTTAAGTATATGTACACCACTACTGAGAACCATGGACAACTCAAAATTAAGTTCAATTCAGGAACCCAGCACACTCATAAAATTGGTTGCAGACTGTTCTAAAACATCAGGAAAGAAAAGTTGAAAGTTTTACATGAAGTTAGCAGAAAGTACATTTTGAGTAGATTTGAAAGCTGCATCTTTTTGGCGGAGTACGTTACTTCATGTTCTGAGCAATCTGTGTTAAGTATATCTACACCACAATCCAGGCTGAAGTTGAAATGTATAGAAATTAAATGAAAACTTCTGAGAACTATGTAATACTCTAAATAAAGTTCAATTCAGGAACCTACCACATATCATTTACTTTGCATTTGCAATTAGCTTACGATTGCTTTCAAATACTGAAGTTGTGCAATTGGTGATATTAATTAATGTATGTTCTCCAACTTTAGTAGCATAGTCATACAATTGGTTGCAGACTGTTCTAAAACATAAGGAAAGAAAAGTTGAAAGTTTTACATGAGGTTAGCAGATAGTACATTTTGAGCAGAATTGAAAGGTGCACTCTTTTTGGCGGAGTACGTTACTTCATCTTCTGAGCAATCTGTGTTAAGTATATGTACACCACAATTCAGTCTGAGGTGCAAATGTATAGAAATTAAATGAATTCTTCTGAGAACTATGTAATACTCTAAATAAAGTTCAATTCAGGAACCTACCACATATCATTTACTTTGCATTTGCCTTTAGCTTACGATTGCTTTCAAATACTAAAGTTGTGCATTTGGTGATATTGCTGAAAGTATCTTCTCCAATTTTAGTAGCACACTCGGAAAATTGGTTGCAGACTGTACTAAACCATCAGGGAAGTAAGTTTAAAAATTTTTACATGACGTTAGCAGATATTACATTTTCAGCATAATTGAAAGGTGCACTCTTTTTGGCTGAGTACGTTACTTCATGTTCTGAGCAATCTGTGTTAAGTATATGTACACCACAATTCAGGCTGAAGTGCAAATGTTTAGAAATTACATAAATACTTCTGAGAACTAAGTAATACTCTAAATAAGGTTCAATTCAGGAACATACCACATAGCATTTACTTTGCATTTGCCTTTAGCTTACGATTGCTTTCAAATACTGAAGTTGTGCAATTGGTGATATTAATTAATGTATCTTCTCCAACTTAAGTAGCACAGTCGGAAAATTGGTTGCAGAATGTTCTAAATCATAAGGGAAGTAAACTGAAAAGTTTTACATCACGTTAGCAGATAGTACATTTTGAGCATAATTGAAAGCTGCACTCTTTTTGGCGGAGTACGTTACATCATGTTCTGAGCAATCTGTGTTAAGTATATGTACACCACAAATCAGGCTGAAGTGCAAATGTATAGATTACATAAATACTTCTGAGAACTATGTAATACTCTAAATAAAGTTCAATTCAGGAACATACCACATAGTATTTACTTTGCTTTTGCCTTTAGCTTACGATTGCTTTCAAATACTGAAGTTGTGCAATTGGTGATATTAATTAATGTATGTTCTCCAACTTTAGTAGCATACTCATACAATTGGTTGCAGACTGTTCTAAAACATAAGGAAAGAAAAGTTGAAAGTTTTACATGAAGTTAGCAGAAAGTACATTTTGAGTAGAATTGAAAGGTGCATCTTTTTGGCGGAGTACGTTACTTCATGTTCTGAGCAATCTGTGTTAGGCATATGTACACCACAATCCAGGCTGAAGTTGAAATGTATAGAATTTAAATGAATACTTCTGAGAACTATGTAATACTCTAAATAAGGTTCAATTCAGGAACCTACCACATATCATTTACTTTGCATTTGCCATTAGCTTAAGATTGCTTTCAAATACTAAAGTTGTGCATTTGTTGATATTGCTGTAAGTATCTTCTCCAATTTTAGTAGCACACTCGGGAAATTGGTTGCAGACTGTTCTAAATCATCAGGGAAATAAATTTAAAAATTTTTACATGACGTTAGCAGATATTACATTTTCAGCATAATTGAAAGGTGCACTCTTTTTGGCTGAGTACGTTACTTCATGTTCTGAGCAGTCTGTGTTAAGTATATGTACACCACTATTCAGGCTGAAGTGCAAATGTATAGAAATTACATGAATACTTCTGAGAACTGTGTAATACTCTAAATAAAGTTCAATTCAGGAACATACCACATAGCATTTACTTTGCATTTGCCTTTAGCTTACGATTGCTTTCAAATACTGCAGTTGTGCAATTGGTGATATTAATTAATGTATCTTCTCCAACTTAAGTAGCACAGTCGGAAAATTGGTTGCAGACTGTTCTAAATCATAAGGGAAGTAAACTGAAAAGTTTTACATGACGTTAGCAGATAGCACATTTTGAGCATAATTGAAAGGTGCACTCTTTTTGGCCGAGTACGTTACTTCATGTTCTGAGCAATCTGTGTTAAGGATATGTACACCACAATTTAGGCTGAAGTGCAAATGTATAGAAATTACATGAATACTTCTGAGAACTATGTAATTCTCTAAATAAAGTTGAATTCAGGAAACTACCACATAGCATTTACATTGCAACTGCCTTTAGCTGTCCTCTCCTTTCAAAAACTAAAGTTCTATAAGTGGATCTGGTGATATTGAAGTAACTTCTCCAACTTTAACAGCACCCTCATAAATTTCGTTGCAGACAGTTGTAAATGGAATGTGCACTCTTTTTGGATGAGTACGTTACTTCATGTTCTGAGCATTCTGTGTTAAGTATATGTACACCACTACTGAGAACCATGGACAACTCAAAATTAAGTTCAATTCAGGAACCCAGCACACTCATAAAATTGGTTGCAGACTGTTCTAAAACATCAGGAAAGAAAAGTTGAAAGTTTTACATGAAGTTAGCAGAAAGTACATTTTGAGTAGATTTGAAAGCTGCATCTTTTTGGCGGAGTACGTTACTTCATGTTCTGAGCAATCTGTGTTAAGTATATCTACACCACAATCCAGGCTGAAGTTGAAATGTATAGAAATTAAATGAAAACTTCTGAGAACTATGTAATACTCTAAATAAAGTTCAATTCAGGAACCTACCACATATCATTTACTTTGCATTTGCAATTAGCTTACGATTGCTTTCAAATACTGAAGTTGTGCAATTGGTGATATTAATTAATGTATGTTCTCCAACTTTAGTAGCATAGTCATACAATTGGTTGCAGACTGTTCTAAAACATAAGGAAAGAAAAGTTGAAAGTTTTACATGAGGTTAGCAGATAGTACATTTTGAGCAGAATTGAAAGGTGCACTCTTTTTGGCGGAGTACGTTACTTCATCTTCTGAGCAATCTGTGTTAAGTATATGTACACCACAATTCAGTCTGAGGTGCAAATGTATAGAAATTAAATGAATTCTTCTGAGAACTATGTAATACTCTAAATAAAGTTCAATTCAGGAACCTACCACATATCATTTACTTTGCATTTGCCTTTAGCTTACGATTGCTTTCAAATACTAAAGTTGTGCATTTGGTGATATTGCTGAAAGTATCTTCTCCAATTTTAGTAGCACACTCGGAAAATTGGTTGCAGACTGTACTAAACCATCAGGGAAGTAAGTTTAAAAATTTTTACATGACGTTAGCAGATATTACATTTTCAGCATAATTGAAAGGTGCACTCTTTTTGGCTGAGTACGTTACTTCATGTTCTGAGCAATCTGTGTTAAGTATATGTACACCACAATTCAGGCTGAAGTGCAAATGTTTAGAAATTACATAAATACTTCTGAGAACTAAGTAATACTCTAAATAAGGTTCAATTCAGGAACATACCACATAGCATTTACTTTGCATTTGCCTTTAGCTTACGATTGCTTTCAAATACTGAAGTTGTGCAATTGGTGATATTAATTAATGTATCTTCTCCAACTTAAGTAGCACAGTTGGAAAATTGGTTGCAGAATGTTCTAAATCATAAGGGAAGTAAACTGAAAAGTTTTACATCACGTTAGCAGATAGTACATTTTGAGCATAATTGAAAGCTGCACTCTTTTTGGCTGAGTACGTTACATCATGTTCTGAGCAATCTGTGTTAAGTATATGTACACCACAATTCAGGCTGAAGTGCAAATGTATAGATTACATAAATACTTCTGAGAACTATGTAATACTCTAAATAAAGTTCAATTCAGGAACACACCACCTAGCATTTACGTTGCATTTGCCTTTAGCTTACGATTGCTTTCAAATACTGAAGTTGCGCAATTGGTGATATTAATTAATGTATCCTCCAATTTTAGTAGCACACTCATTAAATTGGTTGCAGACTGTTCTAAAACATCAGGAAACAAAAGTTGACAGTTTTACATGATGTTAGAAGAAAGTACATTTTGAGTAGAATTGAGTGAAAGCTGCATCTTTTTGGCGTACGTTACTTCATGTTCTGAGCAATCTGTGTTAGGTATATGTACACCACAATCCAGGCTGAAGTTGAAATGTATAGAAATTAAATGAATACTTCTGAGAACTATGTAATACTCTAAATAAAATTCAATTCAGGAACCTACCACATATCATTTACTTTGCATTTGCCTTTAGCTTACGATTGCTTTCAAATACTAAAGTTGTGCATTTGGTGATATTACTTAATGTATCTTCTCCAACTTAAGTAGCACAGTCGGAAAATTGGTTGCAGACTGTTCTAAATCATAAGGGAAGTAAACTGAAAAGTTTTACATGACGTTAGCAGATAGCACATTTTGAGCATAATTGAAAGGTGCACTCTTTTTGGCCGAGTACGTTACTTCATGTTCTGAGCAATCTGTGTTAAGGATATGTACACCACAATTTAGGCTGAAGTGCAGATGTATAGAAATTACATGAATACTTCTGAGAACTATGTAATTCTCTAAATAAAGTTGAATTCAGGAACCTACCACATAGCATTCACATTGCAACTGCCTTTAGCTGTCCTCTCCTTTCAAAAACTAAAGTTCTATAAGTGGATCTGGTGATATTGAAGTAACTTCTCCAACCTTAACAGCACCCTCATAAATTTCGTTGCAGACAGTTGTAAATGGAATGTGCACTCTTTTTGGATGAGTACGTTACTTCATGTTCTGAGCATTCTGTGTTAAGTATATGTACACCACTACTGAGAACCATGGAGAACTCAAAATTAAGTTCAATTCAGGAACCTAGCACACTCATAAAATTGGTTGCAGACTGTTCTAAAACATCAGGAAAGAAAAGTTGAAAGTTTTCCATGAAGTTAGCAGAAAGTACATTTTGAGTAGATTTGAAAGCTGCATCTTTTTGGCGGAGTACGTTACTTCATGTTCTGAGCAATCTGTGTTAAGTATATGTACACCACAATCCAGGCTGAAGTTGAAATGTATAGAAATTAAATGAAAACTTCTGAGAACTATGTAATACTCTAAATAAAGTTCAATTCAGGAACCTACCACATATCATTTACTTTGCATTTGCAATTAGCTTACGATTGCTTTCAAATACAGCAGTTGTGCAATTGGTGATATTAATTAATGTATCTTCTCCAACTTAAGTAGCACAGTCGGAAAATTGGTTGCAGACTGTTCTAAATCATAAGGGAAGTAAACTGAAAAGTTTTACATGACGTTAGCAGATAGCACATTTTGAGCATAATTGAAAGGTGCACTCTTTTTGGCTGAGTACGTTACTTCATGTTCTGTGCAATCTGTGTTAAGGATATGTACACCACAATTTAGGCTGAAGTGCAAATGTATAGAAATTACTTGAATACTTCTGAGAACTATGTAATTCTCTAAATAAAGTTGAATTCAGGAACCTACCACATAGCATTTACATTGCAACTGCCTTTAGCTGTCCTCTCCTTTCAAAAACTAAAGTTCTATAAGTGGATCTGGTGATATTGAAGTAACTTCTCCAACTTTAACAGCACCCTCATAAATTTCGTTGCAGACAGTTGTAAATGGAATGTGCACTCTTTTTGGATGAGTACGTTACTTCATGTTCTGAGCATTCTGTGTTAAGTATATGTACACCACTACTGAGAACCATGGAGAACTCAAAATTAAGTTCAATTCAGGAACCCAGCACACTCATAAAATTGGTTGCAGACTGTTCTAAAACATCAGGAAAGAAAAGTTGAAAGTTTTACATGAAGTTAGCAGAAAGTACATTTTGAGTAGATTTGAAAGCTGCATCTTTTTGGCGGAGTACGTTACTTCATGTTCTGAGCAATCTGTGTTAGGTATATGTACACCACAATCCAGGCTGAAGTTGAAATGTATAGCAATTAAATGAATACCTCTGAGAACTATGTAATACTCTAAATAAGGTTCAGTTCAGGAACCTACCACATATCATTTACTTTGCATTTGCCTTTAGCTTAAGATTGCTTTCAAATACTGAAGTTGTGTAATTTGTGATATTTCTTAGTGTATCTACTCCAACCTTAGTAGCACACTCGGAAAACCGGTAGCAGACTGTTCTAAATCATAACGGAAGAAAACTTAAAAGTTTTACATGACGTTAGCAGATAGTACATTTTGAGCATAATTGAAAGGTGCACTCTTTCTGGCTGAGTACGTTATTTCATGTCCTGAGCAATCTGTGTTAAGTATATGTAATCCGCAATTCAGGCTGAAGTGCAAATGTTTAGAAATTACATCAATACTTCTGAGAACTAAGTAATACTCGAAATAAAGTTCAATTCAGGAACATACCACATAGCATTTACTTTGCATTTGCCTTTAGCTTACGATTGCTTTCAAATACTAAAGTTGTGCATTTGGTGATATTACTTAATGTATCTTCTCCAACTTAAGTAGCACAGTCGGAAAATTGGTTGCAGACTGTTCTAAATCATAAGGGAAGTAAACTGAAAAGTTTTACATGACGTTAGCAGATAGCACATTTTGAGCATAATTGAAAGGTGCACTCTTTTTGGCCGAGAACGTTACTTCATGTACTGAGCAATCTGTGTTAAGGATATGTACACCACAATTTAGGCTGAAGTGCAAATGTATAGAAATTACATGAATACTTCTGAGAACTATGTAATTCTCTAAATAAAGTTGAATTCAGGAACCTACCACATAGCATTTACATTGCAACTGCCTTTAGCTGTCTTCTCCTTTCAAACACTAAAGTTTTATAAGTGGATCTGGTGATATTGAAGTAACTTCTCCAACTTTAACAGCACCCTCATAAATTTCGTTGCAGACAGTTGTAAATGGAATGTGCACTCTTTTTGGATGAGTACGTTACTTCATGTTCTGAGCATTCTGTGTTAAGTATATGTACACCACTACTGAGAACCATGGAGAACTCAAAATTAAGTTCAATTCAGGAACCCAGCACACTCATAAAATTGGTTGCAGACTGTTCTAAAACATCAGGAAAGAAAAGTTGAAAGTTTTACATGAAGTTAGCAGAAAGTACATTTTGAGTAGAATTGAAAGGTGCATCTTTTTGGCGGAGTACGTTACTTCATGTTCTGAGCAATCTGTGTTAGGCATATGTACACCACAATCCAGGCTGAAGTTGAAATGTATAGAATTTAAATGAATACTTCTGAGAACTATGTAATACTCTAAATAAGGTTCAATTCAGGAACCTACCACATATCATTTACTTTGCATTTGCCTTTAGCTTAAGATTGCTTTCAAATACTAAAGTTGTGCATTTGTTGATATTGCTGTAAGTATCTTCTCCAATTTTAGTAGCACACTCGGAAAATTGGTTGAAGACTGTTCTAAATCATCAGGGAAGTAAATTTAAAAATTTTTACATGACGTTAGCAGATATTACATTTTCAGCATAATTGAAAGGTGCACTCTTTTTGGCTGAGTACGTTACTTCATGTTCTGAGCAGTCTGTGTTAAGTATATGTACACCACTATTCAGGCTGAAGTGCAAATGTATAGAAATTACATGAATACTTCTGAGAACTGTGTAATACTCCAAATAAAGTTCAATTCAGGAACATACCACATAACATTTACTATGCATTTGCCTTTAGCTTACGATTGCTTTCAAATACTAAAGTTGTGCATTTGGTGATATTGATGAAAGTATCTTTTCCAACTTTAGTAGCACACTCGGAAATTTGGTTTACTGAATACTATAAATTGAATACTATGTAATACTCTAAATAAAGTTCAATTCAGGAACACACCACCTAGCATTTACGTTGCATTTGCCTTTAGCTTACGATTGCTTTCAAATACTGAAGTTGCGCAATTGGTGAAATTAATTAATGTATCTTCTCCAACTTAAGTAGCACAGTCGGAAAATTGGTTGCAGACTGTTCTAAATCATAAGGGAAGTAAACTGAAAAGTTTTACATGACGTTAGCAGATAGCACATTTTGAGCATAATTGAAAGGTGCACTCTTTTTGGCTGAGTACGTTACTTCATGTTCTGTGCAATCTGTGTTAAGGATATGTACACCACAATTTAGGCTGAAGTGCAAATGTATAGAAATTACATGAATACTTCTGAGAACTATGTAATTCTCTAAATAAAGTTGAATTCAGGAACCTACCACATAGCATTTACATTGCAACTGCCTTTAGCTGTCCTCTCCTTTCAAAAACTAAAGTTCTATAAGTGGATCTGGTGATATTGAAGTAACTTCTCCAACTTTAACAGCACCCTCATAAATTTCGTTGCAGACAGTTGTAAATGGAATGTGCACTCTTTTTGGATGAGTACGTTACTTCATGTTCTGAGCATTCTGTGTTAAGTATATGTACACCACTACTGAGAACCATGGACAACTCAAAATTAAGTTCAATTCAGGAACCCAGCACACTCATAAAATTGGTTGCAGACTGTTCTAAAACATCAGGAAAGAAAAGTTGAAAGTTTTACATGAAGTTAGCAGAAAGTACATTTTGAGTAGATTTGAAAGCTGCATCTTTTTGGCGGAGTACGTTACTTCATGTTCTGAGCAATCTGTGTTAAGTATATCTACACCACAATCCAGGCTGAAGTTGAAATGTATAGAAATTAAATGAAAACTTCTGAGAACTATGTAATACTCTAAATAAAGTTCAATTCAGGAACCTACCACATATCATTTACTTTGCATTTGCAATTAGCTTACGATTGCTTTCAAATACTGAAGTTGTGCAATTGGTGATATTAATTAATGTATGTTCTCCAACTTTAGTAGCATAGTCATACAATTGGTTGCAGACTGTTCTAAAACATAAGGAAAGAAAAGTTGAAAGTTTTACATGAGGTTAGCAGATAGTACATTTTAAGCAGAATTGAAAGGTGCACTCTTTTTGGCGGAGTACGTTACTTCATCTTCTGAGCAATCTGTGTTAAGTATATGTACACCACAATTCAGTCTGAGGTGCAAATGTATAGAAATTAAATGAATTCTTCTGAGAACTATGTAATACTCTAAATAAAGTTCAATTCAGGAACCTACCACATATCATTTACTTTGCATTTGCCTTTAGCTTACGATTGCTTTCAAATACTAAAGTTGTGCATTTGGTGATATTGCTGAAAGTATCTTCTCCAATTTTAGTAGCACACTCGGAAAATTGGTTGCAGACTGTACTAAACCATCAGGGAAGTAAGTTTAAAAATTTTTACATGACGTTAGCAGATATTACATTTTCAGCATAATTGAAAGGTGCACTCTTTTTGGCTGAGTACGTTACTTCATGTTCTGAGCAATCTGTGTTAAGTATATGTACACCACAATTCAGGCTGAAGTGCAAATGTTTAGAAATTACATAAATACTTCTGAGAACTAAGTAATACTCTAAATAAGGTTCAATTCAGGAACATACCACATAGCATTTACTTTGCATTTGCCTTTAGCTTACGATTGCTTTCAAATACTGAAGTTGTGCAATTGGTGATATTAATTAATGTATCTTCTCCAACTTAAGTAGCACAGTCGGAAAATTGGTTGCAGAATGTTCTAAATCATAAGGGAAGTAAACTGAAAAGTTTTACATCACGTTAGCAGATAGTACATTTTGAGCATAATTGAAAGCTGCACTCTTTTTGGCTGAGTACGTTACATCATGTTCTGAGCAATCTGTGTTAAGTATATGTACACCACAATTCAGGCTGAAGTGCAAATGTATAGATTACATAAATACTTCTGAGAACTATGTAATACTCTAAATAAAGTTCAATTCAGGAACATACCACATAGTATTTACTTTGCTTTTGCCTTTAGCTTACGATTGCTTTCAAATACTGAAGTTGTGCAATTGGTGATATTAATTAATGTATGTTCTCCAACTTTAGTAGCATACTCATACAATTGGTTGCAGACTGTTCTAAAACATAAGGAAAGAAAAGTTGAAAGTTTTACATGAAGTTAGCAGAAAGTACATTTTGAGTAGAATTGAAAGGTGCATCTTTTTGGCGGAGTACGTTACTTCATGTTCTGAGCAATCTGTGTTAGGCATATGTACACCACAATCCAGGCTGAAGTTGAAATGTATAGAATTTAAATGAATACTTCTGAGAACTATGTAATACTCTAAATAAGGTTCAATTCAGGAACCTACCACATATCATTTACTTTGCATTTGCCTTTAGCTTAAGATTGCTTTCAAATACTAAAGTTGTGCATTTGTTGATATTGCTGTAAGTATCTTCTCCAATTTTAGTAGCACACTCGGAAAATTGGTTGCAGACTGTTCTAAATCATCAGGGAAGTAAATTTAAAAATTTTTACATGACGTTAGCAGATATTACATTTTCAGCATAATTGAAAGGTGCACTCTTTTTGGCTGAGTACGTTACTTCATGTTCTGAGCAGTCTGTGTTAAGTATATGTACACCACTATTCAGGCTGAAGTGCAAATGTATAGAAATTACATGAATACTTCTGAGAACTGTGTAATACTCCAAATAAAGTTCAATTCAGGAACATACCACATAACATTTACTATGCATTTGCCTTTAGCTTACGATTGCTTTCAAATACTAAAGTTGTGCATTTGGTGATATTGATGAAAGTATCTTTTCCAACTTTAGTAGCACACTCGGAAATTTGGTTTACTGAATACTATAAATTGAATACTATGTAATACTCTAAATAAAGTTCAATTCAGGAACACACCACCTAGCATTTACGTTGCATTTGCCTTTAGCTTACGATTGCTTTCAAATACTGAAGTTGCGCAATTGGTGATATTAATTAATGTATCCTCCAATTTTAGTAGCACACTCATTAAATTGGTTGCAGACTGTTCTAAAACATCAGGAAACAAAAGTTGACAGTTTTACATGATGTTAGAAGAAAGTACATTTTGAGTAGAATTGAGTGAAAGCTGCATCTTTTTGGCGTACGTTACTTCATGTTCTGAGCAATCTGTGTTAGGTATATGTACACCACAATCCAGGCTGAAGTTGAAATGTATAGAAATTAAATGAATACTTCTGAGAACTATGTAATACTCTAAATAAAATTCAATTCAGGAACCTACCACATATCATTTACTTTGCATTTGCCTTTAGCTTACGATTGCTTTCAAATACTAAAGTTGTGCATTTGGTGATATTACTTAATGTATCTTCTCCAACTTAAGTAGCACAGTCGGAAAATTGGTTGCAGACTGTTCTAAATCATAAGGGAAGTAAACTGAAAAGTTTTACATGACGTTAGCAGATAGCACATTTTGAGCATAATTGAAAGGTGCACTCTTTTTGGCCGAGTACGTTACTTCATGTTCTGAGCAATCTGTGTTAAGGATATGTACACCACAATTTAGGCTGAAGTGCAGATGTATAGAAATTACATGAATACTTCTGAGAACTATGTAATTCTCTAAATAAAGTTGAATTCAGGAACCTACCACATAGCATTCACATTGCAACTGCCTTTAGCTGTCCTCTCCTTTCAAAAACTAAAGTTCTATAAGTGGATCTGGTGATATTGAAGTAACTTCTCCAACCTTAACAGCACCCTCATAAATTTCGTTGCAGACAGTTGTAAATGGAATGTGCACTCTTTTTGGATGAGTACGTTACTTCATGTTCTGAGCATTCTGTGTTAAGTATATGTACACCACTACTGAGAACCATGGAGAACTCAAAATTAAGTTCAATTCAGGAACCTAGCACACTCATAAAATTGGTTGCAGACTGTTCTAAAACATCAGGAAAGAAAAGTTGAAAGTTTTCCATGAAGTTAGCAGAAAGTACATTTTGAGTAGATTTGAAAGCTGCATCTTTTTGGCGGAGTACGTTACTTCATGTTCTGAGCAATCTGTGTTAAGTATATGTACACCACAATCCAGGCTGAAGTTGAAATGTATAGAAATTAAATGAAAACTTCTGAGAACTATGTAATACTCTAAATAAAGTTCAATTCAGGAACCTACCACATATCATTTACTTTGCATTTGCAATTAGCTTACGATTGCTTTCAAATACTGCAGTTGTGCAATTGGTGATATTAATTAATGTATCTTCTCCAACTTAAGTAGCACAGTCGGAAAATTGGTTGCAGACTGTTCTAAATCATAAGGGAAGTAAACTGAAAAGTTTTACATGACGTTAGCAGATAGCACATTTTGAGCATAATTGAAAGGTGCACTCTTTTTGGCTGAGTACGTTACTTCATGTTCTGTGCAATCTGTGTTAAGGATATGTACACCACAATTTAGGCTGAAGTGCAAATGTATAGAAATTACTTGAATACTTCTGAGAACTATGTAATTCTCTAAATAAAGTTGAATTCAGGAACCTACCACATAGCATTTACATTGCAACTGCCTTTAGCTGTCCTCTCCTTTCAAAAACTAAAGTTCTATAAGTGGATCTGGTGATATTGAAGTAACTTCTCCAACTTTAACAGCACCCTCATAAATTTCGTTGCAGACAGTTGTAAATGGAATGTGCACTCTTTTTGGATGAGTACGTTACTTCATGTTCTGAGCATTCTGTGTTAAGTATATGTACACCACTACTGAGAACCATGGAGAACTCAAAATTAAGTTCAATTCAGGAACCCAGCACACTCATAAAATTGGTTGCAGACTGTTCTAAAACATCAGGAAAGAAAAGTTGAAAGTTTTACATGAAGTTAGCAGAAAGTACATTTTGAGTAGATTTGAAAGCTGCATCTTTTTGGCGGAGTACGTTACTTCATGTTCTGAGCAATCTGTGTTAGGTATATGTACACCACAATCCAGGCTGAAGTTGAAATGTATAGCAATTAAATGAATACCTCTGAGAACTATGTAATACTCTAAATAAGGTTCAGTTCAGGAACCTACCACATATCATTTACTTTGCATTTGCCTTTAGCTTAAGATTGCTTTCAAATACTGAAGTTGTGTAATTTGTGATATTTCTTAGTGTATCTACTCCAACCTTAGTAGCACACTCGGAAAACCGGTAGCAGACTGTTCTAAATCATAACGGAAGAAAACTTAAAAGTTTTACATGACGTTAGCAGATAGTACATTTTGAGCATAATTGAAAGGTGCACTCTTTCTGGCTGAGTACGTTATTTCATGTCCTGAGCAATCTGTGTTAAGTATATGTAATCCGCAATTCAGGCTGAAGTGCAAATGTTTAGAAATTACATCAATACTTCTGAGAACTAAGTAATACTCGAAATAAAGTTCAATTCAGGAACATACCACATAGCATTTACTTTGCATTTGCCTTTAGCTTACGATTGCTTTCAAATACTAAAGTTGTGCATTTGGTGATATTACTTAATGTATCTTCTCCAACTTAAGTAGCACAGTCGGAAAATTGGTTGCAGACTGTTCTAAATCATAAGGGAAGTAAACTGAAAAGTTTTACATGACGTTAGCAGATAGCACATTTTGAGCATAATTGAAAGGTGCACTCTTTTTGGCCGAGAACGTTACTTCATGTACTGAGCAATCTGTGTTAAGGATATGTACACCACAATTTAGGCTGAAGTGCAAATGTATAGAAATTACATGAATACTTCTGAGAACTATGTAATTCTCTAAATAAAGTTGAATTCAGGAACCTACCACATAGCATTTACATTGCAACTGCCTTTAGCTGTCTTCTCCTTTCAAACACTAAAGTTTTATAAGTGGATCTGGTGATATTGAAGTAACTTCTCCAACTTTAACAGCACCCTCATAAATTTCGTTGCAGACAGTTGTAAATGGAATGTGCACTCTTTTTGGATGAGTACGTTACTTCATGTTCTGAGCATTCTGTGTTAAGTATATGTACACCACTACTGAGAACCATGGAGAACTCAAAATTAAGTTCAATTCAGGAACCCAGCACACTCATAAAATTGGTTGCAGACTGTTCTAAAACATCAGGAAAGAAAAGTTGAAAGTTTTACATGAAGTTAGCAGAAAGTACATTTTGAGTAGAATTGAAAGGTGCATCTTTTTGGCGGAGTACGTTACTTCATGTTCTGAGCAATCTGTGTTAGGCATATGTACACCACAATCCAGGCTGAAGTTGAAATGTATAGAATTTAAATGAATACTTCTGAGAACTATGTAATACTCTAAATAAGGTTCAATTCAGGAACCTACCACATATCATTTACTTTGCATTTGCCTTTAGCTTAAGATTGCTTTCAAATACTAAAGTTGTGCATTTGTTGATATTGCTGTAAGTATCTTCTCCAATTTTAGTAGCACACTCGGAAAATTGGTTGAAGACTGTTCTAAATCATCAGGGAAGTAAATTTAAAAATTTTTACATGACGTTAGCAGATATTACATTTTCAGCATAATTGAAAGGTGCACTCTTTTTGGCTGAGTACGTTACTTCATGTTCTGAGCAGTCTGTGTTAAGTATATGTACACCACTATTCAGGCTGAAGTGCAAATGTATAGAAATTACATGAATACTTCTGAGAACTGTGTAATACTCCAAATAAAGTTCAATTCAGGAACATACCACATAACATTTACTATGCATTTGCCTTTAGCTTACGATTGCTTTCAAATACTAAAGTTGTGCATTTGGTGATATTGATGAAAGTATCTTTTCCAACTTTAGTAGCACACTCGGAAATTTGGTTTACTGAATACTATAAATTGAATACTATGTAATACTCTAAATAAAGTTCAATTCAGGAACACACCACCTAGCATTTACGTTGCATTTGCCTTTAGCTTACGATTGCTTTCAAATACTGAAGTTGCGCAATTGGTGAAATTAATTAATGTATCTTCTCCAACTTAAGTAGCACAGTCGGAAAATTGGTTGCAGACTGTTCTAAATCATAAGGGAAGTAAACTGAAAAGTTTTACATGACGTTAGCAGATAGCACATTTTGAGCATAATTGAAAGGTGCACTCTTTTTGGCCGAGTACGTTACTTCATGTTCTGAGCAATCTGTGTTAAGGATATGTACACCACAATTTAGGCTGAAGTGCAAATGTATAGAAATTACATGAATACTTCTGAGAACTATGTAATTCTCTAAATAAAGTTGAATTCAGGAAACTACCACATAGCATTTACATTGCAACTGCCTTTAGCTGTCCTCTCCTTTCAAAAACTAAAGTTCTATAAGTGGATCTGGTGATATTGAAGTAACTTCTCCAACTTTAACAGCACCCTCATAAATTTCGTTGCAGACAGTTGTAAATGGAATGTGCACTCTTTTTGGATGAGTACGTTACTTCATGTTCTGAGCATTCTGTGTTAAGTATATGTACACCACTACTGAGAACCATGGAGAACTCAAAATTAAGTTCAATTCAGGAACCCAGCACACTCATAAAATTGGTTGCAGACTCTTCTAAAACATCAGGAAAGAAAAGTTGAAAGTTTTACATGAAGTTAGCAGAAAGTACATTTTGAGTAGATTTGAAAGCTGCATCTTTTTGGCGGAGTACGTTACTTCATGTTCTGAGCAATCTGTGTTAAGTATATGTACACCACAATCCAGGCTGAAGTTGAAATGTATAGAATTTAAATGAATACTTCTGAGAACTATGTAATACTCTAAATAAGGTTCAATTCAGGAACCTACCACATATCATTTACTTTGCATTTGCCTTTAGCTTAAGATTGCTTTCAAATACTAAAGTTGTGCATTTGTTGATATTGCTGTAAGTATCTTCTCCAATTTTAGTAGCACACTCGGGAAATTGGTTGCAGACTGTTCTAAATCATCAGGGAAATAAATTTAAAAATTTTTACATGACGTTAGCAGATATTACATTTTCAGCATAATTGAAAGGTGCACTCTTTTTGGCTGAGTACGTTACTTCATGTTCTGAGCAGTCTGTGTTAAGTATATGTACACCACTATTCAGGCTGAAGTGCAAATGTATAGAAATTACATGAATACTTCTGAGAACTGTGTAATACTCGAAATAAAGTTCAATTCAGGAACATACCACATAGCATTTACTTTGCATTTGCCTTTAGCTTACGATTGCTTTCAAATACTGCAGTTGTGCAATTGGTGATATTAATTAATGTATCTTCTCCAACTTAAGTAGCACAGTCGGAAAATTGGTTGCAGACTGTTCTAAATCATAAGGGAAGTAAACTGAAAAGTTTTACATGACGTTAGCAGATAGCACATTTTGAGCATAATTGAAAGGTGCACTCTTTTTGGCCGAGTACGTTACTTCATGTTCTGAGCAATCTGTGTTAAGGATATGTACACCACAATTTAGGCTGGAGTGCAAATGTATAGAAATTACATGAATACTTCTGAGAACTATGTAATTCTCTAAATAAAGTTGAATTCAGGAAACTACCACATAGCATTTACATTGCAACTGCCTTTAGCTGTCCTCTCCTTTCAAAAACTAAAGTTCTATAAGTGGATCTGGTGATATTGAAGTAACTTCTCCAACTTTAACAGCACCCTCATAAATTTCGTTGCAGACAGTTGTAAATGGAATGTGCACTCTTTTTGGATGAGTACGTTACTTCATGTTCTGAGCATTCTGTGTTAAGTATATGTACACCACTACTGAGAACCATGGAGAACTCAAAATTAAGTTCAATTCAGGAACCCAGCACACTCATAAAATTGGTTCCAGACTGTTCTAAAACATCAGGAAAGAAAAGTTGAAAGTTTTACATGAAGTTAGCAGAAAGTACATTTTGAGTAGATTTGAAAGCTGCATCTTTTTGGCGGAGTACGTTACTTCATGTTCTGAGCAATCTGTGTTAAGTATATGTACACCACAATCCAGGCTGAAGTTGAAATGTATAGAAATTAAATGAAAACTTCTGAGAACTATGTAATACTCTAAATAAAGTTCAATTCAGGAACCTACCACATATCATTTACTTTGCATTTGCAATTAGCTTACGATTGCTTTCAAATACTGAAGTTGTGCAATTGGTGATATTAATTAATGTATGTTCTCCAACTTTAGTAGCATACTCATACAATTGGTTGCAGACTGTTCTAAAACATAAGGAAAGAAAAGTTGAAAGTTTTACATGAGGTTAGCAGATAGTACATTTTGAGCAGAATTGAAAGGTGCACTCTTTTTGGCGGAGTACGTTACTTCATCTTCTGAGCAATCTGTGTTAAGTATATGTACACCACAATCCAGGCTGAAGTTGAAATCTATAGAATTTAAATGAATACTTCTGAGAACTATGTAATACTCTAAATAAGGTTCAATTCAGGAACCTACCACATATCATTTACTTTGCATTTGCCATTAGCTTAAGATTGCTTTCAAATACTAAAGTTGTGCATTTGTTGATATTGCTGTAAGTATCTTCTCCAATTTTAGTAGCACACTCGGGAAATTGGTTGCAGACTGTTCTAAATCATAAGGGAAGTAAACTGAAAAGTTTTACATGACGTTAGCAGATAGCACATTTTGAGCAGAATTGAAAGGTGCACTCTTTTTGGCGGAGTACGTTACTTCATCTTCTGAGCAATCGGTGTTAAGTATATGTACACCACAATTCAGTCTGAGGTGCAAATGTATAGAAATTAAATGAATTCTTCTGAGAACTATGTAATACTCTAAATAAAGTTCAATTCAGGAACCTACCACATATCATTTACTTTGCATTTGCCTTTAGCTTACGATTGCTTTCAAATACTAAAGTTGTGCATTTGGTGATATTGCTGAAAGTATCTTCTCCAATTTTAGTAGTGCACTCGGAAAATTGGTTGCAGACTGTACTAAACCATCAGGGAAGTAAGTTTAAAAATTTTTACATGACGTTAGCAGATATTACATTTTCAGCATAATTGAAAGGTGCACTCTTTTTGGCTGAGTACGTTACTTCATGTTCTGAGCAATCTGTGTTAAGTATATGTACACCACAATTCAGGCTGAAGTGCAAATGTTTAGAAATTACATAAATACTTCTGAGAACTAAGTAATACTCTAAATAAGGTTCAATTCAGGAACATACCACATAGCATTTACTTTGCATTTGCCTTTAGCTTACGATTGCTTTCAAATACTGAAGTTGTGCAATTGGTGATATTAATTAATGTATCTTCTCCAACTTAAGTAGCACAGTCGGAAAATTGGTTGCAGAATGTTCTAAATCATAAGGGAAGTAAACTGAAAAGTTTTACATCACGTTAGCAGATAGTACATTTTGAGCATAATTGAAAGCTGCACTCTTTTTGGCTGAGTACGTTACATCATGTTCTGAGCAATCTGTGTTAAGTATATGTACACCACAATTCAGGCTGAAGTGCAAATGTATAGATTACATAAATACTTCTGAGAACTATGTAATACTCTAAATAAAGTTCAATTCAGGAACATACCTCATAGTATTTACTTTGCTTTTGCCTTTAGCTTACGATTGCTTTCAAATACTGAAGTTGTGCAATTGGTGATATTAATTAATGTATGTTCTCCAACTTTAGTAGCATACTCATACAATTGGTTGCAGACTGTTCTAAAACATAAGGAAAGAAAAGTTGAAAGTTTTACATGAAGTTAGCAGAAAGTACATTTTGAGTAGAATTGAAAGGTGCATCTTTTTGGCGGAGTACGTTACTTCATGTTCTGAGCAATCTGTGTTAGGCATATGTACACCACAATCCAGGCTGAAGTTGAAATGTATAGAATTTAAATGAATACTTCTGAGAACTATGTAATACTCTAAATAAGGTTCAATTCAGGAACCTACCACATATCATTTACTTTGCATTTGCCTTTAGCTTAAGATTGCTTTCAAATACTAAAGTTGTGCATTTGTTGATATTGCTGTAAGTATCTTCTCCAATTTTAGTAGCACACTCGGAAAATTGGTTGCAGACTGTTCTAAATCATCAGGGAAGTAAATTTAAAAATTTTTACATGACGTTAGCAGATATTACATTTTCAGCATAATTGAAAGGTGCACTCTTTTTGGCTGAGTACGTTACTTCATGTTCTGAGCAGTCTGTGTTAAGGATATGTACACCACTATTCAGGCTGAAGTGCAAATGTATAGAAATTACATGAATACTTCTGAGAACTGTGTAATACTCCAAATAAAGTTCAATTCAGGAACATACCACATAACATTTACTATGCATTTGCCTTTAGCTTACGATTGCTTTCAAATACTAAAGTTGTGCATTTGGTGATATTGATGAAAGTATCTTTTCCAACTTTAGTAGCACACTCGGAAATTTGGTTTACTGAATACTATAAATTGAATACTATGTAATACTCTAAATAAAGTTCAATTCAGGAACACACCACCTAGCATTTACGTTGCATTTGCCTTTAGCTTACGATTGCTTTCAAATACTGAAGTTGCGCAAATGGTGATATTAATTAATGTATCTTCTCCAATTTTAGTAGCACACTCATTACATTGGTTGCAGACTGTTCTAAAACATCAGGAAACAAAAGTTGACAGTTTTACATGATGTTAGAAGAAAGTACATTTTGAGTAGAATTGAGTGAAAGCTGCATCTTTTTGGCGTACGTTACTTCATGTTCTGAGCAATCTGTGTTAGGTATATGTACACCACAATCCAGGCTGAAGTTGAAATGTATAGAAATTAAATGAATACTTCTGAGAACTACGTAATACTCTAAATAAAATTCAATTCAGGAACCTACCACATATCATTTACTTTGCATTTGCCTTTAGCTTACGATTGCTTTCAAATACTAAAGTTGTGCATTTGGTGATATTACTTAATGTATCTTCTCCAACTTAAGTAGCACAGTCGGAAAATTGGTTGCAGACTGTTCTAAATCATAAGGGAAGTAAACTGAAAAGTTTTACATGACGTTAGCAGATAGCACATTTTAAGCATAATTGAAAGGTGCACTCTTTTTGGCCGAGTACGTTACTTCATGTTCTGAGCAATCTGTGTTAAGGATATGTACACCACAATTTAGGCTGAAGTGCAAATGTATAGAAATTACATGAATACTTCTGAGAACTATGTAATTCTCTAAATAAAGTTGAATTCAGGAACCTACCACATAGCATTTACATTGCAACTGCCTTTAGCTGTCCTCTCCTTTCAAAAACTAAAGTTCTATAAGTGGATCTGGTGATATTGAAGTAACTTCTCCAACTTTAACAGCACCCTCATAAATTTCGTTGCAGACAGTTGTAAATGGAATGTGCACTCTTTTTGGATGAGTACGTTACTTCATGTTCTGAGCATTCTGTGTTAAGTATATGTACACCACTACTGAGAACCATGGAGAACTCAAAATTAAGTTCAATTCAGGAACCTAGCACACTCATAAAATTGGTTGCAGACTGTTCTAAAACATCAGGAAAGAAAAGTTGAAAGTTTTCCATGAAGTTAGCAGAAAGTACATTTTGAGTAGATTTGAAAGCTGCATCTTTTTGGCGGAGTACGTTACTTCATGTTCTGAGCAATCTGTGTTAAGTATATGTACACCACAATCCAGGCTGAAGTTGAAATGTATAGAAATTAAATGAAAACTTCTGAGAACTATGTAATACTCTAAATAAAGTTCAATTCAGGAACCTACCACATATCATTTACTTTGCATTTGCAATTAGCTTACGATTGCTTTCAAATACTGCAGTTGTGCAATTGGTGATATTAATTAATGTATCTTCTCCAACTTAAGTAGCACAGTCGGAAAATTGGTTGCAGACTGTTCTAAATCATAAGGGAAGTAAACTGAAAAGTTTTACATGACGTTAGCAGATAGCACATTTTGAGCATAATTGAAAGGTGCACTCTTTTTGGCTGAGTACGTTACTTCATGTTCTGTGCAATCTGTGTTAAGGATATGTACACCACAATTTAGGCTGAAGTGCAAATGTATAGAAATTACATGAATACTTCTGAGAACTATGTAATTCTCTAAATAAAGTTGAATTCAGGAACCTACCACATAGCATTTACATTGCAACTGCCTTTAGCTGTCCTCTCCTTTCAAAAACTAAAGTTCTATAAGTGGATCTGGTGATATTGAAGTAACTTCTCCAACTTTAACAGCACCCTCATAAATTTCGTTGCAGACAGTTGTAAATGGAATGTGCACTCTTTTTGGATGAGTACGTTACTTCATGTTCTGAGCATTCTGTGTTAAGTATATGTACACCACTACTGAGAACCATGGAGAACTCAAAATTAAGTTCAATTCAGGAACCCAGCACACTCATAAAATTGGTTGCAGACTGTTCTAAAACATCAGGAAAGAAAAGTTGAAGGTTTTACATGAAGTTAGCAGAAAGTACATTTTGAGTAGATTTGAAAGCTGCATCTTTTTGGCGGAGTACGTTACTTCATGTTCTGAGCAATCTGTGTTAGGTATATGTACACCACAATCCAGGCTGAAGTTGAAATGAATAGCAATTAAATGAATACCTCTGAGAACTATGTAATACTCTAAATAAGGTTCAATTCAGGAACCTACCACATATCATTTACTTTGCATTTGCCTTTAGCTTAAGATTGCTATCAAATACTGAAGTTGTGTAATTTGTGATATTTCTTAGTGTATCTACTCCAACCTTAGTAGCACACTCGGAAAACCGGTAGCAGACTGTTCTAAATCATAACGGAAGAAAACTTAAAAGTTTTACATGACGTTAGCAGATAGTACATTTTGAGCATAATTGAAAGGTGCACTCTTTTTGGCTGAGTACGTTATTTCATGTCCTGAGCAATCTGTGTTAAGTATATGTAATCCGCAATTCAGGCTGAAGTGCAAATGTTTAGAAATTACATCAATACTTCTGAGAACTAAGTAATACTCGAAATAAAGTTCAATTCAGGAACATACCACATAGCATTTACTTTGCATTTGCCTTTAGCTTACGATTGCTTTCAAATACTAAAGTTGTGCATTTGGTGATATTACTTAATGTATCTTCTCCAACTTAAGTAGCACAGTCGGAAAATTGGTTGCAGACTGTTCTAAATCATAAGGGAAGTAAACTGAAAAGTTTTACATGACGTTAGCAGATAGCACATTTTGAGCATAATTGAAAGGTGCACTCTTTTTGGCCGAGTACGTTACTTCATGTTCTGAGCAATCTGTGTTAAGGATATGTACACCACAATTTAGGCTGAAGTGCAAATGTATAGAAATTACATGAATACTTCTGAGAACTATGTAATTCTCTAAATAAAGTTGAATTCAGGAACCTACCACATAGCATTTACATTGCAACTGCCTTTAGCTGTCTTCTCCTTTCAAACACTAAAGTTTTATAAGTGGATCTGGTGATATTGAAGTAACTTCTCCAACTTTAACAGCACCCTCATAAATTTCGTTGCAGACAGTTGTAAATGGAATGTGCACTCTTTTTGGATGAGTACGTTACTTCATGTTCTGAGCATTCTGTGTTAAGTATATGTACACCACTACTGAGAACCATGGAGAACTCAAAATTAAGTTCAATTCAGGAACCCAGCACACTCATAAAATTGGTTGCAGACTGTTCTAAAACATCAGGAAAGAAAAGTTGAAAGTTTTACATGAAGTTAGCAGAAAGTACATTTTGAGTAGATTTGAAAGCTGCATCTTTTTGGCGGAGTACGTTACTTCATGTTCTGAGCAATCTGTGTTAAGTATATGTACACCACAATCCAGGCTGAAGTTGAAATGTATAGCAATTAAATGAATACCTCTGAGAACTATGTAATACACTAAATAAGGTTCAATTCAGGAACCTACCACATATCATTTACTTTGCATTTGCCTTTAGCTTAAGATTGCTTTCAAATACTGAAGTTGTGTAATTTGTGATATTTCTTAGTGTATCTACTCCAACCTTAGTAGCACACTCGGAAAATTGGTTGCAGACTGTTCTAAATCATAAGGGAAGTAAACTGAAAAGTTTTACATGACGTTAGCAGATAGCACATTTTGAGCATAATTGAAAGGTGCACTCTTTTTCGCTGAGTACGTTACTTCATGTTCTGTGCAATCTGTGTTAAGGATATGTACACCACAATTTAGGCTGAAGTGCAAATGTATAGAAATTACATGAATACTTCTGAGAACTATGTAATTCTCTAAATAAAGTTGAATTCAGGAACCTACCACATAGCATTTACATTGCAACTGCCTTTAGCTGTCCTCTCCTTTCAAAAACTAAAGTTCTATAAGTGGATCTGGTGATATTGAAGTAACTTCTCCAACTTTAACAGCACCCTCATAAATTTCGTTGCAGACAGTTGTAAATGGAATGTGCACTCTTTTTGGATGAGTACGTTACTTCATGTTCTGAGCATTCTGTGTTAAGTATATGTACACCACTACTGAGAACCATGGAGAACTCAAAATTAAGTTCAATTCAGGAACCCAGCACACTCATAAAATTGGTTGCAGACTGTTCTAAAACATCAGGAAAGAAAAGTTGAAAGTTTTACATGAAGTTAGCAGAAAGTACATTTTGAGTAGATTTGAAAGCTGCATCTTTTTGGCGGAGTACGTTACTTCATGTTCTGAGCAATCTGTGTTAGGTATATGTACACCACAATCCAGGCTGAAGTTGAAATGTATAGCAATTAAATGAATACCTCTGAGAACTATGTAATACTCTAAATAAGGTTCAGTTCAGGAACCTACCACATATCATTTACTTTGCATTTGCCTTTAGCTTAAGATTGCTTTCAAATACTGAAGTTGTGTAATTTGTGATATTTCTTAGTGTATCTACTCCAACCTTAGTAGCACACTCGGAAAACCGGTAGCAGACTGTTCTAAATCATAACGGAAGAAAACTTAAAAGTTTTACATGACGTTAGCAGATAGTACATTTTGAGCATAATTGAAAGGTGCACTCTTTTTGGCTGAGTACGTTATTTCATGTCCTGAGCAATCTGTGTTAAGTATATGTAATCCGCAATTCAGGCTGAAGTGCAAATGTTTAGAAATTACATCAATACTTCTGAGAACTAAGTAATACTCGAAATAAAGTTCAATTCAGGAACATACCACATAGCATTTACTTTGCATTTGCCTTTAGCTTACGATTGCTTTCAAATACTAAAGTTGTGCATTTGGTGATATTACTTAATGTATCTTCTCCAACTTAAGTAGCACAGTCGGAAAATTGGTTGCAGACTGTTCTAAATCATAAGGGAAGTAAACTGAAAAGTTTTACATGACGTTAGCAGATAGCACATTTTGAGCATAATTGAAAGGTGCACTCTTTTTGGCCGAGTACGTTACTTCATGTTCTGAGCAATCTGTGTTAAGGATATGTACACCACAATTTAGGCTGAAGTGCAAATGTATAGAAATTACATGAATACTTCTGAGAACTATGTAATTCTCTAAATAAAGTTGAATTCAGGAACCTACCACATAGCATTTACATTGCAACTGCCTTTAGCTGTCTTCCCCTTTCAAACACTAAAGTTCTATAAGTGGATCTGGTGATATTGAAGTAACTTCTCCAACTTTAACAGCACCCTCATAAATTTCGTTGCAGACAGTTGTAAATGGAATGTGCACTCTTTTTGGATGAGTACGTTACTTCATGTTCTGAGCATTCTGTGTTAAGTATATGTACACCACTACTGAGAACCATGGAGAACTCAAAATTAAGTTCAATTCAGGAACCCAGCACACTCATAAAATTGGTTGCAGACTGTTCTAAAACATAAGGAAAGAAAAGTTGAAAGTTTTACATGAAGTTAGCAGAAAGTACATTTTGAGTAGAATTGAAAGGTGCATCTTTTTGGCGGAGTACGTTACTTCATGTTCTGAGCAATCTGTGTTAGGCATATGTACACCACAATCCAGGCTGAAGTTGAAATGTATAGAATTTAAATGAATACTTCTGAGAACTATGTAATACTCTAAATAAGGTTCAATTCAGGAACCTACCACATATCATTTACTTTGCATTTGCCTTTAGCTTAAGATTGCTTTCAAATACTAAAGTTGTGCATTTGTTGATATTGCTGTAAGTATCTTCTCCAATTTTAGTAGCACACTCGGAAAATTGGTTGCAGACTGTTCTAAATCATCAGGGAAGTAAATTTAAAAATTTTTACATGACGTTAGCAGATATTACATTTTCAGCATAATTGAAAGGTGCACTCTTTTTGGCTGAGTACGTTACTTCATGTTCTGAGCAGTCTGTGTTAAGGATATGTACACCACTATTCAGGCTGAAGTGCAAATGTATAGAAATTACATGAATACTTCTGAGAACTGTGTAATACTCCAAATAAAGTTCAATTCAGGAACATACCACATAACATTTACTATGCATTTGCCTTTAGCTTACGATTGCTTTCAAATACTAAAGTTGTGCATTTGGTGATATTGATGAAAGTATCTTTTCCAACTTTAGTAGCACACTCGGAAATTTGGTTTACTGAATACTATAAATTGAATACTATGTAATACTCTAAATAAAGTTCAATTCAGGAACACACCACCTAGCATTTACGTTGCATTTGCCTTTAGCTTACGATTGCTTTCAAATACTGAAGTTGCGCAAATGGTGATATTAATTAATGTATCTTCTCCAATTTTAGTAGCACACTCATTACATTGGTTGCAGACTGTTCTAAAACATCAGGAAACAAAAGTTGACAGTTTTACATGATGTTAGAAGAAAGTACATTTTGAGTAGAATTGAGTGAAAGCTGCATCTTTTTGGCGTACGTTACTTCATGTTCTGAGCAATCTGTGTTAGGTATATGTACACCACAATCCAGGCTGAAGTTGAAATGTATAGAAATTAAATGAATACTTCTGAGAACTATGTAATACTCTAAATAAAATTCAATTCAGGAACCTACCACATATCATTTACTTTGCATTTGCCTTTAGCTTACGATTGCTTTCAAATACTAAAGTTGTGCATTTGGTGATATTACTTAATGTATCTTCTCCAACTTAAGTAGCACAGTCGGAAAATTGGTTGCAGACTGTTCTAAATCATAAGGGAAGTAAACTGAAAAGTTTTACATGACGTTAGCAGATAGCACATTTTAAGCATAATTGAAAGGTGCACTCTTTTTGGCCGAGTACGTTACTTCATGTTCTGAGCAATCTGTGTTAAGGATATGTACACCACAATTTAGGCTGAAGTGCAAATGTATAGAAATTACATGAATACTTCTGAGAACTATGTAATTCTCTAAATAAAGTTGAATTCAGGAACCTACCACATAGCATTTACATTGCAACTGCCTTTAGCTGTCCTCTCCTTTCAAAAACTAAAGTTCTATAAGTGGATCTGGTGATATTGAAGTAACTTCTCCAACTTTAACAGCACCCTCATAAATTTCGTTGCAGACAGTTGTAAATGGAATGTGCACTCTTTTTGGATGAGTACGTTACTTCATGTTCTGAGCATTCTGTGTTAAGTATATGTACACCACTACTGAGAACCATGGAGAACTCAAAATTAAGTTCAATTCAGGAACCTAGCACACTCATAAAATTGGTTGCAGACTGTTCTAAAACATCAGGAAAGAAAAGTTGAAAGTTTTCCATGAAGTTAGCAGAAAGTACATTTTGAGTAGATTTGAAAGCTGCATCTTTTTGGCGGAGTACGTTACTTCATGTTCTGAGCAATCTGTGTTAAGTATATGTACACCACAATCCAGGCTGAAGTTGAAATGTATAGAAATTAAATGAAAACTTCTGAGAACTATGTAATACTCTAAATAAAGTTCAATTCAGGAACCTACCACATATCATTTACTTTGCATTTGCAATTAGCTTACGATTGCTTTCAAATACTGCAGTTGTGCAATTGGTGATATTAATTAATGTATCTTCTCCAACTTAAGTAGCACAGTCGGAAAATTGGTTGCAGACTGTTCTAAATCATAAGGGAAGTAAACTGAAAAGTTTTACATGACGTTAGCAGATAGCACATTTTGAGCATAATTGAAAGGTGCACTCTTTTTGGCTGAGTACGTTACTTCATGTTCTGTGCAATCTGTGTTAAGGATATGTACACCACAATTTAGGCTGAAGTGCAAATGTATAGAAATTACATGAATACTTCTGAGAACTATGTAATTCTCTAAATAAAGTTGAATTCAGGAACCTACCACATAGCATTTACATTGCAACTGCCTTTAGCTGTCCTCTCCTTTCAAAAACTAAAGTTCTATAAGTGGATCTGGTGATATTGAAGTAACTTCTCCAACTTTAACAGCACCCTCATAAATTTCGTTGCAGACAGTTGTAAATGGAATGTGCACTCTTTTTGGATGAGTACGTTACTTCATGTTCTGAGCATTCTGTGTTAAGTATATGTACACCACTACTGAGAACCATGGAGAACTCAAAATTAAGTTCAATTCAGGAACCCAGCACACTCATAAAATTGGTTGCAGACTGTTCTAAAACATCAGGAAAGAAAAGTTGAAGGTTTTACATGAAGTTAGCAGAAAGTACATTTTGAGTAGATTTGAAAGCTGCATCTTTTTGGCGGAGTACGTTACTTCATGTTCTGAGCAATCTGTGTTAGGTATATGTACACCACAATCCAGGCTGAAGTTGAAATGAATAGCAATTAAATGAATACCTCTGAGAACTATGTAATACTCTAAATAAGGTTCAATTCAGGAACCTACCACATATCATTTACTTTGCATTTGCCTTTAGCTTAAGATTGCTATCAAATACTGAAGTTGTGTAATTTGTGATATTTCTTAGTGTATCTACTCCAACCTTAGTAGCACACTCGGAAAACCGGTAGCAGACTGTTCTAAATCATAACGGAAGAAAACTTAAAAGTTTTACATGACGTTAGCAGATAGTACATTTTGAGCATAATTGAAAGGTGCACTCTTTTTGGCTGAGTACGTTATTTCATGTCCTGAGCAATCTGTGTTAAGTATATGTAATCCGCAATTCAGGCTGAAGTGCAAATGTTTAGAAATTACATCAATACTTCTGAGAACTAAGTAATACTCGAAATAAAGTTCAATTCAGGAACATACCACATAGCATTTACTTTGCATTTGCCTTTAGCTTACGATTGCTTTCAAATACTAAAGTTGTGCATTTGGTGATATTACTTAATGTATCTTCTCCAACTTAAGTAGCACAGTCGGAAAATTGGTTGCAGACTGTTCTAAATCATAAGGGAAGTAAACTGAAAAGTTTTACATGACGTTAGCAGATAGCACATTTTGAGCATAATTGAAAGGTGCACTCTTTTTGGCCGAGTACGTTACTTCATGTTCTGAGCAATCTGTGTTAAGGATATGTACACCACAATTTAGGCTGAAGTGCAAATGTATAGAAATTACATGAATACTTCTGAGAACTATGTAATTCTCTAAATAAAGTTGAATTCAGGAACCTACCACATAGCATTTACATTGCAACTGCCTTTAGCTGTCTTCTCCTTTCAAACACTAAAGTTTTATAAGTGGATCTGGTGATATTGAAGTAACTTCTCCAACTTTAACAGCACCCTCATAAATTTCGTTGCAGACAGTTGTAAATGGAATGTGCACTCTTTTTGGATGAGTACGTTACTTCATGTTCTGAGCATTCTGTGTTAAGTATATGTACACCACTACTGAGAACCATGGAGAACTCAAAATTAAGTTCAATTCAGGAACCCAGCACACTCATAAAATTGGTTGCAGACTGTTCTAAAACATCAGGAAAGAAAAGTTGAAAGTTTTACATGAAGTTAGCAGAAAGTACATTTTGAGTAGATTTGAAAGCTGCATCTTTTTGGCGGAGTACGTTACTTCATGTTCTGAGCAATCTGTGTTAGGTATATGTACACCACAATCCAGGCTGAAGTTGAAATGTATAGCAATTAAATGAATACCTCTGAGAACTATGTAATACTCTAAATAAGGTTCAGTTCAGGAACCTACCACATATCATTTACTTTGCATTTGCCTTTAGCTTAAGATTGCTTTCAAATACTGAAGTTGTGTAATTTGTGATATTTCTTAGTGTATCTACTCCAACCTTAGTAGCACACTCGGAAAACCGGTAGCAGACTGTTCTAAATCATAACGGAAGAAAACTTAAAAGTTTTACATGACGTTAGCAGATAGTACATTTTGAGCATAATTGAAAGGTGCACTCTTTTTGGCTGAGTACGTTATTTCATGTCCTGAGCAATCTGTGTTAAGTATATGTAATCCGCAATTCAGGCTGAAGTGCAAATGTTTAGAAATTACATCAATACTTCTGAGAACTAAGTAATACTCGAAATAAAGTTCAATTCAGGAACATACCACATAGCATTTACTTTGCATTTGCCTTTAGCTTACGATTGCTTTCAAATACTAAAGTTGTGCATTTGGTGATATTACTTAATGTATCTTCTCCAACTTAAGTAGCACAGTCGGAAAATTGGTTGCAGACTGTTCTAAATCATAAGGGAAGTAAACTGAAAAGTTTTACATGACGTTAGCAGATAGCACATTTTGAGCATAATTGAAAGGTGCACTCTTTTTGGCCGAGTACGTTACTTCATGTTCTGAGCAATCTGTGTTAAGGATATGTACACCACAATTTAGGCTGAAGTGCAAATGTATAGAAATTACATGAATACTTCTGAGAACTATGTAATTCTCTAAATAAAGTTGAATTCAGGAACCTACCACATAGCATTTACATTGCAACTGCCTTTAGCTGTCTTCTCCTTTCAAACACTAAAGTTCTATAAGTGGATCTGGTGATATTGAAGTAACTTCTCCAACTTTAACAGCACCCTCATAAATTTCGTTGCAGACAGTTGTAAATGGAATGTGCACTCTTTTTGGATGAGTACGTTACTTCATGTTCTGAGCATTCTGTGTTAAGTATATGTACACCACTACTGAGAACCATGGAGAACTCAAAATTAAGTTCAATTCAGGAACCCAGCACACTCATAAAATTGGTTGCAGACTGTTCTAAAACATCAGGAAAGAAAAGTTGAAAGTTTTACATGAAGTTAGCAGAAAGTACATTTTGAGTAGATTTGAAAGCTGCATCTTTTTGGCGGAGTACGTTACTTCATGTTCTGAGCAATCTGTGTTAGGTATATGTACACCACAATCCAGGCTGAAGTTGAAATGTATAGCAATTAAATGAATACCTCTGAGAACTATGTAATACTCTAAATAAGGTTCAATTCAGGAACCTACCACATATCATTTACTTTGCATTTGCCTTTAGCTTAAGATTGCTTTCAAATACTGAAGTTGTGTAATTTGTGATATTTCTTAGTGTATCTACTCCAACCTTAGTAGCACACTCGGAAAACCGGTAGCAGACTGTTCTAAATCATAACGGAAGAAAACTTAAAAGTTTTACATGACGTTAGCAGATAGTACATTTTGAGCATAATTGAAAGGTGCACTCTTTCTGGCTGAGTACGTTATTTCATGTCCTGAGCAATCTGTGTTAAGTATATGTAATCCGCAATTCAGGCTGAAGAGCAAATGTTTAGAAATTACATCAATACTTCTGAGAACTAAGTAATACTCGAAATAAAGTTCAATTCAGGAACATACCACATAGCATTTACTTTGCATTTGCCTTTAGCTTACGATTGCTTTCAAATACTAAAGTTGTGCATTTGGTGATATTACTTAATGTATCTTCTCCAACTTAAGTAGCACAGTCGGAAAATTGGTTGCAGACTGTTCTAAATCATAAGGGAAGTAAACTGAAAAGTTTTACATGACGTTAGCAGATAGCACATTTTGAGCATAATTGAAAGGTGCACTCTTTTTGGCCGAGAACGTTACTTCATGTTCTGAGCAATCTGTGTTAAGGATATGTACACCACAATTTAGGCTGAAGTGCAAATGTATAGAAATTACATGAATACTTCTGAGAACTATGTAATTCTCTAAATAAAGTTGAATTCAGGAACCTACCACATAGCATTTACATTGCAACTGCCTTTAGCTGTCCTCTCCTTTCAAAAACTAAAGTTCTATAAGTGGATCTGGTGATATTGAAGTAACTTCTCCAACTTTAACAGCACCCTCATAAATTTCGTTGCAGACAGTTGTAAATGGAATGTGCACTCTTTTTGGATGAGTACGTTACTTCATGTTCTGAGCATTCTGTGTTAAGTATATGTACACCACTACTGAGAACCATGGAGAACTCAAAATTAAGTTCAATTCAGGAACCCAGCACACTCATAAAATTGGTTGCAGACTGTTCTAAAACATCAGGAAAGAAAAGTTGAAAGTTTTACATGAAGTTAGCAGAAAGTACATTTTGAGTAGATTTGAAAGCTGCATCTTTTTGGCGGAGTACGTTACTTCATGTTCTGAGCAATCTGTGTTAGGTATATGTACACCACAATCCAGGCTGAAGTTGAAATGTATAGCAATTAAATGAATACCTCTGAGAACTATGTAATACTCTAAATAAGGTTCAATTCAGGAACCTACCACATATCATTTACTTTGCATTTGCCTTTAGCTTAAGATTGCTTTCAAATACTGAAGTTGTGTAATTTGTGATATTTCTTAGTGTATCTACTCCAACCTTAGTAGCACACTCGGAAAACCGGTAGCAGACTGTTCTAAATCATAACGGAAGAAAACTTAAAAGTTTTACATGACGTTAGCAGATAGTACATTTTGAGCATAATTGAAAGGTGCACTCTTTCTGGCTGAGTACGTTATTTCATGTCCTGAGCAATCTGTGTTAAGTATATGTAATCCGCAATTCAGGCTGAAGTGCAAATGTTTAGAAATTACATCAATACTTCTGAGAACTAAGTAATACTCGAAATAAAGTTCAATTCAGGAACATACCACATAGCATTTACTTTGCATTTGCCTTTAGCTTAAGATTGCTTTCAAATACTGAAGTTGTGTAATTTGTGATATTTCTTAGTGTATCTACTCCAACCTTAGTAGCACACTCGGAAAACCGGTAGCAGACTGTTCTAAATCATAACGGAAGAAAACTTAAAAGTTTTACATGACGTTAGCAGATAGTACATTTTGAGCATAATTGAAAGGTGCACTCTTTCTGGCTGAGTACGTTATTTCATGTCCTGAGCAATCTGTGTTAAGTATATGTAATCCGCAATTCAGGCTGAAGTGCAAATGTATAGAAATTACATGAATACTTCTGAGAACTATGTAATTCTCTAAATAAAGTTGAATTCAGGAACCTACCACATAGCATTTACATTGCAACTGCCTTTAGCTGTCTTCTCCTTTCAAACACTAAAGTTTTATAAGTGGATCTGGTGATATTGAAGTAACTTCTCCAACTTTAACAGCACCCTCATAAATTTCGTTGCAGACAGTTGTAAATGGAAGGTGCACTCTTTTTGGATGAGTACGTTACTTAATGTTCTGAGCATTCTGTGTTAAGTATATGTACACCACTACTGAGAACCATGGAGAACTCAAAATTAAGTTCAATTCAGGAACCTAGCACACTCATAAAATTGGTTGCACACTGTTCTAAAACGTCAGGAAAGAAAAGTTGAAAGTTTTACATGATGTTAGCAGAAAGTACATTTTGAGTAGATTTGAAAGCTGCATCTTTTTGGCGGAGTACGTTACTTCATGTTCTGTGCAATCTGTGTTAAGGATATGTACACCACAATTTAGGCTGAAGTGCAAATGTATAGAAATTACATGAATACTTCTGAGAACTATGTAATTCTCTAAATAAAGTTGAATTCAGGAACCTACCACATAGCATTTACATTGCAACTGCCTTTAGCTGTCCTCTCCTTTCAAAAACTAAAGTTCTATAAGTGGATCTGGTGATATTGAAGTAACTTCTCCAACTTTAACAGCACCCTCATAAATTTCGTTGCAGACAGTTGTAAATGGAATGTGCACTCTTTTTGGATGAGTACGTTACTTCATGTTCTGAGCATTCTGTGTTAAGTATATGTACACCACTACTGAGAACCATGGAGAACTCAAAATTAAGTTGAATTCAGGAACCCAGCACACTCATAAAATTGGTTGCAGACTGTTCTAAAACATCAGGAAAGAAAAGTTGAAAGTTTTACATGAAGTTAGCAGAAAGTACATTTTGAGTAGATTTGAAAGCTGCATCTTTTTGGCGGAGTACGTTATTTCATGTCCTGAGCAATCTGTGTTAAGTATATGTAATCCGCAATTCAGGCTGAAGTGCAAATGTTTAGAAATTACATCAATACTTCTGAGAACTAAGTAATACTCGAAATAAAGTTCAATTCAGGAACATACCACATAGCATTTACTTTGCATTTGCCTTTACCTTACGATTGCTTTCAAATACTAAAGTTGTGCATTTGGTGATATTACTTAATGTATCTTCTCCAACTTAAGTAGCACAGTCGGAAAATTGGTTGCAGACTGTTCTAAATCATAAGGGAAGTAAACTGAAAAGTTTTACATGAAGTTAGCAGATAGCACATTTTGAGCATAATTGAAAGGTGCACTCTTTTTGGCCGAGAACGTTACTTCATGTTCTGAGCAATCTGTGTTAAGGATATGTACACCACAATTTAGGCTGAAGTGCAAATGTATAGAAATTACATGAATACTTCTGAGAACTATGTAATTCTCTAAATAAAGTTGAATTCAGGAACCTACCACATAGCATTTACATTGCAACTGCCTTTAGCTGTCCTCTCCTTTCAAAAACTAAAGTTCTATAAGTGGATCTGGTGATATTGAAGTAACTTCTCCAACTTTAACAGCACCCTCATAAATTTCGTTGCAGACAGTTGTAAATGGAAGGTGCACTCTTTTTGGATGAGTACGTTACTTAATGTTCTGAGCATTCTGTGTTAAGTATATGTACACCACTACTGAGAACCATGGAGAACTCAAAATTAAGTTCAATTCAGGAACCTAGCACACTCATAAAATTGGTTGCAGACTGTTCTAAAACGTCAGGAAAGAAAAGTTGAAAGTTTTACATGAAGTTAGCAGAAAGTACATTTTGAGTAGATTTGAAAGCTGCATCTTTTTGGCGGAGTACGTTACTTCATGTTCTGTGCAATCTGTGTTAAGGATATGTACACCACAATTTAGGCTGAAGTGCAAATGTATAGAAATTACATGAATACTTCTGAGAACTATGTAATTCTCTAAATAAAGTTGAATTCAGGAACCTACCACATAGCATTTACATTGCAACTGCCTTTAGCTGTCCTCTCCTTTCAAAAACTAAAGTTCTATAAGTGGATCTGGTGATATTGAAGTAACTTCTCCAACTTTAACAGCACCCTCATAAATTTCGTTGCAGACAGTTGTAAATGGAATGTGCACTCTTTTTGGATGAGTACGTTACTTCATGTTCTGAGCATTCTGTGTTAAGTATATGTACACCACTACTGAGAACCATGGAGAACTCAAAATTAAGTTCAATTCAGGAACCCAGCACACTCATAAAATTGGTTGCAGACTGTTCTAAAACATCAGGAAAGAAAAGTTGAAAGTTTTACATGAAGTTAGCAGAAAGTACATTTTGAGTAGATTTGAAAGCTGCATCTTTTTGGCGGAGTACGTTACTTCATGTTCTGAGCAATCTGTGTTAGGTATATGTACACCACAATCCAGGCTGAAGTTGAAATGTATAGCAATTAAATGAATACCTCTGAGAACTATGTAATACTCTAAATAAGGTTCAATTCAGGAACCTACCACATATCATTTACTTTGCATTTGCCTTTAGCTTAAGATTGCTTTCAAATACTGAAGTTGTGTAATTTGTGATATTTCTTAGTGTATCTACTCCAACCCTAGTAGCACACTCGGAAAACCGGTAGCAGACTGTTCTAAATCATAACGGAAGAAAACTTAAAAGCTTTACATGACGTTAGCAGATAGTACATTTTGAGCATAATTGAAAGGTGCACTCTTTCTGGCTGAGTACGTTATTTCATGTCCTGAGCAATCTGTGTTAAGTATATGTAATCCGCAATTCAGGCTGAAGTGCAAATGTTTAGAAATTACATCAATACTTCTGAGAACTAAGTAATACTCGAAATAAAGTTCAATTCAGGAACATACCACATAGCATTTACTTTGCATTTGCCTTTAGCTTACGATTGCTTTCAAATACTAAAGTTGTGCATTTGGTGATATTACTTAATGTATCTTCTCCAACTTAAGTAGCACAGTCGGAAAATTGGTTGCAGACTGTTCTAAATCATAAGGGAAGTAAACTGAAAAGTTTTACATGACGTTAGCAGATAGCACATTTTGAGCATAATTGAAAGGTGCACTCTTTTTGGCCGAGAACGTTACTTCATGTTCTGAGCAATCTGTGTTAAGGATATGTACACCACAATTTAGGCTGAAGTGCAAATGTATAGAAATTACATGAATACTTCTGAGAACTATGTAATTCTCTAAATAAAGTTGAATTCAGGAACCTACCACATAGCATTTACATTGCAACTGCCTTTAGCTGTCCTCTCCTTTCAAAAACTAAAGTTCTATAAGTGGATCTGGTGATATTGAAGTAACTTCTCCAACTTTAACAGCACCCTCATAAATTTCGTTGCAGACAGTTGTAAATGGAATGTGCACTCTTTTTGGATGAGTACGTTACTTCATGTTCTGAGCATTCTGTGTTAAGTATATGTACACCACTACTGAGAACCATGGAGAACTCAAAATTAAGTTCAATTCAGGAACCCAGCACACTCATAAAATTGGTTGCAGACTGTTCTAAAACATCAGGAAAGAAAAGTTGAAAGTTTTACATGAAGTTAGCAGAAAGTACATTTTGAGTAGATTTGAAAGCTGCATCTTTTTGGCGGAGTACGTTACTTCATGTTCTGAGCAATCTGTGTTAGGTATATGTACACCACAATCCAGGCTGAAGTTGAAATGTATAGCAATTAAATGAATACCTCTGAGAACTATGTAATACTCTAAATAAGGTTCAATTCAGGAACCTACCACATATCATTTACTTTGCATTTGCCTTTAGCTTAAGATTGCTTTCAAATACTGAAGTTGTGTAATTTGTGATATTTCTTAGTGTATCTACTCCAACCCTAGTAGCACACTCGGAAAACCGGTAGCAGACTGTTCTAAATCATAACGGAAGAAAACTTAAAAGCTTTACATGACGTTAGCAGATAGTACATTTTGAGCATAATTGAAAGGTGCACTCTTTCTGGCTGAGTACGTTATTTCATGTCCTGAGCAATCTGTGTTAAGTATATGTAATCCGCAATTCAGGCTGAAGTGCAAATGTTTAGAAATTACATCAATACTTCTGAGAACTAAGTAATACTCGAAATAAAGTTCAATTCAGGAACATACCACATAGCATTTACTTTGCATTTGCCTTTAGCTTACGATTGCTTTCAAATACTAAAGTTGTGCATTTGGTGATATTACTTAATGTATCTTCTCCAACTTAAGTAGCACAGTCGGAAAATTGGTTGCAGACTGTTCTAAATCATAAGGGAAGTAAACTGAAAAGTTTTACATGACGTTAGCAGATAGCACATTTTGAGCATAATTGAAAGGTGCACTCTTTTTGGCCGAGAACGTTACTTCATGTTCTGAGCAATCTGTGTTAAGGATATGTACACCACAATTTAGGCTGAAGTGCAAATGTATAGAAATTACATGAATACTTCTGAGAACTATGTAATTCTCTAAATAAAGTTGAATTCAGGAACCTACCACATAGCATTTACATTGCAACTGCCTTTAGCTGTCCTCTCCTTTCAAAAACTAAAGTTCTGTAAGTGGATCTGGTGATATTGAAGTAACTTCTCCAACTTTAACAGCACCCTCATAAATTTCGTTGCAGACAGTTGTAAATGGAATGTGCACTCTTTTTGGATGAGTACGTTACTTCATGTTCTGAGCATTCTGTGTTAAGTATATGTACACCACTACTGAGAACCATGGAGAACTCAAAATTAAGTTGAATTCAGGAACCCAGCACACTCATAAAATTGGTTGCAGACTGTTCTAAAACATCAGGAAAGAAAAGTTGAAAGTTTTACATGAAGTTAGCAGAAAGTACATTTTGAGTAGATTTGAAAGCTGCATCTTTTTGGCGGAGTACGTTACTTCATGTTCTGAGCAATCTGTGTTAGGTATATGTACACCACAATCCAGGCTGAAGTTGAAATGTATAGCAATTAAATGAATACCTCTGAGAACTATGTAATACTCTAAATAAGGTTCAATTCAGGAACCTACCACATATCATTTACTTTGCATTTGCCTTTAGCTTAAGATTGCTTTCAAATACTGAAGTTGTGTAATTTGTGATATTTCTTAGTGTATCTACTCCAACCTTAGTAGCACACTCGGAAAACCGGTAGCAGACTGTTCTAAATCATAACGGAAGAAAACTTAAAAGTTTTACATGACGTTAGCAGATAGTACATTTTGAGCATAATTGAAAGGTGCACTCTTTCTGGCTGAGTACGTTATTTCATGTCCTGAGCAATCTGTGTTAAGTATATGTAATCCGCAATTCAGGCTGAAGTGCAAATGTTTAGAAATTACATCAATACTTCTGAGAACTAAGTAATACTCGAAATAAAGTTCAATTCAGGAACATACCACATAGCATTTACTTTGCATTTGCCTTTAGCTTAAGATTGCTTTCAAATACTGAAGTTGTGTAATTTGTGATATTTCTTAGTGTATCTACTCCAACCTTAGTAGCACACTCGGAAAACCGGTAGCAGACTGTTCTAAATCATAACGGAAGAAAACTTAAAAGTTTTACATGACGTTAGCAGATAGTACATTTTGAGCATAATTGAAAGGTGCACTCTTTCTGGCTGAGTACGTTATTTCATGTCCTGAGCAATCTGTGTTAAGTATATGTAATCCGCAATTCAGGCTGAAGTGCAAATGTATAGAAATTACATGAATACTTCTGAGAACTATGTAATTCTCTAAATAAAGTTGAATTCAGGAACCTACCACATAGCATTTACATTGCAACTGCCTTTAGCTGTCCTCTCCTTTCAAAAACTAAAGTTCTATAAGTGGATCTGGTGATATTGAAGTAACTTCTCCAACTTTAACAGCACCCTCATAAATTTCGTTGCAGACAGTTGTAAATGGAATGTGCACTCTTTTTGGATGAGTACGTTACTTCATGTTCTGAGCATTCTGTGTTAAGTATATGTACACCACTACTGAGAACCATGGAGAACTCAAAATTAAGTTGAATTCAGGAACCCAGCACACTCATAAAATTGGTTGCAGACTGTTCTAAAACATCAGGAAAGAAAAGTTGAAAGTTTTACATGAAGTTAGCAGAAAGTACATTTTGAGTAGATTTGAAAGCTGCATCTTTTTGGCGGAGTACGTTATTTCATGTCCTGAGCAATCTGTGTTAAGTATATGTAATCCGCAATTCAGGCTGAAGTGCAAATGTTTAGAAATTACATCAATACTTCTGAGAACTAAGTAATACTCGAAATAAAGTTCAATTCAGGAACATACCACATAGCATTTACTTTGCATTTGCCTTTACCTTACGATTGCTTTCAAATACTAAAGTTGTGCATTTGGTGATATTACTTAATGTATCTTCTCCAACTTAAGTAGCACAGTCGGAAAATTGGTTGCAGACTGTTCTAAATCATAAGGGAAGTAAACTGAAAAGTTTTACATGAAGTTAGCAGATAGCACATTTTGAGCATAATTGAAAGGTGCACTCTTTTTGGCCGAGAACGTTACTTCATGTTCTGAGCAATCTGTGTTAAGGATATGTACACCACAATTTAGGCTGAAGTGCAAATGTATAGAAATTACATGAATACTTCTGAGAACTATGTAATTCTCTAAATAAAGTTGAATTCAGGAACCTACCACATAGCATTTACATTGCAACTGCCTTTAGCTGTCCTCTCCTTTCAAAAACTAAAGTTCTATAAGTGGATCTGGTGATATTGAAGTAACTTCTCCAACTTTAACAGCACCCTCATAAATTTCGTTGCAGACAGTTGTAAATGGAAGGTGCACTCTTTTTGGATGAGTACGTTACTTAATGTTCTGAGCATTCTGTGTTAAGTATATGTACACCACTACTGAGAACCATGGAGAACTCAAAATTAAGTTCAATTCAGGAACCTAGCACACTCATAAAATTGGTTGCAGACTGTTCTAAAACGTCAGGAAAGAAAAGTTGAAAGTTTTACATGAAGTTAGCAGAAAGTACATTTTGAGTAGATTTGAAAGCTGCATCTTTTTGGCGGAGTACGTTACTTCATGTTCTGTGCAATCTGTGTTAAGGATATGTACACCACAATTTAGGCTGAAGTGCAAATGTATAGAAATTACATGAATACCTCTGAGAACTATGTAATACTCTAAATAAGGTTCAATTCAGGAACCTACCACATATCATTTACTTTGCATTTGCCTTTAGCTTAAGATTGCTTTCAAATACTGAAGTTGTGTAATTTGTGATATTTCTTAGTGTATCTACTCCAACCCTAGTAGCACACTCGGAAAACCGGTAGCAGACTGTTCTAAATCATAACGGAAGAAAACTTAAAAGCTTTACATGACGTTAGCAGATAGTACATTTTGAGCATAATTGAAAGGTGCACTCTTTCTGGCTGAGTACGTTATTTCATGTCCTGAGCAATCTGTGTTAAGTATATGTAATCCGCAATTCAGGCTGAAGTGCAAATGTTTAGAAATTACATCAATACTTCTGAGAACTAAGTAATACTCGAAATAAAGTTCAATTCAGGAACATACCACATAGCATTTACTTTGCATTTGCCTTTAGCTTACGATTGCTTTCAAATACTAAAGTTGTGCATTTGGTGATATTACTTAATGTATCTTCTCCAACTTAAGTAGCACAGTCGGAAAATTGGTTGCAGACTGTTCTAAATCATAAGGGAAGTAAACTGAAAAGTTTTACATGACGTTAGCAGATAGCACATTTTGAGCATAATTGAAAGGTGCACTCTTTTTGGCCGAGTACGTTACTTCATGTTCTGAGCAATCTGTGTTAAGGATATGTACACCACAATTTAGGCTGAAGTGCAAATGTATAGAAATTACATGAATACTTCTGAGAACTATGTAATTCTCTAAATAAAGTTGAATTCAGGAACCTACCACATAGCATTTACATTGCAACTGCCTTTAGCTGTCTTCTCCTTTCAAACACTAAAGTTTTATAAGTGGATCTGGTGATATTGAAGTAACTTCTCCAACTTTAACAGCACCCTCATAAATTTCGTTGCAGACAGTTGTAAATGGAAGGTGCACTCTTTTTGGATGAGTACGTTACTTAATGTTCTGAGCATTCTGTGTTAAGTATATGTACACCACTACTGAGAACCATGGAGAACTCAAAATTAAGTTCAATTCAGGAACCCAGCACACTCATAAAATTGGTTGCAGACTGTTCTAAAACATCAGGAAAGAAAAGTTGACAATTTTACATGAAGTTAGCAGAAAGTACATTTTGAGTAGATTTGAAAGCTGCATCTTTTTGGCGGAGTACGTTACTTCATGTTCTGAGCAATCTGTGTTAAGTATATGTACACCACAATCCAGGCTGAAGTTGAAATGTATAGAAATTAAATGAAAACTTCTGAGAACTATGTAATACTCTAAATAAAGTTCAATTCAGGAACCTACCACATATCATTTACTTTGCATTTGCAATTAGCTTAAGATTGCTTTCAAATACTGAAGTTGTGTAATTTGTGATATTTCTTAGTGTATCTACTCCAACCTTAGTAGCACACTCGGAAAACCGGTAGCAGACTGTTCTAAATCATAACGGAAGAAAACTTAAAAGCTTTACATGACGTTAGCAGATAGTACATTTTGAGCATAATTGAAAGGTGCACTCTTTCTGGCTGAGTACGTTATTTCATGTCCTGAGCAATCTGTGTTAAGTATATGTAATCCGCAATTCAGGCTGAAGTGCAAATGTTTAGAAATTACATCAATACTTCTGAGAACTAAGTAATACTCGAAATAAAGTTCAATTCAGGAACATACCACATAGCATTTACTTTGCATTTGCCTTTAGCTTACGATTGCTTTCAAATACTAAAGTTGTGCATTTGGTGATATTACTTAATGTATCTTCTCCAACTTAAGTAGCACAGTCGGAAAATTGGTTGCAGACTGTTCTAAATCATAAGGGAAGTAAACTGAAAAGTTTTACATGACGTTAGCAGATAGCACATTTTGAGCATAATTGAAAGGTGCACTCTTTTTGGCCGAGTACGTTACTTCATGTTCTGAGCAATCTGTGTTAAGGATATGTACACCACAATTTAGGCTGAAGTGCAAATGTATAGAAATTACATGAATACTTCTGAGAACTATGTAATTCTCTAAATAAAGTTGAATTCAGGAACCTACCACATAGCATTTACATTGCAACTGCCTTTAGCTGTCTTCTCCTTTCAAACACTAAAGTTTTATAAGTGGATCTGGTGATATTGAAGTAACTTCTCCAACTTTAACAGCACCCTCATAAATTTCGTTGCAGACAGTTGTAAATGGAATGTGCACTCTTTTTGGATGAGTACGTTACTTCATGTTCTGAGCATTCTGTGTTAAGTATATGTACACCACTACTGAGAACCATGGAGAACTCAAAATTAAGTTGAATTCAGGAACCCAGCACACTCATAAAATTGGTTGCAGACTGTTCTAAAACATCAGGAAAGAAAAGTTGAAAGTTTTACATGAAGTTAGCAGAAAGTACATTTTGAGTAGATTTGAAAGCTGCATCATTTTGGCGGAGTACGTTACTTCATGTTCTGAGCAATCTGTGTTAGGTATATGTACACCACAATCCAGGCTGAAGTTGAAATGTATAGCAATTAAATGAATACCTCTGAGAACTATGTAATACTCTAAATAAGGTTCAATTCAGGAACCTACCACATATCATTTACTTTGCATTTGCCTTTAGCTTAAGATTGCTTTCAAATACTGAAGTTGTGTAATTTGTGATATTTCTTAGTGTATCTACTCCAACCTTAGTAGCACACTCGGAAAACCGGTAGCAGACTGTTCTAAATCATAACGGAAGAAAACTTAAAAGTTTTACATGACGTTAGCAGATAGTACATTTTGAGCATAATTGAAAGGTGCACTCTTTCTGGCTGAGTACGTTATTTCATGTCCTGAGCAATCTGTGTTAAGTATATGTAATCCGCAATTCAGGCTGAAGTGCAAATGTTTAGAAATTACATCAATACTTCTGAGAACTAAGTAATACTCGAAATAAAGTTCAATTCAGGAACATACCACATAGCATTTACTTTGCATTTGCCTTTAGCTTACGATTGCTTTCAAATACTAAAGTTGTGCATTTGGTGATATTACTTAATGTATCTTCTCCAACTTAAGTAGCACAGTCGGAAAATTGGTTGCAGACTGTTCTAAATCATAAGGGAAGTAAACTGAAAAGTTTTACATGACGTTAGCAGATAGCACATTTTGAGCATAATTGAAAGGTGCACTCTTTTTGGCCGAGAACGTTACTTCATGTTCTGAGCAATCTGTGTTAAGGATATGTACACCACAATTTAGGCTGAAGTGCAAATGTATAGAAATTACATGAATACTTCTGAGAACTATGTAATTCTCTAAATAAAGTTGAATTCAGGAACCTACCACATAGCATTTACATTGTAACTGCCTTTAGCTGTCTTCTCCTTTCAAACACTAAAGTTTTATAAGTGGATCTGGTGATATTGAAGTAACTTCTCCAACTTTAACAGCACCCTCATAAATTTCGTTGCAGACAGTTGTAAATGGAAGGTGCACTCTTTTTGGATGAGTACGTTACTTAATGTTCTGAGCATTCTGTGTTAAGTATATGTACACAACTACTGAGAACCATGGAGAACTCAAAATTAAGTTCAATTCAGGAACCTAGCACACTCATAAAATTGGTTGCAGACTGTTCTAAAACGTCAGGAAAGAAAAGTTGAAAGTTTTACATGAAGTTAGCAGAAAGTACATTTTGAGTAGATTTGAAAGCTGCATCTTTTTGGCGGAGTACGTTACTTCATGTTCTGTGCAATCTGTGTAAAGGATATGTACACCACAATTTAGGCTGAAGTGCAAATGTATAGAAATTACATGAATACTTCTGAGAACTATGTAATTCTCTAAATAAAGTTGAATTCAGGAACCTACCACATAGCATTTACATTGCAACTGCCTTTAGCTGTCCTCTCCTTTCAAAAACTAAAGTTCTATAAGTGGATCTGGTGATATTGAAGTAACTTCTCCAACTTTAACAGCACCCTCATAAATTTCGTTGCAGACAGTTGTAAATGGAATGTGCACTCTTTTTGGATGAGTACGTTACTTCATGTTCTGAGCATTCTGTGTTAAGTATATGTACACCACTACTGAGAACCATGGAGAACTCAAAATTAAGTTGAATTCAGGAACCCAGCACACTCATAAAATTGGTTGCAGACTGTTCTAAAACATCAGGAAAGAAAAGTTGAAAGTTTTACATGAAGTTAGCAGAAAGTACATTTTGAGTAGATTTGAAAGCTGCATCTTTTTGGCGGAGTACGTTACTTCATGTTCTGAGCAATCTGTGTTAGGTATATGTACACCACAATCCAGGCTGAAGTTGAAATGTATAGCAATTAAATGAATACCTCTGAGAACTATGTAATACTCTAAATAAGGTTCAATTCAGGAACCTACCACATATCATTTACTTTGCATTTGCCTTTAGCTTAAGATTGCTTTCAAATACTGAAGTTGTGTAATTTGTGATATTTCTTAGTGTATCTACTCCAACCTTAGTAGCACACTCGGAAAACCGGTAGCAGACTGTTCTAAATCATAACGGAAGAAAACTTAAAAGCTTTACATGACGTTAGCAGATAGTACATTTTGAGCATAATTGAAAGGTGCACTCTTTCTGGCTGAGTACGTTATTTCATGTCCTGAGCAATCTGTGTTAAGTATATGTAATCCGCAATTCAGGCTGAAGTGCAAATGTTTAGAAATTACATCAATACTTCTGAGAACTAAGTAATACTCGAAATAAAGTTCAATTCAGGAACATACCACATAGCATTTACTTTGCATTTGCCTTTAGCTTACGATTGCTTTCAAATACTAAAGTTGTGCATTTGGTGATATTACTTAATGTATCTTCTCCAACTTAAGTAGCACAGTCGGAAAATTGGTTGCAGACTGTTCTAAATCATAAGGGAAGTAAACTGAAAAGTTTTACATGACGTTAGCAGATAGCACATTTTGAGCATAATTGAAAGGTGCACTCTTTTTGGCCGAGAACGTTACTTCATGTTCTGAGCAATCTGTGTTAAGGATATGTACACCACAATTTAGGCTGAAGTGCAAATGTATAGAAATTACATGAATACTTCTGAGAACTATGTAATTCTCTAAATAAAGTTGAATTCAGGAACCTACCACATAGCATTTACATTGCAACTGCCTTTAGCTGTCCTCTCCTTTCAAAAACTAAAGTTCTATAAGTGGATCTGGTGATATTGAAGTAACTTCTCCAACTTTAACAGCACCCTCATAAATTTCGTTGCAGACAGTTGTAAATGGAATGTGCACTCTTTTTGGATGAGTACGTTACTTCATGTTCTGAGCATTCTGTGTTAAGTATATGTACACCACTACTGAGAACCATGGAGAACTCAAAATTAAGTTCAATTCAGGAACCCAGCACACTCATAAAATTGGTTGCAGACTGTTCTAAAACATCAGGAAAGAAAAGTTGAAAGTTTTACATGAAGTTAGCAGAAAGTACATTTTGAGTAGATTTGAAAGCTGCATCTTTTTGGCGGAGTACGTTACTTCATGTTCTGAGCAATCTGTGTTAGGTATATGTACACCACAATCCAGGCTGAAGTTGAAATGTATAGCAATTAAATGAATACCTCTGAGAACTATGTAATACTCTAAATAAGGTTCAATTCAGGAACCTACCACATATCATTTACTTTGCATTTGCCTTTAGCTTAAGATTGCTTTCAAATACTGAAGTTGTGTAATTTGTGATATTTCTTAGTGTATCTACTCCAACCTTAGTAGCACACTCGGAAAACCGGTAGCAGACTGTTCTAAATCATAACGGAAGAAAACTTAAAAGTTTTACATGACGTTAGCAGATAGTACATTTTGAGCATAATTGAAAGGTGCACTCTTTCTGGCTGAGTACGTTATTTCATGTCCTGAGCAATCTGTGTTAAGTATATGTAATCCGCAATTCAGGCTGAAGTGCAAATGTTTAGAAATTACATCAATACTTCTGAGAACTAAGTAATACTCGAAATAAAGTTCAATTCAGGAACATACCACATAGCATTTACTTTGCATTTGCCTTTAGCTTACGATTGCTTTCAAATACTAAAGTTGTGCATTTGGTGATATTACTTAATGTATCTTCTCCAACTTAAGTAGCACAGTCGGAAAATTGGTTGCAGACTGTTCTAAATCATAAGGGAAGTAAACTGAAAAGTTTTACATGACGTTAGCAGATAGCACATTTTGAGCATAATTGAAAGGTGCACTCTTTTTGGCTGAGTACGTTACTTCATGTTCTGTGCAATCTGTGTTAAGGATATGTACACCACAATTTAGGCTGAAGTGCAAATGTATAGAAATTACATGAATACTTCTGAGAACTATGTAATTCTCTAAATAAAGTTGAATTCAGGAACCTACCACATAGCATTTACATTGCAACTGCCTTTAGCTGTCCTCTCCTTTCAAAAACTAAAGTTCTATAAGTGGATCTGGTGATATTGAAGTAACTTCTCCAACTTTAACAGCACCCTCATAAATTTCGTTGCAGACAGTTGTAAATGGAATGTGCACTCTTTTTGGATGAGTACGTTACTTCATGTTCTGAGCATTCTGTGTTAAGTATATGTACACCACTACTGAGAACCATGGAGAACTCAAAATTAAGTTCAATTCAGGAACCCAGCACACTCATAAAATTGGTTGCAGACTGTTCTAAAACATCAGGAAAGAAAAGTTGAAAGTTTTACATGAAGTTAGCAGAAAGTACATTTTGAGTAGATTTGAAAGCTGCATCTTTTTGGCGGAGTACGTTACTTCATGTTCTGAGCAATCTGTGTTAGGTATATGTACACCACAATCCAGGCTGAAGTTGAAATGTATAGCAATTAAATAAATACCTCTGAGAACTATGTAATACTCTAAATAAGGTTCAATTCAGGAACCTACCACATATCATTTACTTTGCATTTGCCTTTAGCTTAAGATTGCTTTCAAATACTGAAGTTGTGTAATTTGTGATATTTCTTAGTGTATCTACTCCAACCTTAGTAGCACACTCGGAAAACCGGTAGCAGACTGTTCTAAATCATAACGGAAGAAAATTTAAAAGTTTTACATGACGTTAGCAGATAGTACATTTTGAGCATAATTGAAAGGTGCACTCTTTCTGGCTGAGTACGTTATTTCATGTCCTGAGCAATCTGTGTTAAGTATATGTAATCCGCAATTCAGGCTGAAGTGCAAATGTTTAGAAATTACATCAATACTTCTGAGAACTAAGTAATACTCGAAATAAAGTTCAATTCAGGAACATACCACATAGCATTTACTTTGCATTTGCCTTTAGCTTACGATTGCTTTCAAATACTAAAGTTGTGCATTTGGTGATATTACTTAATGTATCTTCTCCAACTTAAGTAGCACAGTCGGAAAATTGGTTGCAGACTGTTCTAAATCATAAGGGAAGTAAACTGAAAAGTTTTACATGACGTTAGCAGATAGCACATTTTGAGCATAATTGAAAGGTGCACTCTTTTTGGCCGAGAACGTTACTTCATGTTCTGAGCAATCTGTGTTAAGGATATGTACACCACAATTTAGGCTGAAGTGCAAATGTATAGAAATTACATGAATACTTCTGAGAACTATGTAATTCTCTAAATAAAGTTGAATTCAGGAACCTACCACATAGCATTTACATTGCAACTGCCTTTAGCTGTCCTCTCCTTTCAAAAACTAAAGTTCTATAAGTGGATCTGGTGATATTGAAGTAACTTCTCCAACTTTAACAGCACCCTCATAAATTTCGTTGCAGACAGTTGTAAATGGAATGTGCACTCTTTTTGGATGAGTACGTTACTTCATGTTCTGAGCATTCTGTGTTAAGTATATGTACACCACTACTGAGAACCATGGAGAACTCAAAATTAAGTTCAATTCAGGAACCCAGCACACTCATAAAATTGGTTGCAGACTGTTCTAAAACATCAGGAAAGAAAAGTTGAAAGTTTTACATGAAGTTAGCAGAAAGTACATTTTGAGTAGATTTGAAAGCTGCATCTTTTTGGCGGAGTACGTTACTTCATGTTCTGAGCAATCTGTGTTAGGTATATGTACACCACAATCCAGGCTGAAGTTGAAATGTATAGCAATTAAATGAATACCTCTGAGAACTATGTAATACTCTAAATAAGGTTCAATTCAGGAACCTACCACATATCATTTACTTTGCATTTGCCTTTAGCTTAAGATTGCTTTCAAATACTGAAGTTGTGTAATTTGTGATATTTCTTAGTGTATCTACTCCAACCTTAGTAGCACACTCGGAAAACCGGTAGCAGACTGTTCTAAATCATAACGGAAGAAAACTTAAAAGTTTTACATGACGTTAGCAGATAGTACATTTTGAGCATAATTGAAAGGTGCACTCTTTCTGGCTGAGTACGTTATTTCATGTCCTGAGCAATCTGTGTTAAGTATATGTAATCCGCAATTCAGGCTGAAGTGCAAATGTTTAGAAATTACATCAATACTTCTGAGAACTAAGTAATACTCGAAATAAAGTTCAATTCAGGAACATACCACATAGCATTTACTTTGCATTTGCCTTTAGCTTACGATTGCTTTCAAATACTAAAGTTGTGCATTTGGTGATATTACTTAATGTATCTTCTCCAACTTAAGTAGCACAGTCGGAAAATTGGTTGCAGACTGTTCTAAATCATAAGGGAAGTAAACTGAAAAGTTTTACCTGACGTTAGCAGATAGCACATTTTGAGCATAATTGAAAGGTGCACTCTTTTTGGCCGAGAACGTTACTTCATGTTCTGAGCAATCTGTGTTAAGGATATGTACACCACAATTTAGGCTGAAGTGCAAATGTATAGAAATTACATGAATACTTCTGAGAACTATGTAATTCTCTAAATAAAGTTGAATTCAGGAACCTACCACATAGCATTTACATTGTAACTGCCTTTAGCTGTCTTCTCCTTTCAAACACTAAAGTTTTATAAGTGGATCTGGTGATATTGAAGTAACTTCTCCAACTTTAACAGCACCCTCATAAATTTCGTTGCAGACAGTTGTAAATGGAAGGTGCACTCTTTTTGGATGAGTACGTTACTTAATGTTCTGAGCATTCTGTGTTAAGTATATGTACACAACTACTGAGAACCATGGAGAACTCAAAATTAAGTTCAATTCAGGAACCTAGCACACTCATAAAATTGGTTGCAGACTGTTCTAAAACGTCAGGAAAGAAAAGTTGAAAGTTTTACATGAAGTTAGCAGAAAGTACATTTTGAGTAGATTTGAAAGCTGCATCTTTTTGGCGGAGTACGTTACTTCATGTTCTGTGCAATCTGTGTAAAGGATATGTACACCACAATTTAGGCTGAAGTGCAAATGTATAGAAATTACATGAATACTTCTGAGAACTATGTAATTCTCTAAATAAAGTTGAATTCAGGAACCTACCACATAGCATTTACATTGCAACTGCCTTTAGCTGTCCTCTCCTTTCAAAAACTAAAGTTCTATAAGTGGATCTGGTGATATTGAAGTAACTTCTCCAACTTTAACAGCACCCTCATAAATTTCGTTGCAGACAGTTGTAAATGGAATGTGCACTCTTTTTGGATGAGTACGTTACTTCATGTTCTGAGCATTCTGTGTTAAGTATATGTACACCACTACTGAGAACCATGGAGAACTCAAAATTAAGTTCAATTCAGGAACCCAGCACACTCATAAAATTGGTTGCAGACTGTTCTAAAACATCAGGAAAGAAAAGTTGAAAGTTTTACATGAAGTTAGCAGAAAGTACATTTTGAGTAGATTTGAAAGCTGCATCTTTTTGGCGGAGTACGTTACTTCATGTTCTGAGCAATCTGTGTTAGGTATATGTACACCACAATCCAGGCTGAAGTTGAAATGTATAGCAATTAAATGAATACCTCTGAGAACTATGTAATACTCTAAATAAGGTTCAATTCAGGAACCTACCACATATCATTTACTTTGCATTTGCCTTTAGCTTAAGATTGCTTTCAAATACTGAAGTTGTGTAATTTGTGATATTTCTTAGTGTATCTACTCCAACCTTAGTAGCACACTCGGAAAACCGGTAGCAGACTGTTCTAAATCATAACGGAAGAAAACTTAAAAGTTTTACATGACGTTAGCAGATAGTACATTTTGAGCATAATTGAAAGGTGCACTCTTTCTGGCTGAGTACGTTATTTCATGTCCTGAGCAATCTGTGTTAAGTATATGTAATCCGCAATTCAGGCTGAAGTGCAAATGTTTAGAAATTACATCAATACTTCTGAGAACTAAGTAATACTCGAAATAAAGTTCAATTCAGGAACATACCACATAGCATTTACTTTGCATTTGCCTTTAGCTTACGATTGCTTTCAAATACTAAAGTTGTGCATTTGGTGATATTACTTAATGTATCTTCTCCAACTTAAGTAGCACAGTCGGAAAATTGGTTGCAGACTGTTCTAAATCATAAGGGAAGTAAACTGAAAAGTTTTACATGACGTTAGCAGATAGCACATTTTGAGCATAATTGAAAGGTGCACTCTTTTTGGCCGAGAACGTTACTTCATGTTCTGAGCAATCTGTGTTAAGGATATGTACACCACAATTTAGGCTGAAGTGCAAATGTATAGAAATTACATGAATACTTCTGTGAACTATGTAATTCTCTAAATAAAGTTGAATTCAGGAACCTACCACATAGCATTTACATTGTAACTGCCTTTAGCTGTCTTCTCCTTTCAAACACTAAAGTTTTATAAGTGGATCTGGTGATATTGAAGTAACTTCTCCAACTTTAACAGCACCCTCATAAATTTCGTTGCAGACAGTTGTAAATGGAAGGTGCACTCTTTTTGGATGAGTACGTTACTTAATGTTCTGAGCATTCTGTGTTAAGTATATGTACACAACTACTGAGAACCATGGAGAACTCAAAATTAAGTTCAATTCAGGAACCTAGCACACTCATAAAATTGGTTGCAGACTGTTCTAAAACGTCAGGAAAGAAAAGTTGAAAGTTTTACATGAAGTTAGCAGAAAGTACATTTTGAGTAGATTTGAAAGCTGCATCTTTTTGGCGGAGTACGTTACTTCATGTTCTGTGCAATCTGTGTAAAGGATATGTACACCACAATTTAGGCTGAAGTGCAAATGTATAGAAATTACATGAATACTTCTGAGAACTATGTAATTCTCTAAATAAAGTTGAATTCAGGAACCTACCACATAGCATTTACATTGCAACTGCCTTTAGCTGTCCTCTCCTTTCAAAAACTAAAGTTCTATAAGTGGATCTGGTGATATTGAAGTAACTTCTCCAACTTTAACAGCACCCTCATAAATTTCGTTGCAGACAGTTGTAAATGGAATGTGCACTCTTTTTGGATGAGTACGTTACTTCATGTTCTGAGCATTCTGTGTTAAGTATATGTACACCACTACTGAGAACCATGGAGAACTCAAAATTAAGTTGAATTCAGGAACCCAGCACACTCATAAAATTGGTTGCAGACTGTTCTAAAACATCAGGAAAGAAAAGTTGAAAGTTTTACATGAAGTTAGCAGAAAGTACATTTTGAGTAGATTTGAAAGCTGCATCTTTTTGGCGGAGTACGTTACTTCATGTTCTGAGCAATCTGTGTTAGGTATATGTACACCACAATCCAGGCTGAAGTTGAAATGTATAGCAATTAAATGAATACCTCTGAGAACTATGTAATACTCTAAATAAGGTTCAATTCAGGAACCTACCACATATCATTTACTTTGCATTTGCCTTTAGCTTAAGATTGCTTTCAAATACTGAAGTTGTGTAATTTGTGATATTTCTTAGTGTATCTACTCCAACCTTAGTAGCACACTCGGAAAACCGGTAGCAGACTGTTCTAAATCATAACGGAAGAAAACTTAAAAGCTTTACATGACGTTAGCAGATAGTACATTTTGAGCATAATTGAAAGGTGCACTCTTTCTGGCTGAGTACGTTATTTCATGTCCTGAGCAATCTGTGTTAAGTATATGTAATCCGCAATTCAGGCTGAAGTGCAAATGTTTAGAAATTACATCAATACTTCTGAGAACTAAGTAATACTCGAAATAAAGTTCAATTCAGGAACATACCACATAGCATTTACTTTGCATTTGCCTTTAGCTTACGATTGCTTTCAAATACTAAAGTTGTGCATTTGGTGATATTACTTAATGTATCTTCTCCAACTTAAGTAGCACAGTCGGAAAATTGGTTGCAGACTGTTCTAAATCATAAGGGAAGTAAACTGAAAAGTTTTACATGACGTTAGCAGATAGCACATTTTGAGCATAATTGAAAGGTGCACTCTTTTTGGCCGAGTACGTTACTTCATGTTCTGAGCAATCTGTGTTAAGGATATGTACACCACAATTTAGGCTGAAGTGCAAATGTATAGAAATTACATGAATACTTCTGAGAACTATGTAATTCTCTAAATAAAGTTGAATTCAGGAACCTACCACATAGCATTTACATTGCAACTGCCTTTAGCTGTCTTCTCCTTTCAAACACTAAAGTTTTATAAGTGGATCTGGTGATATTGAAGTAACTTCTCCAACTTTAACAGCACCCTCATAAATTTCGTTGCAGACAGTTGTAAATGGAATGTGCACTCTTTTTGGATGAGTACGTTACTTCATGTTCTGAGCATTCTGTGTTAAGTATATGTACACCACTACTGAGAACCATGGAGAACTCAAAATTAAGTTCAATTCAGGAACCCAGCACACTCATAAAATTGGTTGCAGACTGTTCTAAAACATCAGGAAAGAAAAGTTGACAGTTTTACATGAAGTTAGCAGAAAGTACATTTTGAGTAGATTTGAAAGCTGCATCTTTTTGGCGGAGTACGTTATCTGTGTTAAGTATATGTACTTTGCAACTGCCTTTAGCTTAAGATTGCTTTCAAATACTAAAGTTGTGCATTTGGTGATATTACTTAATGTATCTTCTCCAACTTAAGTAGCACAGTCGGAAAATTGGTTGCAGACTGTTCTAAATCATAAGGGAAGTAAACTGAAAAGTTTTACATGACGTTAGCAGATAGCACATTTTGAGCATAATTGAAAGGTGCACTCTTTTTGGCCGAGAACGTTACTTCATGTTCTGAGCAATCTGTGTTAAGGATATGTACACCACAATTTAGGCTGAAGTGCAAATGTATAGAAATTACATGAATACTTCTGAGAACTATGTAATTCTCTAAATAAAGTTGAATTCAGGAACCTACCACATAGCATTTACATTGCAACTGCCTTTAGCTGTCCTCTCCTTTCAAAAACTAAAGTTCTATAAGTGGATCTGGTGATATTGAAGTAACTTCTCCAACTTTAACAGCACCCTCATAAATTTCGTTGCAGACAGTTGTAAATGGAATGTGCACTCTTTTTGGATGAGTACGTTACTTCATGTTCTGAGCATTCTGTGTTAAGTATATGTACACCACTACTGAGAACCATGGAGAACTCAAAATTAAGTTCAATTCAGGAACCCAGCACACTCATAAAATTGGTTGCAGACTGTTCTAAAACATCAGGAAAGAAAAGTTGAAAGTTTTACATGAAGTTAGCAGAAAGTACATTTTGAGTAGATTTGAAAGCTGCATCTTTTTGGCGGAGTACGTTACTTCATGTTCTGAGCAATCTGTGTTAGGTATATGTACACCACAATCCAGGCTGAAGTTGAAATGTATAGCAATTAAATGAATACCTCTGAGAACTATGTAATACTCTAAATAAGGTTCAATTCAGGAACCTACCACATATCATTTACTTTGCATTTGCCTTTAGCTTAAGATTGCTTTCAAATACTGAAGTTGTGTAATTTGTGATATTTCTTAGTGTATCTACTCCAACCTTAGTAGCACACTCGGAAAACCGGTAGCAGACTGTTCTAAATCATAACGGAAGAAAACTTAAAAGTTTTACATGACGTTAGCAGATAGTACATTTTGAGCATAATTGAAAGGTGCACTCTTTCTGGCTGAGTACGTTATTTCATGTCCTGAGCAATCTGTGTTAAGTATATGTAATCCGCAATTCAGGCTGAAGTGCAAATGTTTAGAAATTACATCAATACTTCTGAGAACTAAGTAATACTCGAAATAAAGTTCAATTCAGGAACATACCACATAGCATTTACTTTGCATTTGCCTTTAGCTTACGATTGCTTTCAAATACTAAAGTTGTGCATTTGGTGATATTACTTAATGTATCTTCTCCAACTTAAGTAGCACAGTCGGAAAATTGGTTGCAGACTGTTCTAAATCATAAGGGAAGTAAACTGAAAAGTTTTACATGACGTTAGCAGATAGCACATTTTGAGCATAATTGAAAGGTGCACTCTTTTTGGCCGAGAACGTTACTTCATGTTCTGAGCAATCTGTGTTAAGGATATGTACACCACAATTTAGGCTGAAGTGCAAATGTATAGAAATTACATGAATACTTCTGAGAACTATGTAATTCTCTAAATAAAGTTGAATTCAGGAACCTACCACATAGCATTTACATTGTAACTGCCTTTAGCTGTCTTCTCCTTTCAAACACTAAAGTTTTATAAGTGGATCTGGTGATATTGAAGTAACTTCTCCAACTTTAACAGCACCCTCATAAATTTCGTTGCAGACAGTTGTAAATGGAAGGTGCACTCTTTTTGGATGAGTACGTTACTTAATGTTCTGAGCATTCTGTGTTAAGTATATGTACACAACTACTGAGAACCATGGAGAACTCAAAATTAAGTTCAATTCAGGAACCTAGCACACTCATAAAATTGGTTGCAGACTGTTCTAAAACGTCAGGAAAGAAAAGTTGAAAGTTTTACATGAAGTTAGCAGAAAGTACATTTTGAGTAGATTTGAAAGCTGCATCTTTTTGGCGGAGTACGTTACTTCATGTTCTGAGCAATCTGTGTTAGGTATATGTACACCACAATCCAGGCTGAAGTTGAAATGTATAGCAATTAAATGAATACCTCTGAGAACTATGTAATACTCTAAATAAGGTTCAATTCAGGAACCTACCACATATCATTTACTTTGCATTTGCCTTTAGCTTAAGATTGCTTTCAAATACTGAAGTTGTGTAATTTGTGATATTTCTTAGTGTATCTACTCCAACCTTAGTAGCACACTCGGAAAACCGGTAGCAGACTGTTCTAAATCATAACGGAAGAAAACTTAAAAGCTTTACATGACGTTAGCAGATAGTACATTTTGAGCATAATTGAAAGGTGCACTCTTTCTGGCTGAGTACGTTATTTCATGTCCTGAGCAATCTGTGTTAAGTATATGTAATCCGCAATTCAGGCTGAAGTGCAAATGTTTAGAAATTACATCAATACTTCTGAGAACTAAGTAATACTCGAAATAAAGTTCAATTCAGGAACATACCACATAGCATTTACTTTGCATTTGCCTTTAGCTTACGATTGCTTTCAAATACTAAAGTTGTGCATTTGGTGATATTACTTAATGTATCTTCTCCAACTTAAGTAGCACAGTCGGAAAATTGGTTGCAGACTGTTCTAAATCATAAGGGAAGTAAACTGAAAAGTTTTACATGACGTTAGCAGATAGCACATTTTGAGCATAATTGAAAGGTGCACTCTTTTTGGCCGAGTACGTTACTTCATGTTCTGAGCAATCTGTGTTAAGGATATGTACACCACAATTTAGGCTGAAGTGCAAATGTATAGAAATTACATGAATACTTCTGAGAACTATGTAATTCTCTAAATAAAGTTGAATTCAGGAACCTACCACATAGCATTTACATTGCAACTGCCTTTAGCTGTCTTCTCCTTTCAAACACTAAAGTTTTATAAGTGGATCTGGTGATATTGAAGTAACTTCTCCAACTTTAACAGCACCCTCATAAATTTCGTTGCAGACAGTTGTAAATGGAATGTGCACTCTTTTTGGATGAGTACGTTACTTCATGTTCTGAGCATTCTGTGTTAAGTATATGTACACCACTACTGAGAACCATGGAGAACTCAAAATTAAGTTCAATTCAGGAACCCAGCACACTCATAAAATTGGTTGCAGACTGTTCTAAAACATCAGGAAAGAAAAGTTGACAGTTTTACATGAAGTTAGCAGAAAGTACATTTTGAGTAGATTTGAAAGCTGCATCTTTTTGGCGGAGTACGTTATCTGTGTTAAGTATATGTACTTTGCAACTGCCTTTAGCTTAAGATTGCTTTCAAATACTAAAGTTGTGCATTTGGTGATATTACTTAATGTATCTTCTCCAACTTAAGTAGCACAGTCGGAAAATTGGTTGCAGACTGTTCTAAATCATAAGGGAAGTAAACTGAAAAGTTTTACATGACGTTAGCAGATAGCACATTTTGAGCATAATTGAAAGGTGCACTCTTTTTGGCCGAGAACGTTACTTCATGTTCTGAGCAATCTGTGTTAAGGATATGTACACCACAATTTAGGCTGAAGTGCAAATGTATAGAAATGACATGAATACTTCTGAGAACTATGTAATTCTCTAAATAAAGTTGAATTCAGGAACCTACCACATAGCATTTACATTGCAACTGCCTTTAGCTGTCCTCTCCTTTCAAAAACTAAAGTTCTATAAGTGGATCTGGTGATATTGAAGTAACTTCTCCAACTTTAACAGCACCCTCATAAATTTCGTTGCAGACAGTTGTAAATGGAATGTGCACTCTTTTTGGATGAGTACGTTACTTCATGTTCTGAGCATTCTGTGTTAAGTATATGTACACCACTACTGAGAACCATGGAGAACTCAAAATTAAGTTGAATTCAGGAACCCAGCACACTCATAAAATTGGTTGCAGACTGTTCTAAAACATCAGGAAAGAAAAGTTGAAAGTTTTACATGAAGTTAGCAGAAAGTACATTTTGAGTAGATTTGAAAGCTGCATCTTTTTGGCGGAGTACGTTACTTCATGTTCTGAGCAATCTGTGTTAGGTATATGTACACCACAATCCAGGCTGAAGTTGAAATGTATAGCAATTAAATGAATACCTCTGAGAACTATGTAATACTCTAAATAAGGTTCAATTCAGGAACCTACCACATATCATTTACTTTGCATTTGCCTTTAGCTTAAGATTGCTTTCAAATACTGAAGTTGTGTAATTTGTGATATTTCTTAGTGTATCTACTCCAACCTTAGTAGCACACTCGGAAAACCGGTAGCAGACTGTTCTAAATCATAACGGAAGAAAACTTAAAAGTTTTACATGACGTTAGCAGATAGTACATTTTGAGCATAATTGAAAGGTGCACTCTTTCTGGCTGAGTACGTTATTTCATGTCCTGAGCAATCTGTGTTAAGTATATGTAATCCGCAATTCAGGCTGAAGTGCAAATGTTTAGAAATTACATCAATACTTCTGAGAACTAAGTAATACTCGAAATAAAGTTCAATTCAGGAACATACCACATAGCATTTACTTTGCATTTGCCTTTAGCTTACGATTGCTTTCAAATACTAAAGTTGTGCATTTGGTGATATTACTTAATGTATCTTCTCCAACTTAAGTAGCACAGTCGGAAAATTGGTTGCAGACTGTTCTAAATCATAAGGGAAGTAAACTGAAAAGTTTTACATGACGTTAGCAGATAGCACATTTTGAGCATAATTGAAAGGTGCACTCTTTTTGGCCGAGAACGTTACTTCATGTTCTGAGCAATCTGTGTTAAGGATATGTACACCACAATTTAGGCTGAAGTGCAAATGTATAGAAATTACATGAATACTTCTGAGAACTATGTAATTCTCTAAATAAAGTTGAATTCAGGAACCTACCACATAGCATTTACATTGTAACTGCCTTTAGCTGTCTTCTCCTTTCAAACACTAAAGTTTTATAAGTGGATCTGGTGATATTGAAGTAACTTCTCCAACTTTAACAGCACCCTCATAAATTTCGTTGCAGACAGTTGTAAATGGAAGGTGCACTCTTTTTGGATGAGTACGTTACTTAATGTTCTGAGCATTCTGTGTTAAGTATATGTACACAACTACTGAGAACCATGGAGAACTCAAAATTAAGTTCAATTCAGGAACCTAGCACACTCATAAAATTGGTTGCAGACTGTTCTAAAACGTCAGGAAAGAAAAGTTGAAAGTTTTACATGAAGTTAGCAGAAAGTACATTTTGAGTAGATTTGAAAGCTGCATCTTTTTGGCGGAGTACATTACTTCATGTTCTGTGCAATCTGTATAAAGGATATGTACACCACAATTTAGGCTGAAGTGCAAATGTATAGAAATTACATGAATACTTCTGAGAACTATGTAATTCTCTAAATAAAGTTGAATTCAGGAACCTACCACATAGCATTTACATTGCAACTGCCTTTAGCTGTCCTCTCCTTTCAAAAACTAAAGTTCTATAAGTGGATCTGGTGATATTGAAGTAACTTCTCCAACTTTAACAGCACCCTCATAAATTTCGTTGCAGACAGTTGTAAATGGAATGTGCACTCTTTTTGGATGAGTACGTTACTTCATGTTCTGAGCATTCTGTGTTAAGTATATGTACACCACTACTGAGAACCATGGAGAACTCAAAATTAAGTTGAATTCAGGAACCCAGCACACTCATAAAATTGGTTGCAGACTGTTCTAAAACATCAGGAAAGAAAAGTTGAAAGTTTTACATGAAGTTAGCAGAAAGTACATTTTGAGTAGATTTGAAAGCTGCATCTTTTTGGCGGAGTACGTTACTTCATGTTCTGAGCAATCTGTGTTAGGTATATGTACACCACAATCCAGGCTGAAGTTGAAATGTATAGCAATTAAATGAATACCTCTGAGAACTATGTAATACTCTAAATAAGGTTCAATTCAGGAACCTACCACATATCATTTACTTTGCATTTGCCTTTAGCTTAAGATTGCTTTCAAATACTGAAGTTGTGTAATTTGTGATATTTCTTAGTGTATCTACTCCAACCTTAGTAGCACACTCGGAAAACCGGTAGCAGACTGTTCTAAATCATAACGGAAGAAAACTTAAAAGCTTTACATGACGTTAGCAGATAGTACATTTTGAGCATAATTGAAAGGTGCACTCTTTCTGGCTGAGTACGTTATTTCATGTCCTGAGCAATCTGTGTTAAGTATATGTAATCCGCAATTCAGGCTGAAGTGCAAATGTTTAGAAATTACATCAATACTTCTGAGAACTAAGTAATACTCGAAATAAAGTTCAATTCAGGAACATACCACATAGCATTTACTTTGCATTTGCCTTTAGCTTACGATTGCTTTCAAATACTAAAGTTGTGCATTTGGTGATATTACTTAATGTATCTTCTCCAACTTAAGTAGCACAGTCGGAAAATTGGTTGCAGACTGTTCTAAATCATAAGGGAAGTAAACTGAAAAGTTTTACATGACGTTAGCAGATAGCACATTTTGAGCATAATTGAAAGGTGCACTCTTTTTGGCTGAGTACGTTACTTCATGTTCTGTGCAATCTGTGTTAAGGATATGTACACCACAATTTAGGCTGAAGTGCAAATGTATAGAAATTACATGAATACTTCTGAGAACTATGTAATTCTCTAAATAAAGTTGAATTCAGGAACCTACCACATAGCATTTACATTGCAACTGCCTTTAGCTGTCCTCTCCTTTCAAAAACTAAAGTTCTATAAGTGGATCTGGTGATATTGAAGTAACTTCTCCAACTTTAACAGCACCCTCATAAATTTCGTTGCAGACAGTTGTAAATGGAATGTGCACTCTTTTTGGATGAGTACGTTACTTCATGTTCTGAGCATTCTGTGTTAAGTATATGTACACCACTACTGAGAACCATGGAGAACTCAAAATTAAGTTCAATTCAGGAACCCAGCACACTCATAAAATTGGTTGCAGACTGTTCTAAAACATCAGGAAAGAAAAGTTGAAAGTTTTACATGAAGTTAGCAGAAAGTACATTTTGAGTAGATTTGAAAGCTGCATCTTTTTGGCGGAGTACGTTACTTCATGTTCTGAGCAATCTGTGTTAGGTATATGTACACCACAATCCAGGCTGAAGTTGAAATGTATAGCAATTAAATGAATACCTCTGAGAACTATGTAATACTCTAAATAAGGTTCAATTCAGGAACCTACCACATATCATTTACTTTGCATTTGCCTTTAGCTTAAGATTGCTTTCAAATACTGAAGTTGTGTAATTTGTGATATTTCTTAGTGTATCTACTCCAACCTTAGTAGCACACTCGGAAAACCGGTAGCAGACTGTTCTAAATCATAACGGAAGAAAATTTAAAAGTTTTACATGACGTTAGCAGATAGTACATTTTGAGCATAATTGAAAGGTGCACTCTTTCTGGCTGAGTACGTTATTTCATGTCCTGAGCAATCTGTGTTAAGTATATGTAATCCGCAATTCAGGCTGAAGTGCAAATGTTTAGAAATTACATCAATACTTCTGAGAACTAAGTAATACTCGAAATAAAGTTCAATTCAGGAACATACCACATAGCATTTACTTTGCATTTGCCTTTAGCTTACGATTGCTTTCAAATACTAAAGTTGTGCATTTGGTGATATTACTTAATGTATCTTCTCCAACTTAAGTAGCACAGTCGGAAAATTGGTTGCAGACTGTTCTAAATCATAAGGGAAGTAAACTGAAAAGTTTTACATGACGTTAGCAGATAGCACATTTTGAGCATAATTGAAAGGTGCACTCTTTTTGGCCGAGAACGTTACTTCATGTTCTGAGCAATCTGTGTTAAGGATATGTACAGCACAATTTAGGCTGAAGTGCAAATGTATAGAAATTACATGAATACTTCTGAGAACTATGTAATTCTCTAAATAAAGTTGAATTCAGGAACCTACCACATAGCATTTACATTGTAACTGCCTTTAGCTGTCTTCTCCTTTCAAACACTAAAGTTTTATAAGTGGATCTGGTGATATTGAAGTAACTTCTCCAACTTTAACAGCACCCTCATAAATTTCGTTGCAGACAGTTGTAAATGGAAGGTGCACTCTTTTTGGATGAGTACGTTACTTAATGTTCTGAGCATTCTGTGTTAAGTATATGTACACAACTACTGAGAACCATGGAGAACTCAAAATTAAGTTCAATTCAGGAACCTAGCACACTCATAAAATTGGTTGCAGACTGTTCTAAAACGTCAGGAAAGAAAAGTTGAAAGTTTTACATGAAGTTAGCAGAAAGTACATTTTGAGTAGATTTGAAAGCTGCATCTTTTTGGCGGAGTACGTTACTTCATGTTCTGTGCAATCTGTGTAAAGGATATGTACACCACAATTTAGGCTGAAGTGCAAATGTATAGAAATTACATGAATACTTCTGAGAACTATGTAATTCTCTAAATAAAGTTGAATTCAGGAACCTACCACATAGCATTTACATTGCAACTGCCTTTAGCTGTCCTCTCCTTTCAAAAACTAAAGTTCTATAAGTGGATCTGGTGATATTGAAGTAACTTCTCCAACTTTAACAGCACCCTCATAAATTTCGTTGCAGACAGTTGTAAATGGAATGTGCACTCTTTTTGGATGAGTACGTTACTTCATGTTCTGAGCATTCTGTGTTAAGTATATGTACACCACTACTGAGAACCATGGAGAACTCAAAATTAAGTTCAATTCAGGAACCCAGCACACTCATAAAATTGGTTGCAGACTGTTCTAAAACATCAGGAAAGAAAAGTTGAAAGTTTTACATGAAGTTAGCAGAAAGTACATTTTGAGTAGATTTGAAAGCTGCATCTTTTTGGCGGAGTACGTTACTTCATGTTCTGAGCAATCTGTGTTAGGTATATGTACACCACAATCCAGGCTGAAGTTGAAATGTATAGCAATTAAATGAATACCTCTGAGAACTATGTAATACTCTAAATAAGGTTCAATTCAGGAACCTACCACATATCATTTACTTTGCATTTGCCTTTAGCTTAAGATTGCTTTCAAATACTGAAGTTGTGTAATTTGTGATATTTCTTAGTGTATCTACTCCAACCTTAGTAGCACACTCGGAAAACCGGTAGCAGACTGTTCTAAATCATAACGGAAGAAAACTTAAAAGCTTTACATGACGTTAGCAGATAGTACATTTTGAGCATAATTGAAAGGTGCACTCTTTCTGGCTGAGTACGTTATTTCATGTCCTGAGCAATCTGTGTTAAGTATATGTAATCCGCAATTCAGGCTGAAGTGCAAATGTTTAGAAATTACATCAATACTTCTGAGAACTAAGTAATACTCGAAATAAAGTTCAATTCAGGAACATACCACATAGCATTTACTTTGCATTTGCCTTTAGCTTACGATTGCTTTCAAATACTAAAGTTGTGCATTTGGTGATATTACTTAATGTATCTTCTCCAACTTAAGTAGCACAGTCGGAAAATTGGTTGCAGACTGTTCTAAATCATAAGGGAAGTAAACTGAAAAGTTTTACATGACGTTAGCAGATAGCACATTTTGAGCATAATTGAAAGGTGCACTCTTTTTGGCCGAGTACGTTACTTCATGTTCTGAGCAATCTGTGTTAAGGATATGTACACCACAATTTAGGCTGAAGTGCAAATGTATAGAAATTACATGAATACTTCTGAGAACTATGTAATTCTCTAAATAAAGTTGAATTCAGGAACCTACCACATAGCATTTACATTGCAACTGCCTTTAGCTGTCTTCTCCTTTCAAACACTAAAGTTTTATAAGTGGATCTGGTGATATTGAAGTAACTTCTCCAACTTTAACAGCACCCTCATAAATTTCGTTGCAGACAGTTGTAAATGGAATGTGCACTCTTTTTGGATGAGTACGTTACTTCATGTTCTGAGCATTCTGTGTTAAGTATATGTACACCACTACTGAGAACCATGGAGAACTCAAAATTAAGTTCAATTCAGGAACCCAGCACACTCATAAAATTGGTTGCAGACTGTTCTAAAACATCAGGAAAGAAAAGTTGAAAGTTTTACATGAAGTTAGCAGAAAGTACATTTTGAGTAGATTTGAAAGCTGCATCTTTTTGGCGGAGTACGTTACTTCATGTTCTGAGCAATCTGTGTTAGGTATATGTACACCACAATCCAGGCTGAAGTTGAAATGTATAGCAATTAAATGAATACCTCTGAGAACTATGTAATACTCTAAATAAGGTTCAATTCAGGAACCTACCACATATCATTTACTTTGCATTTGCCTTTAGCTTAAGATTGCTTTCAAATACTGAAGTTGTGTAATTTGTGATATTTCTTAGTGTATCTACTCCAACCTTAGTAGCACACTCGGAAAACCGGTAGCAGACTGTTCTAAATCATAACGGAAGAAAACTTAAAAGCTTTACATGACGTTAGCAGATAGTACATTTTGAGCATAATTGAAAGGTGCACTCTTTCTGGCTGAGTACGTTATTTCATGTCCTGAGCAATCTGTGTTAAGTATATGTAATCCGCAATTCAGGCTGAAGTGCAAATGTTTAGAAATTACATCAATACTTCTGAGAACTAAGTAATACTCGAAATAAAGTTCAATTCAGGAACATACCACATAGCATTTACTTTGCATTTGCCTTTAGCTTACGATTGCTTTCAAATACTAAAGTTGTGCATTTGGTGATATTACTTAATGTATCTTCTCCAACTTAAGTAGCACAGTCGGAAAATTGGTTGCAGACTGTTCTAAATCATAAGGGAAGTAAACTGAAAAGTTTTACATGACGTTAGCAGATAGCACATTTTGAGCATAATTGAAAGGTGCACTCTTTTTGGCTGAGTACGTTACTTCATGTTCTGTGCAATCTGTGTTAAGGATATGTACACCACAATTTAGGCTGAAGTGCAAATGTATAGAAATTACATGAATACTTCTGAGAACTATGTAATTCTCTAAATAAAGTTGAATTCAGGAACCTACCACATAGCATTTACATTGCAACTGCCTTTAGCTGTCCTCTCCTTTCAAAAACTAAAGTTCTATAAGTGGATCTGGTGATATTGAAGTAACTTCTCCAACTTTAACAGCACCCTCATAAATTTCGTTGCAGACAGTTGTAAATGGAATGTGCACTCTTTTTGGATGAGTACGTTACTTCATGTTCTGAGCATTCTGTGTTAAGTATATGTACACCACTACTGAGAACCATGGAGAACTCAAAATTAAGTTGAATTCAGGAACCCAGCACACTCATAAAATTGGTTGCAGACTGTTCTAAAACATCAGGAAAGGAAAGTTGAAAGTTTTACATGAAGTTAGCAGAAAGTACATTTTGAGTAGATTTGAAAGCTGCATCTTTTTGGCGGAGTACGTTACTTCATGTTCTGAGCAATCTGTGTTAGGTATATGTACACCACAATCCAGGCTGAAGTTGAAATGTATAGCAATTAAATGAATACCTCTGAGAACTATGTAATACTCTAAATAAGGTTCAATTCAGGAACCTACCACATATCATTTACTTTGCATTTGCCTTTAGCTTAAGATTGCTTTCAAATACTGAAGTTGTGTAATTTGTGATATTTCTTAGTGTATCTACTCCAACCTTAGTAGCACACTCGGAAAACCGGTAGCAGACTGTTCTAAATCATAACGGAAGAAAACTTAAAAGCTTTACATGACGTTAGCAGATAGTACATTTTGAGCATAATTGAAAGGTGCACTCTTTCTGGCTGAGTACGTTATTTCATGTCCTGAGCAATCTGTGTTAAGTATATGTAATCCGCAATTCAGGCTGAAGTGCAAATGTTTAGAAATTACATCAATACTTCTGAGAACTAAGTAATACTCGAAATAAAGTTCAATTCAGGAACATACCACATAGCATTTACTTTGCATTTGCCTTTAGCTTACGATTGCTTTCAAATACTAAAGTTGTGCATTTGGTGATATTACTTAATGTATCTTCTCCAACTTAAGTAGCACAGTCGGAAAATTGGTTGCAGACTGTTCTAAATCATAAGGGAAGTAAACTGAAAAGTTTTACATGACGTTAGCAGATAGCACATTTTGAGCATAATTGAAAGGTGCACTCTTTTTGGCCGAGTACGTTACTTCATGTTCTGAGCAATCTGTGTTAAGGATATGTACACCACAATTTAGGCTGAAGTGCAAATGTATAGAAATTACATGAATACTTCTGAGAACTATGTAATTCTCTAAATAAAGTTGAATTCAGGAACCTACCACATAGCATTTACATTGCAACTGCCTTTAGCTGTCTTCTCCTTTCAAACACTAAAGTTTTATAAGTGGATCTGGTGATATTGAAGTAACTTCTCCAACTTTAACAGCACCCTCATAAATTTCGTTGCAGACAGTTGTAAATGGAATGTGCACTCTTTTTGGATGAGTACGTTACTTCATGTTCTGAGCATTCTGTGTTAAGTATATGTACACCACTACTGAGAACCATGGAGAACTCAAAATTAAGTTCAATTCAGGAACCCAGCACACTCATAAAATTGGTTGCAGACTGTTCTAAAACATCAGGAAAGAAAAGTTGAAAGTTTTACATGAAGTTAGCAGAAAGTACATTTTGAGTAGATTTGAAAGCTGCATCTTTTTGGCGGAGTACGTTATCTGTGTTAAGTATATGTACTTTGCAACTGCCTTTAGCTTAAGATTGCTTTCAAATACTAAAGTTGTGCATTTGGTGATATTACTTAATGTATCTTCTCCAACTTAAGTAGCACAGTCGGAAAATTGGTTGCAGACTGTTCTAAATCATAAGGGAAGTAAACTGAAAAGTTTTACATGACGTTAGCAGATAGCACATTTTGAGCATAATTGAAAGGTGCACTCTTTTTGGCCGAGAACGTTACTTCATGTTCTGAGCAATCTGTGTTAAGGATATGTACACCACAATTTAGGCTGAAGTGCAAATGTATAGAAATGACATGAATACTTCTGAGAACTATGTAATTCTCTAAATAAAGTTGAATTCAGGAACCTACCACATAGCATTTACATTGCAACTGCCTTTAGCTGTCCTCTCCTTTCAAAAACTAAAGTTCTATAAGTGGATCTGGTGATATTGAAGTAACTTCTCCAACTTTAACAGCACCCTCATAAATTTCGTTGCAGACAGTTGTAAATGGAATGTGCACTCTTTTTGGATGAGTACGTTACTTCATGTTCTGAGCATTCTGTGTTAAGTATATGTACACCACTACTGAGAACCATGGAGAACTCAAAATTAAGTTGAATTCAGGAACCCAGCACACTCATAAAATTGGTTGCAGACTGTTCTAAAACATCAGGAAAGAAAAGTTGAAAGTTTTACATGAAGTTAGCAGAAAGTACATTTTGAGTAGATTTGAAAGCTGCATCTTTTTGGCGGAGTACGTTACTTCATGTTCTGAGCAATCTGTGTTAGGTATATGTACACCACAATCCAGGCTGAAGTTGAAATGTATAGCAATTAAATGAATACCTCTGAGAACTATGTAATACTCTAAATAAGGTTCAATTCAGGAACCTACCACATATCATTTACTTTGCATTTGCCTTTAGCTTAAGATTGCTTTCAAATACTGAAGTTGTGTAATTTGTGATATTTCTTAGTGTATCTACTCCAACCTTAGTAGCACACTCGGAAAACCGGTAGCAGACTGTTCTAAATCATAACGGAAGAAAACTTAAAAGTTTTACATGACGTTAGCAGATAGTACATTTTGAGCATAATTGAAAGGTGCACTCTTTCTGGCTGAGTACGTTATTTCATGTCCTGAGCAATCTGTGTTAAGTATATGTAATCCGCAATTCAGGCTGAAGTGCAAATGTTTAGAAATTACATCAATACTTCTGAGAAGTAAGTAATACTCGAAATAAAGTTCAATTCAGGAACATACCACATAGCATTTACTTTGCATTTGCCTTTAGCTTACGATTGCTTTCAAATACTAAAGTTGTGCATTTGGTGATATTACTTAATGTATCTTCTCCAACTTAAGTAGCACAGTCGGAAAATTGGTTGCAGACTGTTCTAAATCATAAGGGAAGTAAACTGAAAAGTTTTACATGACGTTAGCAGATAGCACATTTTGAGCATAATTGAAAGGTGCACTCTTTTTGGCCGAGAACGTTACTTCATGTTCTGAGCAATCTGTGTTAAGGATATGTACACCACAATTTAGGCTGAAGTGCAAATGTATAGAAATTACATGAATACTTCTGAGAACTATGTAATTCTCTAAATAAAGTTGAATTCAGGAACCTACCACATAGCATTTACATTGTAACTGCCTTTAGCTGTCTTCTCCTTTCAAACACTAAAGTTTTATAAGTGGATCTGGTGATATTGAAGTAACTTCTCCAACTTTAACAGCACCCTCATAAATTTCGTTGCAGACAGTTGTAAATGGAAGGTGCACTCTTTTTGGATGAGTACGTTACTTAATGTTCTGAGCATTCTGTGTTAAGTATATGTACACAACTACTGAGAACCATGGAGAACTCAAAATTAAGTTCAATTCAGGAACCTAGCACACTCATAAAATTGGTTGCAGACTGTTCTAAAACGTCAGGAAAGAAAAGTTGAAAGTTTTACATGAAGTTAGCAGAAAGTACATTTTGAGTAGATTTGAAAGCTGCATCTTTTTGGCGGAGTACGTTACTTCATGTTCTGTGCAATCTGTATAAAGGATATGTACACCACAATTTAGGCTGAAGTGCAAATGTATAGAAATTACATGAATACTTCTGAGAACTATGTAATTCTCTAAATAAAGTTGAATTCAGGAACCTACCACATAGCATTTACATTGCAACTGCCTTTAGCTGTCCTCTCCTTTCAAAAACTAAAGTTCTATAAGTGGATCTGGTGATATTGAAGTAACTTCTCCAACTTTAACAGCACCCTCATAAATTTCGTTGCAGACAGTTGTAAATGGAATGTGCACTCTTTTTGGATGAGTACGTTACTTCATGTTCTGAGCATTCTGTGTTAAGTATATGTACACCACTACTGAGAACCATGGAGAACTCAAAATTAAGTTGAATTCAGGAACCCAGCACACTCATAAAATTGGTTGCAGACTGTTCTAAAACATCAGGAAAGAAAAGTTGAAAGTTTTACATGAAGTTAGCAGAAAGTACATTTTGAGCATAATTGAAAGGTGCACTCTTTTTGGCTGAGTACGTTACTTCATGTTCTGTGCAATCTGTGTTAAGGATATGTACACCACAATTTAGGCTGAAGTGCAAATGTATAGAAATTACATGAATACTTCTGAGAACTATGTAATTCTCTAAATAAAGTTGAATTCAGGAACCTACCACATAGCATTTACATTGCAACTGCCTTTAGCTGTCCTCTCCTTTCAAAAACTAAAGTTCTATAAGTGGATCTGGTGATATTGAAGTAACTTCTCCAACTTTAACAGCACCCTCATAAATTTCGTTGCAGACAGTTGTAAATGGAATGTGCACTCTTTTTGGATGAGTACGTTACTTCATGTTCTGAGCATTCTGTGTTAAGTATATGTACACCACTACTGAGAACCATGGAGAACTCAAAATTAAGTTCAATTCAGGAACCCAGCACACTCATAAAATTGGTTGCAGACTGTTCTAAAACATCAGGAAAGAAAAGTTGAAAGTTTTACATGAAGTTAGCAGAAAGTACATTTTGAGTAGATTTGAAAGCTGCATCTTTTTGGCGGAGTACGTTACTTCATGTTCTGAGCAATCTGTGTTAGGTATATGTACACCACAATCCAGGCTGAAGTTGAAATGTATAGCAATTAAATGAATACCTCTGAGAACTATGTAATACTCTAAATAAGGTTCAATTCAGGAACCTACCACATATCATTTACTTTGCATTTGCCTTTAGCTTAAGATTGCTTTCAAATACTGAAGTTGTGTAATTTGTGATATTTCTTAGTGTATCTACTCCAACCTTAGTAGCACACTCGGAAAACCGGTAGCAGACTGTTCTAAATCATAACGGAAGAAAATTTAAAAGTTTTACATGACGTTAGCAGATAGTACATTTTGAGCATAATTGAAAGGTGCACTCTTTCTGGCTGAGTACGTTATTTCATGTCCTGAGCAATCTGTGTTAAGTATATGTAATCCGCAATTCAGGCTGAAGTGCAAATGTTTAGAAATTACATCAATACTTCTGAGAACTAAGTAATACTCGAAATAAAGTTCAATTCAGGAACATACCACATAGCATTTACTTTGCATTTGCCTTTAGCTTACGATTGCTTTCAAATACTAAAGTTGTGCATTTGGTGATATTACTTAATGTATCTTCTCCAACTTAAGTAGCACAGTCGGAAAATTGGTTGCAGACTGTTCTAAATCATAAGCGAAGTAAACTGAAAAGTTTTACATGACGTTAGCAGATAGCACATTTTGAGCATAATTGAAAGGTGCACTCTTTTTGGCCGAGAACGTTACTTCATGTTCTGAGCAATCTGTGTTAAGGATATGTACAGCACAATTTAGGCTGAAGTGCAAATGTATAGAAATTACATGAATACTTCTGAGAACTATGTAATTCTCTAAATAAAGTTGAATTCAGGAACCTACCACATAGCATTTACATTGTAACTGCCTTTAGCTGTCTTCTCCTTTCAAACACTAAAGTTTTATAAGTGAATCTGGTGATATTGAAGTAACTTCTCCAACTTTAACAGCACCCTCATAAATTTCGTTGCAGACAGTTGTAAATGGAAGGTGCACTCTTTTTGGATGAGTACGTTACTTAATGTTCTGAGCATTCTGTGTTAAGTATATGTACACAACTACTGAGAACCATGGAGAACTCAAAATTAAGTTCAATTCAGGAACCTAGCACACTCATAAAATTGGTTGCAGACTGTTCTAAAACGTCAGGAAAGAAAAGTTGAAAGTTTTACATGAAGTTAGCAGAAAGTACATTTTGAGTAGATTTGAAAGCTGCATCTTTTTGGCGGAGTACGTTACTTCATGTTCTGTGCAATCTGTGTAAAGGATATGTACACCACAATTTAGGCTGAAGTGCAAATGTATAGAAATTACATGAATACTTCTGAGAACTATGTAATTCTCTAAATAAAGTTGAATTCAGGAACCTACCACATAGCATTTACATTGCAACTGCCTTTAGCTGTCCTCTCCTTTCAAAAACTAAAGTTCTATAAGTGGATCTGGTGATATTGAAGTAACTTCTCCAACTTTAACAGCACCCTCATAAATTTCGTTGCAGACAGTTGTAAATGGAATGTGCACTCTTTTTGGATGAGTACGTTACTTCATGTTCTGAGCATTCTGTGTTAAGTATATGTACACCACTACTGAGAACCATGGAGAACTCAAAATTAAGTTCAATTCAGGAACCCAGCACACTCATAAAATTGGTTGCAGACTGTTCTAAAACATCAGGAAAGAAAAGTTGAAAGTTTTACATGAAGTTAGCAGAAAGTACATTTTGAGTAGATTTGAAAGCTGCATCTTTTTGGCGGAGTACGTTACTTCATGTTCTGAGCAATCTGTGTTAGGTATATGTACACCACAATCCAGGCTGAAGTTGAAATGTATAGCAATTAAATGAATACCTCTGAGAACTATGTAATACTCTAAATAAGGTTCAATTCAGGAACCTACCACATATCATTTACTTTGCATTTGCCTTTAGCTTAAGATTGCTTTCAAATACTGAAGTTGTGTAATTTGTGATATTTCTTAGTGTATCTACTCCAACCTTAGTAGCACACTCGGAAAACCGGTAGCAGACTGTTCTAAATCATAACGGAAGAAAACTTAAAAGCTTTACATGACGTTAGCAGATAGTACATTTTGAGCATAATTGAAAGGTGCACTCTTTCTGGCTGAGTACGTTATTTCATGTCCTGAGCAATCTGTGTTAAGTATATGTAATCCGCAATTCAGGCTGAAGTGCAAATGTTTAGAAATTACATCAATACTTCTGAGAACTAAGTAATACTCGAAATAAAGTTCAATTCAGGAACATACCACATAGCATTTACTTTGCATTTGCCTTTAGCTTACGATTGCTTTCAAATACTAAAGTTGTGCATTTGGTGATATTACTTAATGTATCTTCTCCAACTTAAGTAGCACAGTCGGAAAATTGGTTGCAGACTGTTCTAAATCATAAGGGAAGTAAACTGAAAAGTTTTACATGACGTTAGCAGATAGCACATTTTGAGCATAATTGAAAGGTGCACTCTTTTTGGCCGAGAACGTTACTTCATGTTCTGAGCAATCTGTGTTAAGGATATGTACAGCACAATTTAGGCTGAAGTGCAAATGTATAGAAATTACATGAATACTTCTGAGAACTATGTAATTCTCTAAATAAAGTTGAATTCAGGAACCTACCACATAGCATTTACATTGTAACTGCCTTTAGCTGTCTTCTCCTTTCAAACACTAAAGTTTTATAAGTGGATCTGGTGATATTGAAGTAACTTCTCCAACTTTAACAGCACCCTCATAAATTTCGTTGCAGACAGTTGTAAATGGAAGGTGCACTCTTTTTGGATGAGTACGTTACTTAATGTTCTGAGCATTCTGTGTTAAGTATATGTACACAACTACTGAGAACCATGGAGAACTCAAAATTAAGTTCAATTCAGGAACCTAGCACACTCATAAAATTGGTTGCAGACTGTTCTAAAACGTCAGGAAAGAAAAGTTGAAAGTTTTACATGAAGTTAGCAGAAAGTACATTTTGAGTAGATTTGAAAGCTGCATCTTTTTGGCGGAGTACGTTACTTCATGTTCTGTGCAATCTGTGTAAAGGATATGTACACCACAATTTAGGCTGAAGTGCAAATGTATAGAAATTACATGAATACTTCTGAGAACTATGTAATTCTCTAAATAAAGTTGAATTCAGGAACCTACCACATAGCATTTACATTGCAACTGCCTTTAGCTGTCCTCTCCTTTCAAAAACTAAAGTTCTATAAGTGGATCTGGTGATATTGAAGTAACTTCTCCAACTTTAACAGCACCCTCATAAATTTCGTTGCAGACAGTTGTAAATGGAATGTGCACTCTTTTTGGATGAGTACGTTACTTCATGTTCTGAGCATTCTGTGTTAAGTATATGTACACCACTACTGAGAACCATGGAGAACTCAAAATTAAGTTCAATTCAGGAACCCAGCACACTCATAAAATTGGTTGCAGACTGTTCTAAAACATCAGGAAAGAAAAGTTGAAAGTTTTACATGAAGTTAGCAGAAAGTACATTTTGAGTAGATTTGAAAGCTGCATCTTTTTGGCGGAGTACGTTACTTCATCTTCTGAGCAATCTGTGTTAGGTATATGTACACCACAATCCAGGCTGAAGTTGAAATGTATAGCAATTAAATGAATACCTCTGAGAACTATGTAATACTCTAAATAAGGTTCAATTCAGGAACCTACCACATATCATTTACTTTGCATTTGCCTTTAGCTTAAGATTGCTTTCAAATACTGAAGTTGTGTAATTTGTGATATTTCTTAGTGTATCTACTCCAACCTTAGTAGCACACTCGGAAAACCGGTAGCAGACTGTTCTAAATCATAACGGAAGAAAACTTAAAAGCTTTACATGACGTTAGCAGATAGTACATTTTGAGCATAATTGAAAGGTGCACTCTTTCTGGCTGAGTACGTTATTTCATGTCCTGAGCAATCTGTGTTAAGTATATGTAATCCGCAATTCAGGCTGAAGTGCAAATGTTTAGAAATTACATCAATACTTCTGAGAACTAAGTAATACTCGAAATAAAGTTCAATTCAGGAACATACCACATAGCATTTACTTTGCATTTGCCTTTAGCTTACGATTGCTTTCAAATACTAAAGTTGTGCATTTGGTGATATTACTTAATGTATCTTCTCCAACTTAAGTAGCACAGTCGGAAAATTGGTTGCAGACTGTTCTAAATCATAAGGGAAGTAAACTGAAAAGTTTTACATGACGTTAGCAGATAGCACATTTTGAGCATAATTGAAAGGTGCACTCTTTTTGGCCGAGTACGTTACTTCATGTTCTGAGCAATCTGTGTTAAGGATATGTACACCACAATTTAGGCTGAAGTGCAAATGTATAGAAATTACATGAATACTTCTGAGAACTATGTAATTCTCTAAATAAAGTTGAATTCAGGAACCTACCACATAGCATTTACATTGCAACTGCCTTTGGCTGTCTTCTCCTTTCAAACACTAAAGTTTTATAAGTGGATCTGGTGATATTGAAGTAACTTCTCCAACTTTAACAGCACCCTCATAAATTTCGTTGCAGACAGTTGTAAATGGAATGTGCACTCTTTTTGGATGAGTACGTTACTTCATGTTCTGAGCATTCTGTGTTAAGTATATGTACACCACTACTGAGAACCATGGAGAACTCAAAATTAAGTTCAATTCAGGAACCCAGCACACTCATAAAATTGGTTGCAGACTGTTCTAAAACATCAGGAAAGAAAAGTTGAAAGTTTTACATGAAGTTAGCAGAAAGTACATTTTGAGTAGATTTGAAAGCTGCATCTTTTTGGCGGAGTACGTTACTTCATGTTCTGAGCAATCTGTGTTAGGTATATGTACACCACAATCCAGGCTGAAGTTGAAATGTATAGCAATTAAATGAATACCTCTGAGAACTATGTAATACTCTAAATAAGGTTCAATTCAGGAACCTACCACATATCATTTACTTTGCATTTGCCTTTAGCTTAAGATTGCTTTCAAATACTGAAGTTGTGTAATTTGTGATATTTCTTAGTGTATCTACTCCAACCTTAGTAGCACACTCGGAAAACCGGTAGCAGACTGTTCTAAATCATAACGGAAGAAAACTTAAAAGCTTTACATGACGTTAGCAGATAGTACATTTTGAGCATAATTGAAAGGTGCACTCTTTCTGGCTGAGTACGTTATTTCATGTCCTGAGCAATCTGTGTTAAGTATATGTAATCCGCAATTCAGGCTGAAGTGCAAATGTTTAGAAATTACATCAATACTTCTGAGAACTAAGTAATACTCGAAATAAAGTTCAATTCAGGAACATACCACATAGCATTTACTTTGCATTTGCCTTTAGCTTACGATTGCTTTCAAATACTAAAGTTGTGCATTTGGTGATATTACTTAATGTATCTTCTCCAACTTAAGTAGCACAGTCGGAAAATTGGTTGCAGACTGTTCTAAATCATAAGGGAAGTAAACTGAAAAGTTTTACATGACGTTAGCAGATAGCACATTTTGAGCATAATTGAAAGGTGCACTCTGTTTGGCCGAGTACGTTACTTCATGTTCTGAGCAATCTGTGTTAAGGATATGTACACCACAATTTAGGCTGAAGTGCAAATGTATAGAAATTACATGAATACTTCTGAGAACTATGTAATTCTCTAAATAAAGTTGAATTCAGGAACCTACCACATAGCATTTACATTGCAACTGCCTTTAGCTGTCTTCTCCTTTCAAACACTAAAGTTTTATAAGTGGATCTGGTGATATTGAAGTAACTTCTCCAACTTTAACAGCACCCTCATAAATTTCGTTGCAGACAGTTGTAAATGGAATGTGCACTCTTTTTGGATGAGTACGTTACTTCATGTTCTGAGCATTCTGTGTTAAGTATATGTACACCACTACTGAGAACCATGGAGAACTCAAAATTAAGTTCAATTCAGGAACCCAGCACACTCATAAAATTGGTTGCAGACTGTTCTAAAACATCAGGAAAGAAAAGTTGAAAGTTTTACATGAAGTTAGCAGAAAGTACATTTTGAGTAAATTTGAAAGCTGCATCTTTTTGGCGGAGTACGTTACTTCATGTTCTGAGCAATCTGTGTTAGGTATATGTTCACCACAATCCAGGCTGAAGTTGAAATGTATAGCAATTAAATGAATACCTCTGAGAACTATGTAATACTCTAAATAAGGTTCAATTCAGGAACCTACCACATATCATTTACTTTGCATTTGCCTTTAGCTTAAGATTGCTTTCAAATACTGAAGTTGTGTAATTTGTGATATTTCTTAGTGTATCTACTCCAACCTTAGTAGCACACTCGGAAAACCGGTAGCAGACTGTTCTAAATCATAACGGAAGAAAACTTAAAAGCTTTACATGACGTTAGCAGATAGTACATTTTGAGCATAATTGAAAGGTGCACTCTTTCTGGCTGAGTACGTTATTTCATGTCCTGAGCAATCTGTGTTAAGTATATGTAATCCGCAATTCAGGCTGAAGTGCAAATGTTTAGAAATTACATCAATACTTCTGAGAACTAAGTAATACTCGAAATAAAGTTCAATTCAGGAACATACCACATAGCATTTACTTTGCATTTGCCTTTAGCTTACGATTGCTTTCAAATACTAAAGTTGTGCATTTGGTGATATTACTTAATGTATCTTCTCCAACTTAAGTAGCACAGTCGGAAAATTGGTTGCAGACTGTTCTAAATCATAAGGGAAGTAAACTGAAAAGTTTTACATGACGTTAGCAGATAGCACATTTTGAGCATAATTGAAAGGTGCACTCTTTTTGGCCGAGTACGTTACTTCATGTTCTGAGCAATCTGTGTTAAGGATATGTACACCACAATTTAGGCTGAAGTGCAAATGTATAGAAATTACATGAATACTTCTGAGAACTATGTAATTCTCTAAATAAAGTTGAATTCAGGAACCTACCACATAGCATTTACATTGCAACTGCCTTTAGCTGTCTTCTCCTTTCAAACACTAAAGTTTTATAAGTGGATCTGGTGATATTGAAGTAACTTCTCCAACTTTAACAGCACCCTCATAAATTTCGTTGCAGACAGTTGTAAATGGAATGTGCACTCTTTTTGGATGAGTACGTTACTTCATGTTCTGAGCATTCTGTGTTAAGTATATGTACACCACTACTGAGAACCATGGAGAACTCAAAATTAAGTTCAATTCAGGAACCCAGCACACTCATAAAATTGGTTGCAGACTGTTCTAAAACATCAGGAAAGAAAAGTTGAAAGTTTTACATGAAGTTAGCAGAAAGTACATTTTGAGTAGATTTGAAAGCTGCATCTTTTTGGCGGAGTACGTTACTTCATGTTCTGAGCAATCTGTGTTAGGTATATGTACACCACAATCCAGGCTGAAGTTGAAATGTATAGCAATTAAATGAATACCTCTGAGAACTATGTAATACTCTAAATAAGGTTCAATTCAGGAACCTACCACATATCATTTACTTTGCATTTGCCTTTAGCTTAAGATTGCTTTCAAATACTGAAGTTGTGTAATTTGTGATATTTCTTAGTGTATCTACTCCAACCTTAGTAGCACACTCGGAAAACCGGTAGCAGACTGTTCTAAATCATAACGGAAGAAAACTTAAAAGCTTTACATGACGTTAGCAGATAGTACATTTTGAGCATAATTGAAAGGTGCACTCTTTCTGGCTGAGTACGTTATTTCATGTCCTGAGCAATCTGTGTTAAGTATATGTAATCCGCAATTCAGGCTGAAGTGCAAATGTTTAGAAATTACATCAATACTTCTGAGAACTAAGTAATACTCGAAATAAAGTTCAATTCAGGAACATACCACATAGCATTTACTTTGCATTTGCCTTTAGCTTACGATTGCTTTCAAATACTAAAGTTGTGCATTTGGTGATATTACTTAATGTATCTTCTCCAACTTAAGTAGCACAGTCGGAAAATTGGTTGCAGACTGTTCTAAATCATAAGGGAAGTAAACTGAAAAGTTTTACATGACGTTAGCAGATAGCACATTTTGAGCATAATTGAAAGGTGCACTCTGTTTGGCCGAGTACGTTACTTCATGTTCTGAGCAATCTGTGTTAAGGATATGTACACCACAATTTAGGCTGAAGTGCAAATGTATAGAAATTACATGAATACTTCTGAGAACTATGTAATTCTCTAAATAAAGTTGAATTCAGGAACCTACCACATAGCATTTACATTGCAACTGCCTTTAGCTGTCTTCTCCTTTCAAACACTAAAGTTTTATAAGTGGATCTGGTGATATTGAAGTAACTTCTCCAACTTTAACAGCACCCTCATAAATTTCGTTGCAGACAGTTGTAAATGGAATGTGCACTCTTTTTGGATGAGTACGTTACTTCATGTTCTGAGCATTCTGTGTTAAGTATATGTACACCACTACTGAGAACCATGGAGAACTCAAAATTAAGTTGAATTCAGGAACCCAGCACACTCATAAAATTGGTTGCAGACTGTTCTAAAACATCAGGAAAGAAAAGTTGAAAGTTTTACATGAAGTTAGCAGAAAGTACATTTTGAGTAGATTTGAAAGCTGCATCTTTATGGCGGAGTACGTTACTTCATGTTCTGAGCAATCTGTGTTAAGTATATGTACACCACAATCCAGGCTGAAGTTGAAATGTATAGCAATTAAATGAATACCTCTGAGAACTATGTAATACACTAAAACAGGTTCAATTCAGGAACCTACCACATATCATTTACTTTGCATTTGCCTTTAGCTTAAGATTGCTTTCAAATACTGAAGTTGTGTAATTTGTGATATTTCTTAGTGTATCTACTCCAACCTTAGTAGCACACTCGGAAAATTGGTTGCAGACTGTTCTAAATCATAAGGGAAGTAAACTGAAAAGTTTTACATGACGTTAGCAGATAGCACATTTTGAGCATAATTGAAAGGTGCACTCTTTTTGGCTGAGTACGTTACTTCATGTTCTGTGCAATCTGTGTTAAGGATATGTACACCACAATTTAGGCTGAAGTGCAAATGTATAGAAATTACATGAATACTTCTGAGAACTATGTAATTCTCTAAATAAAGTTGAATTCAGGAACCTACCACATAGCATTTACATTGCAACTGCCTTTAGCTGTCCTCTCCTTTCAAAAACTAAAGTTCTATAAGTGGATCTGGTGATATTGAAGTAACTTCTCCAACTTTAACAGCACCCTCATAAATTTCGTTGCAGACAGTTGTAAATGGAATGTGCACTCTTTTTGGATGAGTACGTTACTTCATGTTCTGAGCATTCTGTGTTAAGTATATGTACACCACTACTGAGAACCATGGAGAACTCAAAATTAAGTTCAATTCAGGAACCCAGCACACTCATAAAATTGGTTGCAGACTGTTCTAAAACATCAGGAAAGAAAAGTTGAAAGTTTTACATGAAGTTAGCAGAAAGTACATTTTGAGTAGATTTGAAAGCTGCATCTTTTTGGCGGAGTACGTTACTTCATGTTCTGAGCAATCTGTGTTAGGTATATGTACACCACAATCCAGGCTGAAGTTGAAATGTATAGCAATTAAATGAATACCTCTGAGAACTATGTAATACTCTAAATAAGGTTCAATTCAGGTACCTACCACATATCATTTACTTTGCATTTGCCTTTAGCTTAAGATTGCTTTCAAATACTGAAGTTGTGTAATTTGTGATATTTCTTAGTGTATCTACTCCAACCTTAGTAGCACACTCGGAAAACCGGTAGCAGACTGTTCTAAATCATAACGGAAGAAAACTTAAAAGCTTTACATGACGTTAGCAGATAGTACATTTTGAGCATAATTGAAAGGTGCACTCTTTCTGGCTGAGTACGTTATTTCATGTCCTGAGCAATCTGTGTTAAGTATATGTAATCCGCAATTCAGGCTGAAGTGCAAATGTTTAGAAATTACATCAATACTTCTGAGAACTAAGTAATACTCGAAATAAAGTTCAATTCAGGAACATACCACATAGCATTTACTTTGCATTTGCCTTTAGCTTACGATTGCTTTCAAATACTAAAGTTGTGCATTTGGTGATATTACTTAATGTATCTTCTCCAACTTAAGTAGCACAGTCGGAAAATTGGTTGCAGACTGTTCTAAATCATAAGGGAAGTAAACTGAAAAGTTTTACATGACGTTAGCAGATAGCACATTTTGAGCATAATTGAAAGGTGCACTCTTTTTGGCCGAGTACGTTACTTCATGTTCTGAGCAATCTGTGTTAAGGATATGTACACCACAATTTAGGCTGAAGTGCAAATGTATAGAAATTACATGAATACTTCTGAGAACTATGTAATTCTCTAAATAAAGTTGAATTCAGGAACCTACCACATAGCATTTACATTGCAACTGCCTTTAGCTGTCTTCTCCTTTCAAACACTAAAGTTTTATAAGTGGATCTGGTGATATTGAAGTAACTTCTCCAACTTTAACAGCACCCTCATAAATTTCGTTGCAGACAGTTGTAAATGGAATGTGCACTCTTTTTGGATGAGTACGTTACTTCATGTTCTGAGCATTCTGTGTTAAGTATATGTACACCACTACTGAGAACCATGGAGAACTCAAAATTAAGTTCAATTCAGGAACCCAGCACACTCATAAAATTGGTTGCAGACTGTTCTAAAACATCAGGAAAGAAAAGTTGAAAGTTTTACATGAAGTTAGCAGAAAGTACATTTTGAGTAGATTTGAAAGCTGCATCTTTTTGGCGGAGTACGTTACTTCATGTTCTGAGCAATCTGTGTTAAGTATATGTACACCACAATCCAGGCTGAAGTTGAAATGTATAGCAATTAAATGAATACCTCTGAGAACTATGTAATACACTAAATAAGGTTCAATTCAGGAACCTACCACATATCATTTACTTTGCATTTGCCTTTAGCTTAAGATTGCTTTCAAATACTGAAGTTGTGTAATTTGTGATATTTCTTAGTGTATCTACTCCAACCTTAGTAGCACACTCGGAAAACCGGTAGCAGACTGTTCTAAATCATAACGGAAGAAAACTTAAAAGCTTTACATGACGTTAGCAGATAGTACATTTTGAGCATAATTGAAAGGTGCACTCTTTCTGGCTGAGTACGTTATTTCATGTCCTGAGCAATCTGTGTTAAGTATATGTAATCCGCAATTCAGGCTGAAGTGCAAATGTTTAGAAATTACATCAATACTTCTGAGAACTAAGTAATACTCGAAATAAAGTTCAATTCAGGAACATACCACATAGCATTTACTTTGCATTTGCCTTTAGCTTACGATTGCTTTCAAATACTAAAGTTGTGCATTTGGTGATATTACTTAATGTATCTTCTCCAACTTAAGTAGCACAGTCGGAAAATTGGTTGCAGACTGTTCTAAATCATAAGGGAAGTAAACTGAAAAGTTTTACATGACGTTAGCAGATAGCACATTTTGAGCATAATTGAAAGGTGCACTCTGTTTGGCCGAGTACGTTACTTCATGTTCTGAGCAATCTGTGTTAAGGATATGTACACCACAATTTAGGCTGAAGTGCAAATGTATAGAAATTACATGAATACTTCTGAGAACTATGTAATTCTCTAAATAAAGTTGAATTCAGGAACCTACCACATAGCATTTACATTGCAACTGCCTTTAGCTGTCTTCTCCTTTCAAACACTAAAGTTTTATAAGTGGATCTGGTGATATTGAAGTAACTTCTCCAACTTTAACAGCACCCTCATAAATTTCGTTGCAGACAGTTGTAAATGGAATGTGCACTCTTTTTGGATGAGTACGTTACTTCATGTTCTGAGCATTCTGTGTTAAGTATATGTACACCACTACTGAGAACCATGGAGAACTCAAAATTAAGTTCAATTCAGGAACCCAGCACACTCATAAAATTGGTTGCAGACTGTTCTAAAACATCAGGAAAGAAAAGTTGAAAGTTTTACATGAAGTTAGCAGAAAGTACATTTTGAGTAGATTTGAAAGCTGCATCTTTTTGGCGGAGTACGTTACTTCATGTTCTGAGCAATCTGTGTTAAGTATATGTACACCACAATCCAGGCTGAAGTTGAAATGTATAGCAATTAAATGAATACCTCTGAGAACTATGTAATACTCTAAATAAGGTTCAATTCAGGAACCTACCACATATCATTTACTTTGCATTTGCCTTTAGCTTAAGATTGCTTTCAAATACTGAAGTTGTGTAATTTGTGATATTTCTTAGTGTATCTACTCCAACCTTAGTAGCACACTCGGCAAACCGGTAGCAGACTGTTCTAAATCATAACGGAAGAAAACTTAAAAGCTTTACATGACGTTAGCAGATAGTACATTTTGAGCATAATTGAAAGGTGCACTCTTTCTGGCTGAGTACGTTATTTCATGTCCTGAGCAATCTGTGTTAAGTATATGTAATCCGCAATTCAGGCTGAAGTGCAAATGTTTAGAAATTACATCAATACTTCTGAGAACTAAGTAATACTCGAAATAAAGTTCAATTCAGGAACATACCACATAGCATTTACTTTGCATTTGCCTTTAGCTTACGATTGCTTTCAAATACTGAAGTTGTGCATTTGGTGATATTACTTAATGTATCTTCTCCAACTTAAGTAGCACAGTCGGAAAATTTGTTTGCAGACTGTTCTAAATCATAAGGGAAGTAAACTGAAAAGTTTTACATGACGTTAGCAGATAGCACATTTTGAGCATAATTGAAAGGTGCACTCTTTTTGGCCGAGTACGTTACTTCATGTTCTGAGCAATCTGTGTTAAGGATATGTACACCACAATTTAGGCTGAAGTGCAAATGTATAGAAATTACATGAATACTTCTGAGAACTATGTAATTCTCTAAATAAAGTTGAATTCAGGAACCTACCACATAGCATTTACATTGCAACTGCCTTTAGCTGTCTTCTCCTTTCAAACACTAAAGTTTTATAAGTGGATCTGGTGATATTGAAGTAACTTCTCCAACTTTAACAGCACCCTCATAAATTTCGTTGCAGACAGTTGTAAATGGAATGTGCACTCTTTTTGGATGAGTACGTTACTTAATGTTCTGAGCATTCTGTGTTAAGTATATGTACACCACTACTGAGAACCATGGAGAACTCAAAATTAAGTTCAATTCAGGAACCCAGCACACTCATAAAATTGGTTGCAGACTGTTCTAAAACATCAGGAAAGAAAAGTTGACAGTTTTACATGAAGTTAGCAGAAAGTACATTTTGAGTAGATTTGAAAGCTGCATCTTTTTGGCGGAGTACGTTACTTCATGTTCTGAGCAATCTGTGTTAAGTATATGTACACCACAATCCAGGCTGAAGTTGAAATGTATAGAAATTAAATGAAAACTTCTGAGAACTATGTAATACTCTAAATAAAGTTCAATTCAGGAACCTACCACATATCATTTACTTTGCATTTGCAATTAGCTTAAGATTGCTTTCAAATACTGAAGTTGTGTAATTTGTGATATTTCTTAGTGTATCTACTCCAACCTTAGTAGCACACTCGGAAAACCGGTAGCAGACTGTTCTAAATCATAACGGAAGAAAACTTAAAAGCTTTACATGACGTTAGCAGATAGTACATTTTGAGCATAATTGAAAGGTGCACTCTTTCTGGCTGAGTACGTTATTTCATGTCCTGAGCAATCTGTGTTAAGTATATGTAATCCGCAATTCAGGCTGAAGTGCAAATGTTTAGAAATTACATCAATACTTCTGAGAACTAAGTAATACTCGAAATAAAGTTCAATTCAGGAACATACCACATAGCATTTACTTTGCATTTGCCTTTAGCTTACGATTGCTTTCAAATACTAAAGTTGTGCATTTGGTGATATTACTTAATGTATCAACTTAAGTAGCACAGTCGGAAAATTGGTTGCAGACTGTTCTAAATCATAAGGGAAGTAAACTGAAAAGTTTTACATGACGTTAGCAGATAGCACATTTTGAGCATAATTGAAAGGTGCACTCTTTTTGGCCGAGTACGTTACTTCATGTTCTGAGCAATCTGTGTTAAGGATATGTACACCACAATTTAGGCTGAAGTGCAAATGTATAGAAATTACATGAATACTTCTGAGAACTATGTAATTCTCTAAATAAAGTTGAATTCAGGAACCTACCACATAGCATTTACATTGCAACTGCCTTTAGCTGTCTTCTCCTTTCAAACACTAAAGTTTTATAAGTGGATCTGGTGATATTGAAGTAACTTCTCCAACTTTAACAGCACCCTCATAAATTTCGTTGCAGACAGTTGTAAATGGAATGTGCACTCTTTTTGGATGAGTACGTTACTTCATGTTCTGAGCAATCTGTGTTAAGGATATGTACACCACAATTCAGGCTGAAGTGCAAATGTTTAGAAATTACATCAATACTTCTGAGAACTAAGTAATACTCGAAATAAAGTTCAATTCAGGAACATACCACATAGCATTTACTTTGCATTTGCCTTTAGCTTACGATTGCTTTCAAATACTAAAGTTGTGCATTTGGTGATATTACTTAATGTATCTTCTCCAACTTAAGTAGCACAGTCGGAAAATTGGTTGCAGACTGTTCTAAATCATAAGGGAAGTAAACTGAAAAGTTTTACATGACGTTAGCAGATAGCACATTTTGAGCATAATTGAAAGGTGCACTCTTTTTGGCCGAGTGCGTTACTTCATGTTCTGAGCAATCTGTGTTAAGGATATGTACACCACAATTTAGGCTGAAGTGCAAATGTATAGAAATTACATGAATACTTCTGAGAACTATGTAATTCTCTAAATAAAGTTGAATTCAGGAACCTACCACATAGCATTTACATTGCAACTGCCTTTAGCTGTCTTCTCCTTTCAAACACTAAAGTTTTATAAGTGGATCTGGTGATATTGAAGTAACTTCTCCAACTTTAACAGCACCCTCATAAATTTCGTTGCAGACAGTTGTAAATGGAATGTGCACTCTTTTTGGATGAGTACGTTACTTCATGTTCTGAGCATTCTGTGTTAAGTATATGTACACCACTACTGAGAACCATGGAGAACTCAAAATTAAGTTCAATTCAGGAACCCAGCACACTCATAAAATTGGTTGCAGACTGTTCTAAAACATCAGGAAAGAAAAGTTGAAAGTTTTACATGAAGTTAGCAGAAAGTACATTTTGAGTAGATTTGAAAGCTGCATCTTTTTGGCGGAGTACGTTACTTCATGTTCTGAGCAATCTGTGTTAAGTATATGTACACCACAATCCAGGCTGAAGTTGAAATGTATAGCAATTAAATGAATACCTCTGAGAACTATGTAATACACTAAATAAGGTTCAATTCAGGAACCTACCACATATCATTTACTTTGCATTTGCCTTTAGCTTAAGATTGCTTTCAAATACTGAAGTTGTGTAATTTGTGATATTTCTTAGTGTATCTACTCCAACCTTAGTAGCACACTCGGAAAACCGGTAGCAGACTGTTCTAAATCATAACGGAAGAAAACTTAAAAGTTTTACATGACGTTAGCAGATAGTACATTTTGAGCATAATTGAAAGGTGCACTCTTTCTGGCTGAGTACGTTATTTCATGTCCTGAGCAATCTGTGTTAAGTATATGTAATCCGCAATTCAGGCTGAAGTGCAAATGTTTAGAAATTACATCAATACTTCTGAGAACTAAGTAATACTCGAAATAAAGTTCAATTCAGGAACATACCACATAGCATTTACTTTGCATTTGCCTTTAGCTTACGATTGCTTTCAAATACTAAAGTTGTGCATTTGGTGATATTACTTAATGTATCTTCTCCAACTTAAGTAGCACAGTCGGAAAATTGGTTGCAGACTGTTCTAAATCATAAGGGAAGTAAACTGAAAAGTTTTACATGACGTTAGCAGATAGCACATTTTGAGCATAATTGAAAGGTGCACTCTGTTTGGCCGAGTACGTTACTTCATGTTCTGAGCAATCTGTGTTAAGGATATGTACACCACAATTTAGGCTGAAGTGCAAATGTATAGAAATTACATGAATACTTCTGAGAACTATGTAATTCTCTAAATAAAGTTGAATTCAGGAACCTACCACATAGCATTTACATTGCAACTGCCTTTAGCTGTCTTCTCCTTTCAAACACTAAAGTTTTATAAGTGGATCTGGTGATATTGAAGTAACTTCTCCAACTTTAACAGCACCCTCATAAATTTCGTTGCAGACAGTTGTAAATGGAATGTGCACTCTTTTTGGATGAGTACGTTACTTCATGTTCTGAGCATTCTGTGTTAAGTATATGTACACCACTACTGAGAACCATGGAGAACTCAAAATTAAGTTCAATTCAGGAACCCAGCACACTCATAAAATTGGTTGCAGACTGTTCTAAAACATCAGGAAAGAAAAGTTGAAAGTTTTACATGAAGTTAGCAGAAAGTACATTTTGAGTAGATTTGAAAGCTGCATCTTTTTGGCGGAGTACGTTACTTCATGTTCTGAGCAATCTGTGTTAAGTATATGTACACCACAATCCAGGCTGAAGTTGAAATGTATAGCAATTAAATGAATACCTCTGAGAACTATGTAATACTCTAAATAAGGTTCAATTCAGGAACCTACCACATATCATTTACTTTGCATTTGCCTTTAGCTTAAGATTGCTTTCAAATACTGAAGTTGTGTAATTTGTGATATTTCTTAGTGTATCTACTCCAACCTTAGTAGCACACTCGGAAAACCGGTAGCAGACTGTTCTAAATCATAACGGAAGAAAACTTAAAAGCTTTACATGACGTTAGCAGATAGTACATTTTGAGCATAATTGAAAGGTGCACTCTTTCTGGCTGAGTACGTTATTTCATGTCCTGAGCAATCTGTGTTAAGTATATGTAATCCGCAATTCAGGCTGAAGTGCAAATGTTTAGAAATTACATCAATACTTCTGAGAACTAAGTAATACTCGAAATAAAGTTCAATTCAGGAACATACCACATAGCATTTACTTTGCATTTGCCTTTAGCTTACGATTGCTTTCAAATACTGAAGTTGTGCATTTGGTGATATTACTTAATGTATCTTCTCCAACTTAAGTAGCACAGTCGGAAAATTGGTTGCAGACTGTTCTAAATCATAAGGGAAGTAAACTGAAAAGTTTTACATGACGTTAGCAGATAGCACATTTTGAGCATAATTGAAAGGTGCACTCTTTTTGGCCGAGTACGTTACTTCATGTTCTGAGCAATCTGTGTTAAGGATATGTACACCACAATTTAGGCTGAAGTGCAAATGTATAGAAATTACATGAATACTTCTGAGAACTATGTAATTCTCTAAATAAAGTTGAATTCAGGAACCTACCACATAGCATTTACATTGCAACTGCCTTTAGCTGTCTTCTCCTTTCAAACACTAAAGTTTTATAAGTGGATCTGGTGATATTGAAGTAACTTCTCCAACTTTAACAGCACCCTCATAAATTTCGTTGCAGACAGTTGTAAATGGAATGTGCACTCTTTTTGGATGAGTACGTTACTTAATGTTCTGAGCATTCTGTGTTAAGTATATGTACACCACTACTGAGAACCATGGAGAACTCAAAATTAAGTTCAATTCAGGAACCCAGCACACTCATAAAATTGGTTGCAGACTGTTCTAAAACATCAGGAAAGAAAAGTTGACAGTTTTACATGAAGTTAGCAGAAAGTACATTTTGAGTAGATTTGAAAGCTGCATCTTTTTGGCGGAGTACGTTACTTCATGTTCTGAGCAATCTGTGTTAAGTATATGTACACCACAATCCAGGCTGAAGTTGAAATGTATAGAAATTAAATGAAAACTTCTGAGAACTATGTAATACTCTAAATAAAGTTCAATTCAGGAACCTACCACATATCATTTACTTTGCATTTGCAATTAGCTTAAGATTGCTTTCAAATACTGAAGTTGTGTAATTTGTGATATTTCTTAGTGTATCTACTCCAACCTTAGTAGCACACTCGGAAAACCGGTAGCAGACTGTTCTAAATCATAACGGAAGAAAACTTAAAAGCTTTACATGACGTTAGCAGATAGTACATTTTGAGCATAATTGAAAGGTGCACTCTTTCTGGCTGAGTACGTTATTTCATGTCCTGAGCAATCTGTGTTAAGTATATGTAATCCGCAATTCAGGCTGAAGTGCAAATGTTTAGAAATTACATCAATACTTCTGAGAACTAAGTAATACTCGAAATAAAGTTCAATTCAGGAACATACCACATAGCATTTACTTTGCATTTGCCTTTAGCTTACGATTGCTTTCAAATACTAAAGTTGTGCATTTGGTGATATTACTTAATGTATCAACTTAAGTAGCACAGTCGGAAAATTGGTTGCAGACTGTTCTAAATCATAAGGGAAGTAAACTGAAAAGTTTTACATGACGTTAGCAGATAGCACATTTTGAGCATAATTGAAAGGTGCACTCTTTTTGGCTGAGTACGTTACTTCATGTTCTGTGCAATCTGTGTTAAGGATATGTACACCACAATTTAGGCTGAAGTGCAAATGTATAGAAATTACATGAATACTTCTGAGAACTATGTAATTCTCTAAATAAAGTTGAATTCAGGAACCTACCACATAGCATTTACATTGCAACTGCCTTTAGCTGTCCTCTCCTTTCAAAAACTAAAGTTCTATAAGTGGATCTGGTGATATTGAAGTAACTTCTCCAACTTTAACAGCACCCTCATAAATTTCGTTGCAGACAGTTGTAAATGGAATGTGCACTCTTTTTGGATGAGTACGTTACTTCATGTTCTGAGCATTCTGTGTTAAGTATATGTACACCACTACTGAGAACCATGGAGAACTCAAAATTAAGTTCAATTCAGGAACCCAGCACACTCATAAAATTGGTTGCAGACTGTTCTAAAACATCAGGAAAGAAAAGTTGAAAGTTTTACATGAAGTTAGCAGAAAGTACATTTTGAGTAGATTTGAAAGCTGCATCTTTTTGGCGGAGTACGTTACTTCATGTTCTGAGCAATCTGTGTTAGGTATATGTACACCACAATCCAGGCTGAAGTTGAAATGTATAGCAATTAAATGAATACCTCTGAGAACTATGTAATACTCTAAATAAGGTTCAATTCAGGAACCTACCACATATCATTTACTTTGCATTTGCCCTTAGCTTAAGATTGCTTTCAAATACTGAAGTTGTGTAATTTGTGATATTTCTTAGTGTATCTACTCCAACCTTAGTAGCACACTCGGAAAACCGGTAGCAGACTGTTCTAAATCATAACGGAAGAAAACTTAAAAGTTTTACATGACGTTAGCAGATAGTACATTTTGAGCATAATTGAAAGGTGCACTCTTTCTGGCTGAGTACGTTATTTCATGTCCTGAGCAATCTGTGTTAAGTATATGTAATCCGCAATTCAGGCTGAAGTGCAAATGTTTAGAAATTACATCAATACTTCTGAGAACTAAGTAATACTCGAAATAAAGTTCAATTCAGGAACATACCACATAGCATTTACTTTGCATTTGCCTTTAGCTTACGATTGCTTTCAAATACTAAAGTTGTGCATTTGGTGATATTACTTAATGTATCTTCTCCAACTTAAGTAGCACAGTCGGAAAATTGGTTGCAGACTGTTCTAAATCATAAGGGAAGTAAACTGAAAAGTTTTACATGACGTTAGCAGATAGCACATTTTGAGCATAATTGAAAGGTGCACTCTTTTTGGCCGAGAACGTTACTTCATGTTCTGAGCAATCTGTGTTAAGGATATGTACACCACAATTTAGGCTGAAGTGCAAATGTATAGAAATTACATGAATACTTCTGAGAACTATGTAATTCTCTAAATAAAGTTGAATTCAGGAACCTACCACATAGCATTTACATTGCAACTGCCTTTAGCTGTCCTCTCCTTTCAAAAACTAAAGTTCTATAAGTGGATCTGGTGATATTGAAGTAACTTCTCCAACTTTAACAGCACCCTCATAAATTTCGTTGCAGACAGTTGTAAATGGAATGTGCACTCTTTTTGGATGAGTACGTTACTTCATGTTCTGAGCATTCTGTGTTAAGTATATGTACACCACTACTGAGAACCATGGAGAACTCAAAATTAAGTTGAATTCAGGAACCCAGCACACTCATAAAATTGGTTGCAGACTGTTCTAAAACATCAGGAAAGAAAAGTTGAAAGTTTTACATGAAGTTAGCAGAAAGTACATTTTGAGTAGATTTGAAAGCTGCATCTTTTTGGCGGAGTACGTTACTTCATGTTCTGAGCAATCTGTGTTAGGTATATGTACACCACAATCCATGCTGAAGTTGAAATGTATAGCAATTAAATGAATACCTCTGAGAACTATGTAATACTCTAAATAAGGTTCAATTCAGGAACCTACCACATATCATTTACTTTGCATTTGCCTTTAGCTTAAGATTGCTTTCAAATACTGAAGTTGTGTAATTTGTGATATTTCTTAGTGTATCTACTCCAACCTTAGTAGCACACTCGGAAAACCGGTAGCAGACTGTTCTAAATCATAACGGAAGAAAACTTAAAAGTTTTACATGACGTTAGCAGATAGTACATTTTGAGCATAATTGAAAGGTGCACTCTTTCTGGCTGAGTACGTTATTTCATGTCCTGAGCAATCTGTGTTAAGTATATGTAATCCGCAATTCAGGCTGAAGTGCAAATGTTTAGAAATTACATCAATACTTCTGAGAACTAAGTAATACTCGAAATAAAGTTCAATTCAGGAACATACCACATAGCATTTACTTTGCATTTGCCTTTAGCTTACGATTGCTTTCAAATACTAAAGTTGTGCATTTGGTGATATTACTTAATGTATCTTCTCCAACTTAAGTAGCACAGTCGGAAAATTGGTTGCAGACTGTTCTAAATCATAAGGGAAGTAAACTGAAAAGTTTTACATGACGTTAGCAGATAGCACATTTTGAGCATAATTGAAAGGTGCACTCTTTTTGGCCGAGAACGTTACTTCATGTTCTGAGCAATCTGTGTTAAGGATATGTACACCACAATTTAGGCTGAAGTGCAAATGTATAGAAATTACATGAATACTTCTGAGAACTATGTAATTCTCTAAATAAAGTTGAATTCAGGAACCTACCACATAGCATTTACATTGTAACTGCCTTTAGCTGTCTTCTCCTTTCAAACACTAAAGTTTTATAAGTGGATCTGGTGATATTGAAGTAACTTCTCCAACTTTAACAGCACACTCATAAATTTCGTTGCAGACAGTTGTAAATGGAAGGTGCACTCTTTTTGGATGAGTACGTTACTTAATGTTCTGAGCATTCTGTGTTAAGTATATGTACACCACTACTGAGAACCATGGAGAACTCAAAATTAAGTTCAATTCAGGAACCTAGCACACTCATAAAATTGGTTGCAGACTGTTCTAAAACGTCAGGAAAGAAAAGTTGAAAGTTTTACATGAAGTTAGCAGAAAGTACATTTTGAGTAGATTTGAAAGCTGCATCTTTTTGGCGGAGTACGTTACTTCATGTTCTGTGCAATCTGTGTTAAGGATATGTACACCACAATTTAGGCTGAAGTGCAAATGTATAGAAATTACATGAATACTTCTGAGAACTATGTAATTCTCTAAATAAAGTTGAATTCAGGAACCTACCACATAGCATTTACATTGCAACTGCCTTTAGCTGTCCTCTCCTTTCAAAAACTAAAGTTCTATAAGTGGATCTGGTGATATTGAAGTAACTTCTCCAACTTTAACAGCACCCTCATAAATTTCGTTGCAGACAGTTGTAAATGGAATGTGCACTCTTTTTGGATGAGTACGTTACTTCATGTTCTGAGCATTCTGTGTTAAGTATATGTAATCCGCAATTCAGGCTGAAGTGCAAATGTTTAGAAATTACATCAATACTTCTGAGCACTAAGTAATACTCGAAATAAAGTTCAATTCAGGAACATACCACATAGCATTTACTTTGCATTTGCCTTTAGCTTACGATTGCTTTCAAATACTAAAGTTGTGCATTTGGTGATATTACTTAATGTATCTTCTCCAACTTAAGTAGCACAGTCGGAAAATTGGTTGCAGACTGTTCTAAATCATAAGGGAAGTAAACTGAAAAGTTTTACATGACGTTAGCAGATAGCACATTTTGAGCATAATTGAAAGGTGCACTCTGTTTGGCCGAGTACGTTACTTCATGTTCTGAGCAATCTGTGTTAAGGATATGTACACCACAATTTAGGCTGAAGTGCAAATGTATAGAAATTACATGAATACTTCTGAGAACTATGTAATTCTCTAAATAAAGTTGAATTCAGGAACCTACCACATAGCATTTACATTGCAACTGCCTTTAGCTGTCTTCTCCTTTCAAACACTAAAGTTTTATAAGTGGATCTGGTGATATTGAAGTAACTTCTCCAACTTTAACAGCACCCTCATAAATTTCGTTGCAGACAGTTGTAAATGGAATGTGCACTCTTTTTGGATGAGTACGTTACTTCATGTTCTGAGCATTCTGTGTTAAGTATATGTACACCACTACTGAGAACCATGGAGAACTCAAAATTAAGTTCAATTCAGGAACCCAGCACACTCATAAAATTGGTTGCAGACTGTTCTAAAACATCAGGAAAGAAAAGTTGAAAGTTTTACATGAAGTTAGCAGAAAGTACATTTTGAGTAGATTTGAAAGCTGCATCTTTTTGGCGGAGTACGTTACTTCATGTTCTGAGCAATCTGTGTTAAGTATATGTACACCACAATCCAGGCTGAAGTTGAAATGTATAGCAATTAAATGAATACCTCTGAGAACTATGTAATACTCTAAATAAGGTTCAATTCAGGAACCTACCACATATCATTTACTTTGCATTTGCCTTTAGCTTAAGATTGCTTTCAAATACTGAAGTTGTGTAATTTGTGATATTTCTTAGTGTATCTACTCCAACCTTAGTAGCACACTCGGCAAACCGGTAGCAGACTGTTCTAAATCATAACGGAAGAAAACTTAAAAGCTTTACATGACGTTAGCAGATAGTACATTTTGAGCATAATTGAAAGGTGCACTCTTTCTGGCTGAGTACGTTATTTCATGTCCTGAGCAATCTGTGTTAAGTATATGTAATCCGCAATTCAGGCTGAAGTGCAAATGTTTAGAAATTACATCAATACTTCTGAGAACTAAGTAATACTCGAAATAAAGTTCAATTCAGGAACATACCACATAGCATTTACTTTGCATTTGCCTTTAGCTTACGATTGCTTTCAAATACTGAAGTTGTGCATTTGGTGATATTACTTAATGTATCTTCTCCAACTTAAGTAGCACAGTCGGAAAATTGGTTGCAGACTGTTCTAAATCATAAGGGAAGTAAACTGAAAAGTTTTACATGACGTTAGCAGATAGCACATTTTGAGCATAATTGAAAGGTGCACTCTTTTTGGCCGAGTACGTTACTTCATGTTCTGAGCAATCTGTGTTAAGGATATGTACACCACAATTTAGGCTGAAGTGCAAATGTATAGAAATTACATGAATACTTCTGAGAACTATGTAATTCTCTAAATAAAGTTGAATTCAGGAACCTACCACATAGCATTTACATTGCAACTGCCTTTAGCTGTCTTCTCCTTTCAAACACTAAAGTTTTATAAGTGGATCTGGTGATATTGAAGTAACTTCTCCAACTTTAACAGCACCCTCATAAATTTCGTTGCAGACAGTTGTAAATGGAATGTGCACTCTTTTTGGATGAGTACGTTACTTAATGTTCTGAGCATTCTGTGTTAAGTATATGTACACCACTACTGAGAACCATGGAGAACTCAAAATTAAGTTCAATTCAGGAACCCAGCACACTCATAAAATTGGTTGCAGACTGTTCTAAAACATCAGGAAAGAAAAGTTGACAGTTTTACATGAAGTTAGCAGAAAGTACATTTTGAGTAGATTTGAAAGCTGCATCTTTTTGGCGGAGTACGTTACTTCATGTTCTGAGCAATCTGTGTTAAGTATATGTACACCACAATCCAGGCTGAAGTTGAAATGTATAGAAATTAAATGAAAACTTCTGAGAACTATGTAATACTCTAAATAAAGTTCAATTCAGGAACCTACCACATATCATTTACTTTGCATTTGCAATTAGCTTAAGATTGCTTTCAAATACTGAAGTTGTGTAATTTGTGATATTTCTTAGTGTATCTACTCCAACCTTAGTAGCACACTCGGAAAACCGGTAGCAGACTGTTCTAAATCATAACGGAAGAAAACTTAAAAGCTTTACATGACGTTAGCAGATAGTACATTTTGAGCATAATTGAAAGGTGCACTCTTTCTGGCTGAGTACGTTATTTCATGTCCTGAGCAATCTGTGTTAAGTATATGTAATCCGCAATTCAGGCTGAAGTGCAAATGTTTAGAAATTACATCAATACTTCTGAGAACTAAGTAATACTCGAAATAAAGTTCAATTCAGGAACATACCACATAGCATTTACTTTGCATTTGCCTTTAGCTTACGATTGCTTTCAAATACTAAAGTTGTGCATTTGGTGATATTACTTAATGTATCAACTTAAGTAGCACAGTCGGAAAATTGGTTGCAGACTGTTCTAAATCATAAGGGAAGTAAACTGAAAAGTTTTACATGACGTTAGCAGATAGCACATTTTGAGCATAATTGAAAGGTGCACTCTTTTTGGCTGAGTACGTTACTTCATGTTCTGTGCAATCTGTGTTAAGGATATGTACACCACAATTTAGGCTGAAGTGCAAATGTATAGAAATTACATGAATACTTCTGAGAACTATGTAATTCTCTAAATAAAGTTGAATTCAGGAACCTACCACATAGCATTTACATTGCAACTGCCTTTAGCTGTCCTCTCCTTTCAAAAACTAAAGTTCTATAAGTGGATCTGGTGATATTGAAGTAACTTCTCCAACTTTAACAGCACCCTCATAAATTTCGTTGCAGACAGTTGTAAATGGAATGTGCACTCTTTTTGGATGAGTACGTTACTTCATGTTCTGAGCATTCTGTGTTAAGTATATGTACACCACTACTGAGAACCATGGAGAACTCAAAATTAAGTTCAATTCAGGAACCCAGCACACTCATAAAATTGGTTGCAGACTGTTCTAAAACATCAGGAAAGAAAAGTTGAAAGTTTTACATGAAGTTAGCAGAAAGTACATTTTGAGTAGATTTGAAAGCTGCATCTTTTTGGCGGAGTACGTTACTTCATGTTCTGAGCAATCTGTGTTAGGTATATGTACACCACAATCCAGGCTGAAGTTGAAATGTATAGCAATTAAATGAATACCTCTGAGAACTATGTAATACTCTAAATAAGGTTCAATTCAGGAACCTACCACATATCATTTACTTTGCATTTGCCTTTAGCTTAAGATTGCTTTCAAATACTGAAGTTGTGTAATTTGTGATATTTCTTAGTGTATCTACTCCAACCTTAGTAGCACACTCGGAAAACCGGTAGCAGACTGTTCTAAATCATAACGGAAGAAAACTTAAAAGTTTTACATGACGTTAGCAGATAGTACATTTTGAGCATAATTGAAAGGTGCACTCTTTCTGGCTGAGTACGTTATTTCATGTCCTGAGCAATCTGTGTTAAGTATATGTAATCCGCAATTCAGGCTGAAGTGCAAATGTTTAGAAATTACATCAATACTTCTGAGAACTAAGTAATACTCGAAATAAAGTTCAATTCAGGAACATACCACATAGCATTTACTTTGCATTTGCCTTTAGCTTACGATTGCTTTCAAATACTAAAGTTGTGCATTTGGTGATATTACTTAATGTATCTTCTCCAACTTAAGTAGCACAGTCGGAAAATTGGTTGCAGACTGTTCTAAATCATAAGGGAAGTAAACTGAAAAGTTTTACATGACGTTAGCAGATAGCACATTTTGAGCATAATTGAAAGGTGCACTCTTTTTGGCCGAGAACGTTACTTCATGTTCTGAGCAATCTGTGTTAAGGATATGTACACCACAATTTAGGCTGAAGTGCAAATGTATAGAAATTACATGAATACTTCTGAGAACTATGTAATTCTCTAAATAAAGTTGAATTCAGGAACCTACCACATAGCATTTACATTGCAACTGCCTTTAGCTGTCCTCTCCTTTCAAAAACTAAAGTTCTATAAGTGGATCTGGTGATATTGAAGTAACTTCTCCAACTTTAACAGCACCCTCATAAATTTCGTTGCAGACAGTTGTAAATGGAATGTGCACTCTTTTTGGATGAGTACGTTACTTCATGTTCTGAGCATTCTGTGTTAAGTATATGTACACCACTACTGAGAACCATGGAGAACTCAAAATTAAGTTGAATTCAGGAACCCAGCACACTCATAAAATTGGTTGCAGACTGTTCTAAAACATCAGGAAAGAAAAGTTGAAAGTTTTACATGAAGTTAGCAGAAAGTACATTTTGAGTAGATTTGAAAGCTGCATCTTTTTGGCGGAGTACGTTACTTCATGTTCTGAGCAATCTGTGTTAGGTATATGTACACCACAATCCATGCTGAAGTTGAAATGTATAGCAATTAAATGAATACCTCTGAGAACTATGTAATACTCTAAATAAGGTTCAATTCAGGAACCTACCACATATCATTTACTTTGCATTTGCCTTTAGCTTAAGATTGCTTTCAAATACTGAAGTTGTGTAATTTGTGATATTTCTTAGTGTATCTACTCCAACCTTAGTAGCACACTCGGAAAACCGGTAGCAGACTGTTCTAAATCATAACGGAAGAAAACTTAAAAGTTTTACATGACGTTAGCAGATAGTACATTTTGAGCATAATTGAAAGGTGCACTCTTTCTGGCTGAGTACGTTATTTCATGTCCTGAGCAATCTGTGTTAAGTATATGTAATCCGCAATTCAGGCTGAAGTGCAAATGTTTAGAAATTACATCAATACTTCTGAGAACTAAGTAATACTCGAAATAAAGTTCAATTCAGGAACATACCACATAGCATTTACTTTGCATTTGCCTTTAGCTTACGATTGCTTTCAAATACTAAAGTTGTGCATTTGGTGATATTACTTAATGTATCTTCTCCAACTTAAGTAGCACAGTCGGAAAATTGGTTGCAGACTGTTCTAAATCATAAGGGAAGTAAACTGAAAAGTTTTACATGACGTTAGCAGATAGCACATTTTGAGCATAATTGAAAGGTGCACTCTTTTTGGCCGAGAACGTTACTTCATGTTCTGAGCAATCTGTGTTAAGGATATGTACACCACAATTTAGGCTGAAGTGCAAATGTATAGAAATTACATGAATACTTCTGAGAACTATGTAATTCTCTAAATAAAGTTGAATTCAGGAACCTACCACATAGCATTTACATTGTAACTGCCTTTAGCTGTCTTCTCCTTTCAAACACTAAAGTTTTATAAGTGGATCTGGTGATATTGAAGTAACTTCTCCAACTTTAACAGCACCCTCATAAATTTCGTTGCAGACAGTTGTAAATGGAAGGTGCACTCTTTTTGGATGAGTACGTTACTTAATGTTCTGAGCATTCTGTGTTAAGTATATGTACACCACTACTGAGAACCATGGAGAACTCAAAATTAAGTTCAATTCAGGAACCTAGCACACTCATAAAATTGGTTGCAGACTGTTCTAAAACGTCAGGAAAGAAAAGTTGAAAGTTTTACATGAAGTTAGCAGAAAGTACATTTTGAGTAGATTTGAAAGCTGCATCTTTTTGGCGGAGTACGTTACTTCATGTTCTGTGCAATCTGTGTTAAGGATATGTACACCACAATTTAGGCTGAAGTGCAAATGTATAGAAATTACATGAATACTTCTGAGAACTATGTAATTCTCTAAATAAAGTTGAATTCAGGAACCTACCACATAGCATTTACATTGCAACTGCCTTTAGCTGTCCTCTCCTTTCAAAAACTAAAGTTCTATAAGTGGATCTGGTGATATTGAAGTAACTTCTCCAACTTTAACAGCACCCTCATAAATTTCGTTGCAGACAGTTGTAAATGGAATGTGCACTCTTTTTGGATGAGTACGTTACTTCATGTTCTGAGCATTCTGTGTTAAGTATATGTACACCACTACTGAGAACCATGGAGAACTCAAAATTAAGTTGAATTCAGGAACCCAGCACACTCATAAAATTGGTTGCAGACTGTTCTAAAACATCAGGAAAGAAAAGTTGAAAGTTTTACATGAAGTTAGCAGAAAGTACATTTTGAGTAGATTTGAAAGCTGCATCTTTTTGGCGGAGTACGTTACTTCATGTTCTGAGCAATCTGTGTTAGGTATATGTACACCACAATCCAGGCTGAAGTTGAAATGTATAGCAATTAAATGAATACCTCTGAGAACTATGTAATACTCTAAATAAGGTTCAATTCAGGAACCTACCACATATCATTTACTTTGCATTTGCCTTTAGCTTAAGATTGCTTTCAAATACTGAAGTTGTGTAATTTTTGATATTTCTTAGTGTATCTACTCCAACCTTAGTAGCACACTCGGAAAACCGGTAGCAGACTGTTCTAAATCATAACGGAAGAAAACTTAAAAGCTTTACATGACGTTAGCAGATAGTACATTTTGAGCATAATTGAAAGGTGCACTCTTTCTGGCTGAGTACGTTATTTCATGTCCTGAGCAATCTGTGTTAAGTATATGTAATCCGCAATTCAGGCTGAAGTGCAAATGTTTAGAAATTACATCAATACTTCTGAGAACTAAGTAATACTCGAAATAAAGTTCAATTCAGGAACATACCACATAGCATTTACTTTGCATTTGCCTTTAGCTTACGATTGCTTTCAAATACTAAAGTTGTGCATTTGGTGATATTACTTAATGTATCTTCTCCAACTTAAGTAGCACAGTCGGAAAATTGGTTGCAGACTGTTCTAAATCATAAGGGAAGTAAACTGAAAAGTTTTACATGACGTTAGCAGATAGCACATTTTGAGCATAATTGAAAGGTGCACTCTTTTTGGCCGAGTACGTTACTTCATGTTCTGAGCAATCTGTGTTAAGGATATGTACACCACAATTTAGGCTGAAGTGCAAATGTATAGAAATTACATGAATACTTCTGAGAACTATGTAATTCTCTAAATAAAGTTGAATTCAGGAACCTACCACATAGCATTTACATTGCAACTGCCTTTAGCTGTCTTCTCCTTTCAAACACTAAAGTTTTATAAGTGGATCTGGTGATATTGAAGTAACTTCTCCAACTTTAACAGCACCCTCATAAATTTCGTTGCAGACAGTTGTAAATGGAATGTGCACTCTTTTTGGATGAGTACGTTACTTCATGTTCTGAGCATTCTGTGTTAAGTATATGTACACCACTACTGAGAACCATGGAGAACTCAAAATTAAGTTCAATTCAGGAACCCAGCACACTCATAAAATTGGTTGCAGACTGTTCTAAAACATCAGGAAAGAAAAGTTGACAGTTTTACATGAAGTTAGCAGAAAGTACATTTTGAGTAGATTTGAAAGCTGCATCTTTTTGGCGGAGTACGTTACTTCATGTTCTGAGCAATCTGTGTTAAGTATATGTACACCACAATCCAGGCTGAAGTTGAAATGTATAGAAATTAAATGAAAACTTCTGAGAACTATGTAATACTCTAAATAAAGTTCAATTCAGGAACCTACCACATATCATTTACTTTGCATTTGCAATTAGCTTAAGATTGCTTTCAAATACTGAAGTTGTGTAATTTGTGATATTTCTTAGTGTATCTACTCCAACCTTAGTAGCACACTCGGAAAACCGGTAGCAGACTGTTCTAAATCATAACGGAAGAAAACTTAAAAGCTTTACATGACGTTAGCAGATAGTACATTTTGAGCATAATTGAAAGGTGCACTCTTTCTGGCTGAGTACGTTATTTCATGTCCTGAGCAATCTGTGTTAAGTATATGTAATCCGCAATTCAGGCTGAAGTGCAAATGTTTAGAAATTACATCAATACTTCTGAGAACTAAGTAATACTCGAAATAAAGTTCAATTCAGGAACATACCACATAGCATTTACTTTGCATTTGCCTTTAGCTTACGATTGCTTTCAAATACTAAAGTTGTGCATTTGGTGATATTACTTAATGTATCTTCTCCAACTTAAGTAGCACAGTCGGAAAATTGGTTGCAGACTGTTCTAAATCATAAGGGAAGTAAACTGAAAAGTTTTACATGACGTTAGCAGATAGCACATTTTGAGCATAATTGAAAGGTGCACTCTTTTTGGCCGAGTACGTTACTTCATGTTCTGAGCAATCTGTGTTAAGGATATGTACACCACAATTTAGGCTGAAGTGCAAATGTATAGAAATTACATGAATACTTCTGAGAACTATGTAATTCTCTAAATAAAGTTGAATTCAGGAACCTACCACATAGCATTTACATTGCAACTGCCTTTAGCTGTCTTCTCCTTTCAAACACTAAAGTTTTATAAGTGGATCTGGTGATATTGAAGTAACTTCTCCAACTTTAACAGCACCCTCATAAATTTCGTTGCAGACAGTTGTAAATGGAAGGTGCACTCTTTTTGGATGAGTACGTTACTTAATGTTCTGAGCATTCTGTGTTAAGTATATGTACACCACTACTGAGAACCATGGAGAACTCAAAATTAAGTTCAATTCAGGAACCTAGCACACTCATAAAATTGGTTGCAGACTGTTCTAAAACGTCAGGAAAGAAAAGTTGAAAGTTTTACATGAAGTTAGCAGAAAGTACATTTTGAGTAGATTTGAAAGCTGCATCTTTTTGGCGGAGTACGTTACTTCATGTTCTGTGCAATCTGTGTTAAGGATATGTACACCACAATTTAGGCTGAAGTGCAAATGTATAGAAATTACATGAATACTTCTGAGAACTATGTAATTCTCTAAATAAAGTTGAATTCAGGAACCTACCACATAGCATTTACATTGCAACTGCCTTTAGCTGTCCTCTCCTTTCAAAAACTAAAGTTCTATAAGTGGATCTGGTGATATTGAAGTAACTTCTCCAACTTTAACAGCACCCTCATAAATTTCGTTGCAGACAGTTGTAAATGGAATGTGCACTCTTTTTGGATGAGTACGTTACTTCATGTTCTGAGCATTCTGTGTTAAGTATATGTACACCACTACTGAGAACCATGGAGAACTCAAAATTAAGTTGAATTCAGGAACCCAGCACACTCATAAAATTGGTTGCAGACTGTTCTAAAACATCAGGAAAGAAAAGTTGAAAGTTTTACATGAAGTTAGCAGAAAGTACATTTTGAGTAGATTTGAAAGCTGCATCTTTTTGGCGGAGTACGTTACTTCATGTTCTGAGCAATCTGTGTTAGGTATATGTACACCACAATCCAGGCTGAAGTTGAAATGTATAGCAATTAAATGAATACCTCTGAGAACTATGTAATACTCTAAATAAGGTTCAATTCAGGAACCTACCACATATCATTTACTTTGCATTTGCCTTTAGCTTAAGATTGCTTTCAAATACTGAAGTTGTGTAATTTTTGATATTTCTTAGTGTATCTACTCCAACCTTAGTAGCACACTCGGAAAACCGGTAGCAGACTGTTCTAAATCATAACGGAAGAAAACTTAAAAGCTTTACATGACGTTAGCAGATAGTACATTTTGAGCATAATTGAAAGGTGCACTCTTTCTGGCTGAGTACGTTATTTCATGTCCTGAGCAATCTGTGTTAAGTATATGTAATCCGCAATTCAGGCTGAAGTGCAAATGTTTAGAAATTACATCAATACTTCTGAGAACTAAGTAATACTCGAAATAAAGTTCAATTCAGGAACATACCACATAGCATTTACTTTGCATTTGCCTTTAGCTTACGATTGCTTTCAAATACTAAAGTTGTGCATTTGGTGATATTACTTAATGTATCTTCTCCAACTTAAGTAGCACAGTCGGAAAATTGGTTGCAGACTGTTCTAAATCATAAGGGAAGTAAACTGAAAAGTTTTACATGACGTTAGCAGATAGCACATTTTGAGCATAATTGAAAGGTGCACTCTTTTTGGCCGAGTACGTTACTTCATGTTCTGAGCAATCTGTGTTAAGGATATGTACACCACAATTTAGGCTGAAGTGCAAATGTATAGAAATTACATGAATACTTCTGAGAACTATGTAATTCTCTAAATAAAGTTGAATTCAGGAACCTACCACATAGCATTTACATTGCAACTGCCTTTAGCTGTCTTCTCCTTTCAAACACTAAAGTTTTATAAGTGGATCTGGTGATATTGAAGTAACTTCTCCAACTTTAACAGCACCCTCATAAATTTCGTTGCAGACAGTTGTAAATGGAATGTGCACTCTTTTTGGATGAGTACGTTACTTCATGTTCTGAGCATTCTGTGTTAAGTATATGTACACCACTACTGAGAACCATGGAGAACTCAAAATTAAGTTCAATTCAGGAACCCAGCACACTCATAAAATTGGTTGCAGACTGTTCTAAAACATCAGGAAAGAAAAGTTGACAGTTTTACATGAAGTTAGCAGAAAGTACATTTTGAGTAGATTTGAAAGCTGCATCTTTTTGGCGGAGTACGTTACTTCATGTTCTGAGCAATCTGTGTTAAGTATATGTACACCACAATCCAGGCTGAAGTTGAAATGTATAGAAATTAAATGAAAACTTCTGAGAACTATGTAATACTCTAAATAAAGTTCAATTCAGGAACCTACCACATATCATTTACTTTGCATTTGCAATTAGCTTAAGATTGCTTTCAAATACTGAAGTTGTGTAATTTGTGATATTTCTTAGTGTATCTACTCCAACCTTAGTAGCACACTCGGAAAACCGGTAGCAGACTGTTCTAAATCATAACGGAAGAAAACTTAAAAGCTTTACATGACGTTAGCAGATAGTACATTTTGAGCATAATTGAAAGGTGCACTCTTTCTGGCTGAGTACGTTATTTCATGTCCTGAGCAATCTGTGTTAAGTATATGTAATCCGCAATTCAGGCTGAAGTGCAAATGTTTAGAAATTACATCAATACTTCTGAGAACTAAGTAATACTCGAAATAAAGTTCAATTCAGGAACATACCACATAGCATTTACTTTGCATTTGCCTTTAGCTTACGATTGCTTTCAAATACTAAAGTTGTGCATTTGGTGATATTACTTAATGTATCTTCTCCAACTTAAGTAGCACAGTCGGAAAATTGGTTGCAGACTGTTCTAAATCATAAGGGAAGTAAACTGAAAAGTTTTACATGACGTTAGCAGATAGCACATTTTGAGCATAATTGAAAGGTGCACTCTTTTTGGCCGAGTACGTTACTTCATGTTCTGAGCAATCTGTGTTAAGGATATGTACACCACAATTTAGGCTGAAGTGCAAATGTATAGAAATTACATGAATACTTCTGAGAACTATGTAATTCTCTAAATAAAGTTGAATTCAGGAACCTACCACATAGCATTTACATTGCAACTGCCTTTAGCTGTCTTCTCCTTTCAAACACTAAAGTTTTATAAGTGGATCTGGTGATATTGAAGTAACTTCTCCAACTTTAACAGCACCCTCATAAATTTCGTTGCAGACAGTTGTAAATGGAATGTGCACTCTTTTTGGATGAGTACGTTACTTCATGTTCTGAGCATTCTGTGTTAAGTATATGTACACCACTACTGAGAACCATGGAGAACTCAAAATTAAGTTCAATTCAGGAACCCAGCACACTCATAAAATTGGTTGCAGACTGTTCTAAAACATCAGGAAAGAAAAGTTGACAGTTTTACATGAAGTTAGCAGAAAGTACATTTTGAGTAGATTTGAAAGCTGCATCTTTTTGGCGGAGTACGTTACTTCATGTTCTGAGCAATCTGTGTTAAGTATATGTACACCACAATCCAGGCTGAAGTTGAAATGTATAGAAATTAAATGAAAACTTCTGAGAACTATGTAATACTCTAAATAAAGTTCAATTCAGGAACCTACCACATATCATTTACTTTGCATTTGCAATTAGCTTAAGATTGCTTTCAAATACTGAAGTTGTGTAATTTGTGATATTTCTTAGTGTATCTACTCCAACCTTAGTAGCACACTCGGAAAACCGGTAGCAGACTGTTCTAAATCATAACGGAAGAAAACTTAAAAGCTTTACATGACGTTAGCAGATAGTACATTTTGAGCATAATTGAAAGGTGCACTCTTTCTGGCTGAGTACGTTATTTCATGTCCTGAGCAATCTGTGTTAAGTATATGTAATCCGCAATTCAGGCTGAAGTGCAAATGTTTAGAAATTACATCAATACTTCTGAGAACTAAGTAATACTCGAAATAAAGTTCAATTCAGGAACATACCACATAGCATTTACTTTGCATTTGCCTTTAGCTTACGATTGCTTTCAAATACTAAAGTTGTGCATTTGGTGATATTACTTAATGTATCTTCTCCAACTTAAGTAGCACAGTCGGAAAATTGGTTGCAGACTGTTCTAAATCATAAGGGAAGTAAACTGAAAAGTTTTACATGACGTTAGCAGATAGCACATTTTGAGCATAATTGAAAGGTGCACTCTTTTTGGCCGAGTACGTTACTTCATGTTCTGAGCAATCTGTGTTAAGGATATGTACACCACAATTTAGGCTGAAGTGCAAATGTATAGAAATTACATGAATACTTCTGAGAACTATGTAATTCTCTAAATAAAGTTGAATTCAGGAACCTACCACATAGCATTTACATTGCAACTGCCTTTAGCTGTCTTCTCCTTTCAAACACTAAAGTTTTATAAGTGGATCTGGTGATATTGAAGTAACTTCTCCAACTTTAACAGCACCCTCATAAATTTCGTTGCAGACAGTTGTAAATGGAATGTGCACTCTTTTTGGATGAGTACGTTACTTCATGTTCTGAGCATTCTGTGTTAAGTATATGTACACCACTACTGAGAACCATGGAGAACTCAAAATTAAGTTCAATTCAGGAACCCAGCACACTCATAAAATTGGTTGCAGACTGTTCTAAAACATCAGGAAAGAAAAGTTGAAAGTTTTACATGAAGTTAGCAGAAAGTACATTTTGAGTAGATTTGAAAGCTGCATCTTTTTGGCGGAGTACGTTACTTCATGTTCTGAGCAATCTGTGTTAAGTATATGTACACCACAATCCAGGCTGAAGTTGAAATGTATAGAAATTAAATGAAAACTTCTGAGAACTATGTAATACTCTAAATAAAGTTCAATTCAGGAACCTACCACATATCATTTACTTTGCATTTGCAATTAGCTTAAGATTGCTTTCAAATACTGAAGTTGTGTAATTTGTGATATTTCTTAGTGTATCTACTCCAACCTTAGTAGCACACTCGGAAAACCGGTAGCAGACTGTTCTAAATCATAACGGAAGAAAACTTAAAAGCTTTACATGACGTTAGCAGATAGTACATTTTGAGCATAATTGAAAGGTGCACTCTTTCTGGCTGAGTACGTTATTTCATGTCCTGAGCAATCTGTGTTAAGTATATGTAATCCGCAATTCAGGCTGAAGTGCAAATGTTTAGAAATTACATCAATACTTCTGAGAACTAAGTAATACTCGAAATAAAGTTCAATTCAGGAACATACCACATAGCATTTACTTTGCATTTGCCTTTAGCTTACGATTGCTTTCAAATACTAAAGTTGTGCATTTGGTGATATTACTTAATGTATCTTCTCCAACTTAAGTAGCACAGTCGGAAAATTGGTTGCAGACTGTTCTAAATCATAAGGGAAGTAAACTGAAAAGTTTTACATGACGTTAGCAGATAGCACATTTTGAGCATAATTGAAAGGTGCACTCTTTTTGGCCGAGTACGTTACTTCATGTTCTGAGCAATCTGTGTTAAGGATATGTACACCACAATTTAGGCTGAAGTGCAAATGTATAGAAATTACATGAATACTTCTGAGAACTATGTAATTCTCTAAATAAAGTTGAATTCAGGAACCTACCACATAGCATTTACATTGCAACTGCCTTTAGCTGTCTTCTCCTTTCAAACACTAAAGTTTTATAAGTGGATCTGGTGATATTGAAGTAACTTCTCCAACTTTAACAGCACCCTCATAAATTTCGTTGCAGACAGTTGTAAATGGAATGTGCACTCTTTTTGGATGAGTACGTTACTTCATGTTCTGAGCATTCTGTGTTAAGTATATGTACACCACTACTGAGAACCATGGAGAACTCAAAATTAAGTTCAATTCAGGAACCCAGCACACTCATAAAATTGGTTGCAGACTGTTCTAAAACATCAGGAAAGAAAAGTTGAAAGTTTTACATGAAGTTAGCAGAAAGTACATTTTGAGTAGATTTGAAAGCTGCATCTTTTTGGCGGAGTACGTTACTTCATGTTCTGAGCAATCTGTGTTAAGTATATGTACACCACAATCCAGGCTGAAGTTGAAATGTATAGCAATTAAATGAATACCTCTGAGAACTATGTAATACACTAAATAAGGTTCAATTCAGGAACCTACCACATATCATTTACTTTGCATTTGCCTTTAGCTTAAGATTGCTTTCAAATACTGAAGTTGTGTAATTTGTGATATTTCTTAGTGTATCTACTCCAACCTTAGTAGCACACTCGGAAAACCGGTAGCAGACTGTTCTAAATCATAACGGAAGAAAACTTAAAAGTTTTACATGACGTTAGCAGATAGTACATTTTGAGCATAATTGAAAGGTGCACTCTTTCTGGCTGAGTACGTTATTTCATGTCCTGAGCAATCTGTGTTAAGTATATGTAATCCGCAATTCAGGCTGAAGTGCAAATGTTTAGAAATTACATCAATACTTCTGAGAACTAAGTAATACACGAAATAAAGTTCAATTCAGGAACATACCACATAGCATTTACTTTGCATTTGCCTTTAGCTTACGATTGCTTTCAAATACTAAAGTTGTGCATTTGGTGATATTACTTAATGTATCTTCTCCAACTTAAGTAGCACAGTCGGAAAATTGGTTGCAGACTGTTCTAAATCATAAGGGAAGTAAACTGAAAAGTTTTACATGACGTTAGCAGATAGCACATTTTGAGCATAATTGAAAGGTGCACTCTTTTTGGCCGAGTACGTTACTTCATGTTCTGAGCAATCTGTGTTAAGGATATGTACACCACAATTTAGGCTGAAGTGCAAATGTATAGAAATTACATGAATACTTCTGAGAACTATGTAATTCTCTAAATAAAGTTGAATTCAGGAACCTACCACATAGCATTTACATTGCAACTGCCTTTAGCTGTCTTCTCCTTTCAAACACTAAAGTTTTATAAGTGGATCTGGTGATATTGAAGTAACTTCTCCAACTTTAACAGCACCCTCATAAATTTCGTTGCAGACAGTTCGTAAATGGAATGTGCACTCTTTTTGGATGAGTACGTTACTTCATGTTCTGAGCATTCTGTGTTAAGTATATGTACACCACTACTGAGAACCATGGAGAACTCAAAATTAAGTTCAATTCAGGAACCCAGCACACTCATAAAATTGGTTGCAGACTGTTCTAAAACATCAGGAAAGAAAAGTTGACAGTTTTACGTGAAGTTAGCAGAAAGTACATTTTGAGTAGATTTGAAAGCTGCATCTTTTTGGCGGAGTACGTTACTTCATGTTCTGAGCAATCTGTGTTAAGTATATGTACACCACAATCCAGGCTGAAGTTGAAATGTATAGAAATTACATGAATACTTCTGAGAACTATGTAATTCTCTAAATAAAGTTGAATTCAGGAACCTACCACATAGCATTTACATTGCAACTGCCTTTAGCTGTCTTCTCCTTTCAAACACTAAAGTTTTATAAGTGGATCTGGTGATATTGAAGTAACTTCTCCAACTTTAACAGCACCCTCATAAATTTCGTTGCAGACAGTTCGTAAATGGAATGTGCACTCTTTTTGGATGAGTACGTTACTTCATGTTCTGAGCATTCTGTGTTAAGTATATGTACACCACTACTGAGAACCATGGAGAACTCAAAATTAAGTTCAATTCAGGAACCCAGCACACTCATAAAATTGGTTGCAGACTGTTCTAAAACATCAGGAAAGAAAAGTTGACAGTTTTACGTGAAGTTAGCAGAAAGTACATTTTGAGTAGATTTGAAAGCTGCATCTTTTTGGCGGAGTACGTTACTTCATGTTCTGAGCAATCTGTGTTAAGTATATGTACACCACAATCCAGGCTGAAGTTGAAATGTATAGAAATTAAATGAAAACTTCTGAGAACTATGTAATACTCTAAATAAAGTTCAATTCAGGAACCTACCACATATCATTTACTTTGCATTTGCAATTAGCTTAAGATTGCTTTCAAATACTGAAGTTGTGTAATTTTATAACCATATAACAATCACAGCACGGAAACAGGCCATTCCGGCCCTCCTAGTCCGTGCCGAACTCTTAATCTCACCTAGTCCCACCTACCCGCACTCAGCCCATAACCCTCCACTCCTTTCCTATCCATATACCTATCCAATTTTACCTTAAATGACACAACTGATCTGGCCTCTACTACTTCTACAGGAAGCTCATTCCACACAGCTATCACTCTCTGAGTAAAGAAATACCCCCTCGTGTTTCCCTTAAACTTTTGCCCCCTAACTCTCAAATCATGTCCTCTCGTTTGAATCTCCCCTACTCTCAATGGAAACAGCCTATTCACGTCAACTCTATCTATCCCTCTCAACATTTTAAATACCTCGATCAAATCCCCCCTCAACCTTCTACGCTCCAATGAATAGAGACCTAACTTGTTCAACCTTTCTCTGTAACTTAAGTGCTGAAACCCTGGTAACATCCTAGTAAATCGTCTCTGCACTCTCTCTAATTTATTGATATCTTTCCTATAATTCGGTGACCAGAACTGTACACAATATTCCAAATTTGGCCTTACCAATGCCTTGTACAATTTTAACATTACATCCCAACTTCTGTACTCAATGCTCTGATTTATAAAGGCCAGCGTTCCAAAAGCCTTCTTCACCACCCTATCTACATGAGACTCCACCTTCAGGGAACTATGCACTGTTATTCCTAGATCTCTCTGTTCCACTGCATTCCTCAATGCCCTACCATTTACCCTGTATGTTCTATTTGGATTATTCCTGCCAAAATGTAGAACCTCACACTTCTCAGCATTAAACTCCATCTGCCAACGTTCAGCCCATTCTTCTAACCGGCATAAATCTCCCTGCAAGCTTTGAAAACCCACCTCATTATCCACAACACCTCCTACCTTAGTATCATCAGCATACTTACTAATCCAATTTACCACCCCATCATCCAGATCATTTATGTATATTACAAACAACATTGGGCCCAAAACAGATCCCTGAGGCACCCCGCTAGTCACCGGCCTCCATCCCGATAAACAATTATCCACCACTACTCTCTGGCATCTCCCATCTAGCCACTGTTGAATCCATTTTATTACTCCAGCACTAATACCTAACGACTGAACCTTCTTAACTAACCTTCCATGTGGAACTTTGTCAAAGGCCTTGCTGAAGTCCATATAGACTACATCCACTGCCTTACCCTCGTCAACATTCCTCGTAACTACTTCAAAAAATTCAATAAGGTTTGTCAAACATGACCTTCCACGCACAAATCCATGCTGGCTACTCCTAATCAGATCCTGTCTATCCAGATAATTATAAATACTATCTCTAAGAATACTTTCCATTAATTTACCCACCACTGATGTCAAACTGACAGGTCTATAATTGCCAGGCTTACTTCTAGAACCCTTTTTAAACAATGGAACCACATGAGCAATACGCCAATCCTCCGGCACAATCCCTGTTTCTAATGACATCTGAAAGATCTCCGTCAGAGCTCCTGCTATCTCTACACAAACTTCCCTCAAGGTCCTGGGGAATATCCGGTCAGGACCCGGAGATTTATCCACTTTTAAATTTCTTAAAAGCGCCAGTACTTCCACCTCTTTAATTGTCATAGGTTCCATAACTTCCTTACTTGTTTCCCACACCTTACACCATTCGATATCCTTCTCCTTAGTGAATACCGAAGAGAAGAAATTGTTCAAAATCTCTCCCATCTCCCTCGGCTCCACACATAGCTGACCACCCTGATTCTCTAAGGGACCAATTTTATCCCTCACTATCCTCTTGCTTTTAATATAACTGTAGAAGCCTTTCGGATTTACTTCCACCTTATTTGCCAAACCAAACTCGTAACTTCTTTTAGCTTTTCTAATCTCTTTCTTAAGTTTCCTTTTACATTCTTTATATTCCTCGAGCAATTCCTTTACTCCATGCTGCCTATATCTATTGTAGACATCCCTCTTTTTTCGAACCAAGTTTCTAATATCCCTTGAAAACCATGGCGCTTTCAAACCTTTAATCTTTCCTTTCAACCGAACAGGAACATAAAGATTCTGTACCCTCATAATTTCACCCTTAAATGACCTCCATTTCTCTATTACATCCTTCCCATAAAACAACTTGACCCATTCCACTCTCTCTAAATCCCTGCGCATCACCTCAAAGTTAGCCTTTCTCCAATCAAAAATCTCAACTCTAGGTCCAGTCCTGTCCTTCTCCATAATTATATTGAAGCTAATGCTATTGTGATCACTGGACCCGAAGTGCTCCCCAACACATACATCTGTCAGCTGACCTATCGCATTCCCTAACAGGAGATCCAACACTGCCCCATCTCTAGTCGGTACTTCTATGTATTGTTGCAAAAAGCTATCCTGCACACATTTCACAAACTCTAAACCATCCAGCCCTTTTACAGAATGAGCTTCCCAATCTATGTGTGGAAAATTAAAATCTCCCACAATCACCACCTTGTGTTTACTACAAATATCTGCTATCTCCTTACACATTTGCTCTTCCAACTCACGCTCCCCATTAGGTGGCCTATAATACACTCCTATCAGTGTTACTACACCTTTCCCATTCCTCAATTCCACCCACATAGCCTCCCTAGAGGAGCTCTGTAATCTATCCTTCCAAAGCACCGCCATAAGATTTTCTCGGACAAGCAATGCAACACCTCCTCCTCTGGCCCCTCCTACTCTATCACACCTGAAGCAACTAAATCCAGGAATATTTAGTTGCCAATCACACCCTTCCTGCAACCATGTTTCACTAATAGCTACAACATCATAATTCCATGTATCAATCCACACTTTAAGCTCATCCACCTTTCTTACAATGCTCCTAGCATTAAAATAGATACATTTAAGATACTCTCCACCTCCTCCTCTCTTTTCATCCCTAGCAATGCATTCAAATTTATTATCCTTTTCTTTCTTCTCCCCTACAACTTCGGGCTGAGCGCATCCCTCCTCCATCACCTGCCTGTCCTCCCTCACACACGGTCTACTTACTTGCTCTACTGGTGAACTAACCTCCTCTCCCATAGTTTCCTCAAATTGATTTCCGCCCCCCCATCTTACTAGTTTAAAGTCTGCCCCGTAGCCCTAGCAAACCTCCCCGCTAGGATATTGGTCCCCCCAGGATTCAAGTGTAACCCGTCCTTCTTGAACAGGTCACGCCTGCCCCAGAAGAGGTCCCAATGATCCAGAAACTTGAATCCCTGCCCCCTGCTCCAATCCCTCAACCACGCATTCATCCTCCACCTAATTCCATTCCTACTCTCACTGTCGCGTGGTACAGGCAGTAATCCCGAGATTACTACCTTTGCGGTCCTTCTTCTTAACTGCCTTCCTAACTCCCTATACTCTCGTTTCAGGACCTCTTCCCCTTTGTGATTCCCCTTTCTAAATTTGTGATATTTCTTAGTGTATCTACTCCAACCTTAGTAGCACACTCGGAAAACCGGTAGCAGACTGTTCTAAATCATAACGGAAGAAAACTTAAAAGCTTTACATGACGTTAGCAGATAGTACATTTTGAGCATAATTGAAAGGTGCACTCTTTCTGGCTGAGTACGTTATTTCATGTCCTGAGCAATCTGTGTTAAGTATATGTAATCCGCAATTCAGGCTGAAGTGCAAATGTTTAGAAATTACATCAATACTTCTGAGAACTAAGTAATACTCGAAATAAAGTTCAATTCAGGAACATACCACATAGCATTTACTTTGCATTTGCCTTTAGCTTACGATTGCTTTCAAATACTAAAGTTGTGCATTTGGTGATATTACTTAATGTATCTTCTCCAACTTAAGTAGCACAGTCGGAAAATTGGTTGCAGACTGTTCTAAATCATAAGGGAAGTAAACTGAAAAGTTTTACATGACGTTAGCAGATAGCACATTTTGAGCATAATTGAAAGGTGCACTCTTTTTGGCCGAGTACGTTACTTCATGTTCTGAGCAATCTGTGTTAAGGATATGTACACCACAATTTAGGCTGAAGTGCAAATGTATAGAAATTACATGAATACTTCTGAGAACTATGTAATTCTCTAAATAAAGTTGAATTCAGGAACCTACCACATAGCATTTACATTGCAACTGCCTTTAGCTGTCTTCTCCTTTCAAACACTAAAGTTTTATAAGTGGATCTGGTGATATTGAAGTAACTTCTCCAACTTTAACAGCACCCTCATAAATTTCGTTGCAGACAGTTGTAAATGGAATGTGCACTCTTTTTGGATGAGTACGTTACTTCATGTTCTGAGCATTCTGTGTTAAGTATATGTACACCACTACTGAGAACCATGGAGAACTCAAAATTAAGTTCAATTCAGGAACCTAGCACACTCATAAAATTGGTTGCAGACTGTTCTAAAACATCAGGAAAGAAAAGTTGAAAGTTTTACATGAAGTTAGCAGAAAGTACATTTCGAGTAGATTTGAAAGCTGCATCTTTTTGGCGGAGTACGTTACTTCATGTTCTGAGCAATCTGTGTTAAGTATATGTACACCACAATCCAGGCTGAAGTTGAAATGTATAGAAATTAAATGAAAACTTCTGAGAACTATGTAATACTCTAAATAAAGTTCAATTCAGGAACCTACCACATATCATTTACTTTGCATTTGCAATTAGCTTACGATTGCTTTCAAATACTGCAGTTGTGCAATTGGTGATATTAATTAATGTATCTTCTACAACTTAAGTAGCACAGTCGGAAAATTGGTTGCAGACTGTTCTAAATCATAAGGGAAGTAAACTGAAAAGTTTTACATGACGTTAGCAGATAGCACATTTTGAGCATAATTGAAAGGTGCACTCTTTTTGGCTGAGTACGTTACTTCATGTTCTGTGCAATCTGTGTTAAGGATATGTACACCACAATTTAGGCTGAAGTGCAAATGTATAGAAATTACATGAATACTTCTGAGAACTATGTAATTCTCTAAATAAAGTTGAATTCAGGAACCTACCACATAGCATTTACATTGCAACTGCCTTTAGCTGTCTTCTCCTTTCAAACACTAAAGTTTTATAAGTGGATCTGGTGATATTGAAGTAACTTCTCCAACTTTAACAGCACCCTCATAAATTTCGTTGCAGACAGTTGTAAATGGAATGTGCACTCTTTTTGGATGAGTACGTTACTTAATGTTCTGAGCATTCTGTGTTAAGTATATGTACACCACTACTGAGAACCATGGAGAACTCAAAATTAAGTTCAATTCAGGAACCCAGCACACTCATAAAATTGGTTGCAGACTGTTCTAAAACATCAGGAAAGAAAAGTTGACAGTTTTACATGAAGTTAGCAGAAAGTACATTTTGAGTAGATTTGAAAGCTGCATCTTTTTGGCGGAGTACGTTACTTCATGTTCTGAGCAATCTGTGTTAAGTATATGTACACCACAATCCAGGCTGAAGTTGAAATGTATAGAAATTAAATGAAAACTTCTGAGAACTATGTAATACTCTAAATAAAGTTCAATTCAGGAACCTACCACATATCATTTACTTTGCATTTGCAATTAGCTTAAGATTGCTTTCAAATACTGAAGTTGTGTAATTTGTGATATTTCTTAGTGTATCTACTCCAACCTTAGTAGCACACTCGGAAAACCGGTAGCAGACTGTTCTAAATCATAACGGAAGAAAACTTAAAAGCTTTACATGACGTTAGCAGATAGTACATTTTGAGCATAATTGAAAGGTGCACTCTTTCTGGCTGAGTACGTTATTTCATGTCCTGAGCAATCTGTGTTAAGTATATGTAATCCGCAATTCAGGCTGAAGTGCAAATGTTTAGAAATTACATCAATACTTCTGAGAACTAAGTAATACTCGAAATAAAGTTCAATTCAGGAACATACCACATAGCATTTACTTTGCATTTGCCTTTAGCTTACGATTGCTTTCAAATACTAAAGTTGTGCATTTGGTGATATTACTTAATGTATCAACTTAAGTAGCACAGTCGGAAAATTGGTTGCAGACTGTTCTAAATCATAAGGGAAGTAAACTGAAAAGTTTTACATGACGTTAGCAGATAGCACATTTTGAGCATAATTGAAAGGTGCACTCTTTTTGGCCGAGTACGTTACTTCATGTTCTGAGCAATCTGTGTTAAGGATATGTACACCACAATTTAGGCTGAAGTGCAAATGTATAGAAATTACATGAATACTTCTGAGAACTATGTAATTCTCTAAATAAAGTTGAATTCAGGAACCTACCACATAGCATTTACATTGCAACTGCCTTTAGCTGTCTTCTCCTTTCAAACACTAAAGTTTTATAAGTGGATCTGGTGATATTGAAGTAACTTCTCCAACTTTAACAGCACCCTCATAAATTTCGTTGCAGACAGTTGTAAATGGAATGTGCACTCTTTTTGGATGAGTACGTTACTTCATGTTCTGAGCAATCTGTGTTAAGGATATGTACACCACAATTCAGGCTGAAGTGCAAATGTTTAGAAATTACATCAATACTTCTGAGAACTAAGTAATACTCGAAATAAAGTTCAATTCAGGAACATACCACATAGCATTTACTTTGCATTTGCCTTTAGCTTACGATTGCTTTCAAATACTAAAGTTGTGCATTTGGTGATATTACTTAATGTATCTTCTCCAACTTAAGTAGCACAGTCGGAAAATTGGTTGCAGACTGTTCTAAATCATAAGGGAAGTAAACTGAAAAGTTTTACATGACGTTAGCAGATAGCACATTTTGAGCATAATTGAAAGGTGCACTCTTTTTGGCCGAGTGCGTTACTTCATGTTCTGAGCAATCTGTGTTAAGGATATGTACACCACAATTTAGGCTGAAGTGCAAATGTATAGAAATTACATGAATACTTCTGAGAACTATGTAATTCTCTAAATAAAGTTGAATTCAGGAACCTACCACATAGCATTTACATTGCAACTGCCTTTAGCTGTCTTCTCCTTTCAAACACTAAAGTTTTATAAGTGGATCTGGTGATATTGAAGTAACTTCTCCAACTTTAACAGCACCCTCATAAATTTCGTTGCAGACAGTTGTAAATGGAATGTGCACTCTTTTTGGATGAGTACGTTACTTCATGTTCTGAGCATTCTGTGTTAAGTATATGTACACCACTACTGAGAACCATGGAGAACTCAAAATTAAGTTCAATTCAGGAACCCAGCACACTCATAAAATTGGTTGCAGACTGTTCTAAAACATCAGGAAAGAAAAGTTGAAAGTTTTACATGAAGTTAGCAGAAAGTACATTTTGAGTAGATTTGAAAGCTGCATCTTTTTGGCGGAGTACGTTACTTCATGTTCTGAGCAATCTGTGTTAAGTATATGTACACCACAATCCAGGCTGAAGTTGAAATGTATAGCAATTAAATGAATACCTCTGAGAACTATGTAATACACTAAATAAGGTTCAATTCAGGAACCTACCACATATCATTTACTTTGCATTTGCCTTTAGCTTAAGATTGCTTTCAAATACTGAAGTTGTGTAATTTGTGATATTTCTTAGTGTATCTACTCCAACCTTAGTAGCACACTCGGAAAACCGGTAGCAGACTGTTCTAAATCATAACGGAAGAAAACTTAAAAGTTTTACATGACGTTAGCAGATAGTACATTTTGAGCATAATTGAAAGGTGCACTCTTTCTGGCTGAGTACGTTATTTCATGTCCTGAGCAATCTGTGTTAAGTATATGTAATCCGCAATTCAGGCTGAAGTGCAAATGTTTAGAAATTACATCAATACTTCTGAGAACTAAGTAATACTCGAAATAAAGTTCAATTCAGGAACATACCACATAGCATTTACTTTGCATTTGCCTTTAGCTTACGATTGCTTTCAAATACTAAAGTTGTGCATTTGGTGATATTACTTAATGTATCTTCTCCAACTTAAGTAGCACAGTCGGAAAATTGGTTGCAGACTGTTCTAAATCATAAGGGAAGTAAACTGAAAAGTTTTACATGACGTTAGCAGATAGCACATTTTGAGCATAATTGAAAGGTGCACTCTGTTTGGCCGAGTACGTTACTTCATGTTCTGAGCAATCTGTGTTAAGGATATGTACACCACAATTTAGGCTGAAGTGCAAATGTATAGAAATTACATGAATACTTCTGAGAACTATGTAATTCTCTAAATAAAGTTGAATTCAGGAACCTACCACATAGCATTTACATTGCAACTGCCTTTAGCTGTCTTCTCCTTTCAAACACTAAAGTTTTATAAGTGGATCTGGTGATATTGAAGTAACTTCTCCAACTTTAACAGCACCCTCATAAATTTCGTTGCAGACAGTTGTAAATGGAATGTGCACTCTTTTTGGATGAGTACGTTACTTCATGTTCTGAGCATTCTGTGTTAAGTATATGTACACCACTACTGAGAACCATGGAGAACTCAAAATTAAGTTCAATTCAGGAACCCAGCACACTCATAAAATTGGTTGCAGACTGTTCTAAAACATCAGGAAAGAAAAGTTGAAAGTTTTACATGAAGTTAGCAGAAAGTACATTTTGAGTAGATTTGAAAGCTGCATCTTTTTGGCGGAGTACGTTACTTCATGTTCTGAGCAATCTGTGTTAAGTATATGTACACCACAATCCAGGCTGAAGTTGAAATGTATAGCAATTAAATGAATACCTCTGAGAACTATGTAATACTCTAAATAAGGTTCAATTCAGGAACCTACCACATATCATTTACTTTGCATTTGCCTTTAGCTTAAGATTGCTTTCAAATACTGAAGTTGTGTAATTTGTGATATTTCTTAGTGTATCTACTCCAACCTTAGTAGCACACTCGGAAAACCGGTAGCAGACTGTTCTAAATCATAACGGAAGAAAACTTAAAAGCTTTACATGACGTTAGCAGATAGTACATTTTGAGCATAATTGAAAGGTGCACTCTTTCTGGCTGAGTACGTTATTTCATGTCCTGAGCAATCTGTGTTAAGTATATGTAATCCGCAATTCAGGCTGAAGTGCAAATGTTTAGAAATTACATCAATACTTCTGAGAACTAAGTAATACTCGAAATAAAGTTCAATTCAGGAACATACCACATAGCATTTACTTTGCATTTGCCTTTAGCTTACGATTGCTTTCAAATACTGAAGTTGTGCATTTGGTGATATTACTTAATGTATCTTCTCCAACTTAAGTAGCACAGTCGGAAAATTGGTTGCAGACTGTTCTAAATCATAAGGGAAGTAAACTGAAAAGTTTTACATGACGTTAGCAGATAGCACATTTTGAGCATAATTGAAAGGTGCACTCTTTTTGGCCGAGTACGTTACTTCATGTTCTGAGCAATCTGTGTTAAGGATATGTACACCACAATTTAGGCTGAAGTGCAAATGTATAGAAATTACATGAATACTTCTGAGAACTATGTAATTCTCTAAATAAAGTTGAATTCAGGAACCTACCACATAGCATTTACATTGCAACTGCCTTTAGCTGTCTTCTCCTTTCAAACACTAAAGTTTTATAAGTGGATCTGGTGATATTGAAGTAACTTCTCCAACTTTAACAGCACCCTCATAAATTTCGTTGCAGACAGTTGTAAATGGAATGTGCACTCTTTTTGGATGAGTACGTTACTTAATGTTCTGAGCATTCTGTGTTAAGTATATGTACACCACTACTGAGAACCATGGAGAACTCAAAATTAAGTTCAATTCAGGAACCCAGCACACTCATAAAATTGGTTGCAGACTGTTCTAAAACATCAGGAAAGAAAAGTTGACAGTTTTACATGAAGTTAGCAGAAAGTACATTTTGAGTAGATTTGAAAGCTGCATCTTTTTGGCGGAGTACGTTACTTCATGTTCTGAGCAATCTGTGTTAAGTATATGTACACCACAATCCAGGCTGAAGTTGAAATGTATAGAAATTAAATGAAAACTTCTGAGAACTATGTAATACTCTAAATAAAGTTCAATTCAGGAACCTACCACATATCATTTACTTTGCATTTGCAATTAGCTTAAGATTGCTTTCAAATACTGAAGTTGTGTAATTTGTGATATTTCTTAGTGTATCTACTCCAACCTTAGTAGCACACTCGGAAAACCGGTAGCAGACTGTTCTAAATCATAACGGAAGAAAACTTAAAAGCTTTACATGACGTTAGCAGATAGTACATTTTGAGCATAATTGAAAGGTGCACTCTTTCTGGCTGAGTACGTTATTTCATGTCCTGAGCAATCTGTGTTAAGTATATGTAATCCGCAATTCAGGCTGAAGTGCAAATGTTTAGAAATTACATCAATACTTCTGAGAACTAAGTAATACTCGAAATAAAGTTCAATTCAGGAACATACCACATAGCATTTACTTTGCATTTGCCTTTAGCTTACGATTGCTTTCAAATACTAAAGTTGTGCATTTGGTGATATTACTTAATGTATCAACTTAAGTAGCACAGTCGGAAAATTGGTTGCAGACTGTTCTAAATCATAAGGGAAGTAAACTGAAAAGTTTTACATGACGTTAGCAGATAGCACATTTTGAGCATAATTGAAAGGTGCACTCTTTTTGGCCGAGTACGTTACTTCATGTTCTGAGCAATCTGTGTTAAGGATATGTACACCACAATTTAGGCTGAAGTGCAAATGTATAGAAATTACATGAATACTTCTGAGAACTATGTAATTCTCTAAATAAAGTTGAATTCAGGAACCTACCACATAGCATTTACATTGCAACTGCCTTTAGCTGTCTTCTCCTTTCAAACACTAAAGTTTTATAAGTGGATCTGGTGATATTGAAGTAACTTCTCCAACTTTAACAGCACCCTCATAAATTTCGTTGCAGACAGTTGTAAATGGAATGTGCACTCTTTTTGGATGAGTACGTTACTTCATGTTCTGAGCAATCTGTGTTAAGGATATGTACACCACAATTCAGGCTGAAGTGCAAATGTTTAGAAATTACATCAATACTTCTGAGAACTAAGTAATACTCGAAATAAAGTTCAATTCAGGAACATACCACATAGCATTTACTTTGCATTTGCCTTTAGCTTACGATTGCTTTCAAATACTAAAGTTGTGCATTTGGTGATATTACTTAATGTATCTTCTCCAACTTAAGTAGCACAGTCGGAAAATTGGTTGCAGACTGTTCTAAATCATAAGGGAAGTAAACTGAAAAGTTTTACATGACGTTAGCAGATAGCACATTTTGAGCATAATTGAAAGGTGCACTCTTTTTGGCCGAGTGCGTTACTTCATGTTCTGAGCAATCTGTGTTAAGGATATGTACACCACAATTTAGGCTGAAGTGCAAATGTATAGAAATTACATGAATACTTCTGAGAACTATGTAATTCTCTAAATAAAGTTGAATTCAGGAACCTACCACATAGCATTTACATTGCAACTGCCTTTAGCTGTCTTCTCCTTTCAAACACTAAAGTTTTATAAGTGGATCTGGTGATATTGAAGTAACTTCTCCAACTTTAACAGCACCCTCATAAATTTCGTTGCAGACAGTTGTAAATGGAATGTGCACTCTTTTTGGATGAGTACGTTACTTCATGTTCTGAGCATTCTGTGTTAAGTATATGTACACCACTACTGAGAACCATGGAGAACTCAAAATTAAGTTCAATTCAGGAACCCAGCACACTCATAAAATTGGTTGCAGACTGTTCTAAAACATCAGGAAAGAAAAGTTGAAAGTTTTACATGAAGTTAGCAGAAAGTACATTTTGAGTAGATTTGAAAGCTGCATCTTTTTGGCGGAGTACGTTACTTCATGTTCTGAGCAATCTGTGTTAAGTATATGTACACCACAATCCAGGCTGAAGTTGAAATGTATAGCAATTAAATGAATACCTCTGAGAACTATGTAATACACTAAATAAGGTTCAATTCAGGAACCTACCACATATCATTTACTTTGCATTTGCCTTTAGCTTAAGATTGCTTTCAAATACTGAAGTTGTGTAATTTGTGATATTTCTTAGTGTATCTACTCCAACCTTAGTAGCACACTCGGAAAACCGGTAGCAGACTGTTCTAAATCATAACGGAAGAAAACTTAAAAGTTTTACATGACGTTAGCAGATAGTACATTTTGAGCATAATTGAAAGGTGCACTCTTTCTGGCTGAGTACGTTATTTCATGTCCTGAGCAATCTGTGTTAAGTATATGTAATCCGCAATTCAGGCTGAAGTGCAAATGTTTAGAAATTACATCAATACTTCTGAGAACTAAGTAATACACGAAATAAAGTTCAATTCAGGAACATACCACATAGCATTTACTTTGCATTTGCCTTTAGCTTACGATTGCTTTCAAATACTAAAGTTGTGCATTTGGTGATATTACTTAATGTATCTTCTCCAACTTAAGTAGCACAGTCGGAAAATTGGTTGCAGACTGTTCTAAATCATAAGGGAAGTAAACTGAAAAGTTTTACATGACGTTAGCAGATAGCACATTTTGAGCATAATTGAAAGGTGCACTCTTTTTGGCTGAGTACGTTACTTCATGTTCTGTGCAATCTGTGTTAAGGATATGTACACCACAATTTAGGCTGAAGTGCAAATGTATAGAAATTACATGAATACTTCTGAGAACTATGTAATTCTCTAAATAAAGTTGAATTCAGGAACCTACCACATAGCATTTACATTGCAACTGCCTTTAGCTGTCCTCTCCTTTCAAAAACTAAAGTTCTATAAGTGGATCTGGTGATATTGAAGTAACTTCTCCAACTTTAACAGCACCCTCATAAATTTCGTTGCAGACAGTTGTAAATGGAATGTGCACTCTTTTTGGATGAGTACGTTACTTCATGTTCTGAGCATTCTGTGTTAAGTATATGTACACCACTACTGAGAACCATGGAGAACTCAAAATTAAGTTCAATTCAGGAACCCAGCACACTCATAAAATTGGTTGCAGACTGTTCTAAAACATCAGGAAAGAAAAGTTGAAAGTTTTACATGAAGTTAGCAGAAAGTACATTTTGAGTAGATTTGAAAGCTGCATCTTTTTGGCGGAGTACGTTACTTCATGTTCTGAGCAATCTGTGTTAGGTATATGTACACCACAATCCAGGCTGAAGTTGAAATGTATAGCAATTAAATGAATACCTCTGAGAACTATGTAATACTCTAAATAAGGTTCAATTCAGGAACCTACCACATATCATTTACTTTGCATTTGCCTTTAGCTTAAGATTGCTTTCAAATACTGAAGTTGTGTAATTTGTGATATTTCTTAGTGTATCTACTCCAACCTTAGTAGCACACTCGGAAAACCGGTAGCAGACTGTTCTAAATCATAACGGAAGAAAACTTAAAAGTTTTACATGACGTTAGCAGATAGTACATTTTGAGCATAATTGAAAGGTGCACTCTTTCTGGCTGAGTACGTTATTTCATGTCCTGAGCAATCTGTGTTAAGTATATGTAATCCGCAATTCAGGCTGAAGTGCAAATGTTTAGAAATTACATCAATACTTCTGAGAACTAAGTAATACTCGAAATAAAGTTCAATTCAGGAACATACCACATAGCATTTACTTTGCATTTGCCTTTAGCTTACGATTGCTTTCAAATACTAAAGTTGTGCATTTGGTGATATTACTTAATGTATCTTCTCCAACTTAAGTAGCACAGTCGGAAAATTGGTTGCAGACTGTTCTAAATCATAAGGGAAGTAAACTGAAAAGTTTTACATGACGTTAGCAGATAGCACATTTTGAGCATAATTGAAAGGTGCACTCTTTTTGGCCGAGAACGTTACTTCATGTTCTGAGCAATCTGTGTTAAGGATATGTACACCACAATTTAGGCTGAAGTGCAAATGTATAGAAATTACATGAATACTTCTGAGAACTATGTAATTCTCTAAATAAAGTTGAATTCAGGAACCTACCACATAGCATTTACATTGCAACTGCCTTTAGCTGTCCTCTCCTTTCAAAAACTAAAGTTCTATAAGTGGATCTGGTGATATTGAAGTAACTTCTCCAACTTTAACAGCACCCTCATAAATTTCGTTGCAGACAGTTGTAAATGGAATGTGCACTCTTTTTGGATGAGTACGTTACTTCATGTTCTGAGCATTCTGTGTTAAGTATATGTACACCACTACTGAGAACCATGGAGAACTCAAAATTAAGTTGAATTCAGGAACCCAGCACACTCATAAAATTGGTTGCAGACTGTTCTAAAACATCAGGAAAGAAAAGTTGAAAGTTTTACATGAAGTTAGCAGAAAGTACATTTTGAGTAGATTTGAAAGCTGCATCTTTTTGGCGGAGTACGTTACTTCATGTTCTGAGCAATCTGTGTTAGGTATATGTACACCACAATCCATGCTGAAGTTGAAATGTATAGCAATTAAATGAATACCTCTGAGAACTATGTAATACTCTAAATAAGGTTCAATTCAGGAACCTACCACATATCATTTACTTTGCATTTGCCTTTAGCTTAAGATTGCTTTCAAATACTGAAGTTGTGTAATTTGTGATATTTCTTAGTGTATCTACTCCAACCTTAGTAGCACACTCGGAAAACCGGTAGCAGACTGTTCTAAATCATAACGGAAGAAAACTTAAAAGTTTTACATGACGTTAGCAGATAGTACATTTTGAGCATAATTGAAAGGTGCACTCTTTCTGGCTGAGTACGTTATTTCATGTCCTGAGCAATCTGTGTTAAGTATATGTAATCCGCAATTCAGGCTGAAGTGCAAATGTTTAGAAATTACATCAATACTTCTGAGAACTAAGTAATACTCGAAATAAAGTTCAATTCAGGAACATACCACATAGCATTTACTTTGCATTTGCCTTTAGCTTACGATTGCTTTCAAATACTAAAGTTGTGCATTTGGTGATATTACTTAATGTATCTTCTCCAACTTAAGTAGCACAGTCGGAAAATTGGTTGCAGACTGTTCTAAATCATAAGGGAAGTAAACTGAAAAGTTTTACATGACGTTAGCAGATAGCACATTTTGAGCATAATTGAAAGGTGCACTCTTTTTGGCCGAGAACGTTACTTCATGTTCTGAGCAATCTGTGTTAAGGATATGTACACCACAATTTAGGCTGAAGTGCAAATGTATAGAAATTACATGAATACTTCTGAGAACTATGTAATTCTCTAAATAAAGTTGAATTCAGGAACCTACCACATAGCATTTACATTGTAACTGCCTTTAGCTGTCTTCTCCTTTCAAACACTAAAGTTTTATAAGTGGATCTGGTGATATTGAAGTAACTTCTCCAACTTTAACAGCACCCTCATAAATTTCGTTGCAGACAGTTGTAAATGGAAGGTGCACTCTTTTTGGATGAGTACGTTACTTAATGTTCTGAGCATTTTGTGTTAAGTATATGTACACCACTACTGAGAACCATGGAGAACTCAAAATTAAGTTCAATTCAGGAACCTAGCACACTCATAAAATTGGTTGCAGACTGTTCTAAAACGTCAGGAAAGAAAAGTTGAAAGTTTTACATGAAGTTAGCAGAAAGTACATTTTGAGTAGATTTGAAAGCTGCATCTTTTTGGCGGAGTACGTTACTTCATGTTCTGTGCAATCTGTGTTAAGGATATGTACACCACAATTTAGGCTGAAGTGCAAATGTATAGAAATTACATGAATACTTCTGAGAACTATGTAATTCTCTAAATAAAGTTGAATTCAGGAACCTACCACATAGCATTTACATTGCAACTGCCTTTAGCTGTCCTCTCCTTTCAAAAACTAAAGTTCTATAAGTGGATCTGGTGATATTGAAGTAACTTCTCCAACTTTAACAGCACCCTCATAAATTTCGTTGCAGACAGTTGTAAATGGAATGTGCACTCTTTTTGGATGAGTACGTTACTTCATGTTCTGAGCATTCTGTGTTAAGTATATGTACACCACTACTGAGAACCATGGAGAACTCAAAATTAAGTTGAATTCAGGAACCCAGCACACTCATAAAATTGGTTGCAGACTGTTCTAAAACATCAGGAAAGAAAAGTTGACAGTTTTACATGAAGTTAGCAGAAAGTACATTTTGAGTAGATTTGAAAGCTGCATCTTTTTGGCGGAGTACGTTACTTCATGTTCTGAGCAATCTGTGTTAGGTATATGTACACCACAATCCAGGCTGAAGTTGAAATGTATAGCAATTAAATGAATACCTCTGAGAACTATGTAATACTCTAAATAAGGTTCAATTCAGGAACCTACCACATATCATTTACTTTGCATTTGCCTTTAGCTTAAGATTGCTTTCAAATACTGAAGTTGTGTAATTTTTGATATTTCTTAGTGTATCTACTCCAACCTTAGTAGCACACTCGGAAAACCGGTAGCAGACTGTTCTAAATCATAACGGAAGAAAACTTAAAAGCTTTACATGACGTTAGCAGATAGTACATTTTGAGCATAATTGAAAGGTGCACTCTTTCTGGCTGAGTACGTTATTTCATGTCCTGAGCAATCTGTGTTAAGTATATGTAATCCGCAATTCAGGCTGAAGTGCAAATGTTTAGAAATTACATCAATACTTCTGAGAACTAAGTAATACTCGAAATAAAGTTCAATTCAGGAACATACCACATAGCATTTACTTTGCATTTGCCTTTAGCTTACGATTGCTTTCAAATACTAAAGTTGTGCATTTGGTGATATTACTTAATGTATCTTCTCCAACTTAAGTAGCACAGTCGGAAAATTGGTTGCAGACTGTTCTAAATCATAAGGGAAGTAAACTGAAAAGTTTTACATGACGTTAGCAGATAGCACATTTTGAGCATAATTGAAAGGTGCACTCTTTTTGGCCGAGTACGTTACTTCATGTTCTGAGCAATCTGTGTTAAGGATATGTACACCACAATTTAGGCTGAAGTGCAAATGTATAGAAATTACATGAATACTTCTGAGAACTATGTAATTCTCTAAATAAAGTTGAATTCAGGAACCTACCACATAGCATTTACATTGCAACTGCCTTTAGCTGTCTTCTCCTTTCAAACACTAAAGTTTTATAAGTGGATCTGGTGATATTGAAGTAACTTCTCCAACTTTAACAGCACCCTCATAAATTTCGTTGCAGACAGTTGTAAATGGAATGTGCACTCTTTTTGGATGAGTACGTTACTTCATGTTCTGAGCATTCTGTGTTAAGTATATGTACACCACTACTGAGAACCATGGAGAACTCAAAATTAAGTTCAATTCAGGAACCCAGCACACTCATAAAATTGGTTGCAGACTGTTCTAAAACATCAGGAAAGAAAAGTTGACAGTTTTACATGAAGTTAGCAGAAAGTACATTTTGAGTAGATTTGAAAGCTGCATCTTTTTGGCGGAGTACGTTACTTCATGTTCTGAGCAATCTGTGTTAAGTATATGTACACCACAATCCAGGCTGAAGTTGAAATGTATAGAAATTAAATGAAAACTTCTGAGAACTATGTAATACTCTAAATAAAGTTCAATTCAGGAACCTACCACATATCATTTACTTTGCATTTGCAATTAGCTTAAGATTGCTTTCAAATACTGAAGTTGTGTAATTTGTGATATTTCTTAGTGTATCTACTCCAACCTTAGTAGCACACTCGGAAAACCGGTAGCAGACTGTTCTAAATCATAACGGAAGAAAACTTAAAAGCTTTACATGACGTTAGCAGATAGTACATTTTGAGCATAATTGAAAGGTGCACTCTTTCTGGCTGAGTACGTTATTTCATGTCCTGAGCAATCTGTGTTAAGTATATGTAATCCGCAATTCAGGCTGAAGTGCAAATGTTTAGAAATTACATCAATACTTCTGAGAACTAAGTAATACTCGAAATAAAGTTCAATTCAGGAACATACCACATAGCATTTACTTTGCATTTGCCTTTAGCTTACGATTGCTTTCAAATACTAAAGTTGTGCATTTGGTGATATTACTTAATGTATCTTCTCCAACTTAAGTAGCACAGTCGGAAAATTGGTTGCAGACTGTTCTAAATCATAAGGGAAGTAAACTGAAAAATTTTACATGACGTTAGCAGATAGCACATTTTGAGCATAATTGAAAGGTGCACTCTTTTTGGCCGAGTACGTTACTTCATGTTCTGAGCAATCTGTGTTAAGGATATGTACACCACAATTTAGGCTGAAGTGCAAATGTATAGAAATTACATGAATACTTCTGAGAACTATGTAATTCTCTAAATAAAGTTGAATTCAGGAACCTACCACATAGCATTTACATTGCAACTGCCTTTAGCTGTCTTCTCCTTTCAAACACTAAAGTTTTATAAGTGGATCTGGTGATATTGAAGTAACTTCTCCAACTTTAACAGCACCCTCATAAATTTCGTTGCAGACAGTTGTAAATGGAATGTGCACTCTTTTTGGATGAGTACGTTACTTCATGTTCTGAGCATTCTGTGTTAAGTATATGTACACCACTACTGAGAACCATGGAGAACTCAAAATTAAGTTCAATTCAGGAACCCAGCACACTCATAAAATTGGTTGCAGACTGTTCTAAAACATCAGGAAAGAAAAGTTGAAAGTTTTACATGAAGTTAGCAGAAAGTACATTTAGAGTAGATTTGAAAGCTGCATCTTTTTGGCGGAGTACGTTACTTCATGTTCTGAGCAATCTGTGTTAAGTATATGTACACCACAATCCAGGCTGAAGTTGAAATGTATAGCAATTAAATGAATACCTCTGAGAACTATGTAATACACTAAATAAGGTTCAATTCAGGAACCTACCACATATCATTTACTTTGCATTTGCCTTTAGCTTAAGATTGCTTTCAAATACTGAAGTTGTGTAATTTGTGATATTTCTTAGTGTATCTACTCCAACCTTAGTAGCACACTCGGAAAACCGGTAGCAGACTGTTCTAAATCATAACGGAAGAAAACTTAAAAGTTTTACATGACGTTAGCAGATAGTACATTTTGAGCATAATTGAAAGGTGCACTCTTTCTGGCTGAGTACGTTATTTCATGTCCTGAGCAATCTGTGTTAAGTATATGTAATCCGCAATTCAGGCTGAAGTGCAAATGTTTAGAAATTACATCAATACTTCTGAGAACTAAGTAATACACGAAATAAAGTTCAATTCAGGAACATACCACATAGCATTTACTTTGCATTTGCCTTTAGCTTACGATTGCTTTCAAATACTAAAGTTGTGCATTTGGTGATATTACTTAATGTATCTTCTCCAACTTAAGTAGCACAGTCGGAAAATTGGTTGCAGACTGTTCTAAATCATAAGGGAAGTAAACTGAAAAGTTTTACATGACGTTAGCAGATAGCACATTTTGAGCATAATTGAAAGGTGCACTCTTTTTGGCCGAGTACGTTACTTCATGTTCTGAGCAATCTGTGTTAAGGATATGTACACCACAATTTAGGCTGAAGTGCAAATGTATAGAAATTACATGAATACTTCTGAGAACTATGTAATTCTCTAAATAAAGTTGAATTCAGGAACCTACCACATAGCATTTACATTGCAACTGCCTTTAGCTGTCTTCTCCTTTCAAACACTAAAGTTTTATAAGTGGATCTGGTGATATTGAAGTAACTTCTCCAACTTTAACAGCACCCTCATAAATTTCGTTGCAGACAGTTCGTAAATGGAATGTGCACTCTTTTTGGATGAGTACGTTACTTCATGTTCTGAGCATTCTGTGTTAAGTATATGTACACCACTACTGAGAACCATGGAGAACTCAAAATTAAGTTCAATTCAGGAACCCAGCACACTCATAAAATTGGTTGCAGACTGTTCTAAAACATCAGGAAAGAAAAGTTGACAGTTTTACGTGAAGTTAGCAGAAAGTACATTTTGAGTAGATTTGAAAGCTGCATCTTTTTGGCGGAGTACGTTACTTCATGTTCTGAGCAATCTGTGTTAAGTATATGTACACCACAATCCAGGCTGAAGTTGAAATGTATAGAAATTAAATGAAAACTTCTGAGAACTATGTAATACTCTAAATAAAGTTCAATTCAGGAACCTACCACATATCATTTACTTTGCATTTGCAATTAGCTTAAGATTGCTTTCAAATACTGAAGTTGTGTAATTTTATAACCATATAACAATCACAGCACGGAAACAGGCCATTCCGGCCCTCCTAGTCCGTGCCGAACTCTTAATCTCACCTAGTCCCACCTACCCGCACTCAGCCCATAACCCTCCACTCCTTTCCTATCCATATACCTATCCAATTTTACCTTAAATGACACAACTGATCTGGCCTCTACTACTTCTACAGGAAGCTCATTCCACACAGCTATCACTCTCTGAGTAAAGAAATACCCCCTCGTGTTTCCCTTAAACTTTTGCCCCCTAACTCTCAAATCATGTCCTCTCGTTTGAATCTCCCCTACTCTCAATGGAAACAGCCTATTCACGTCAACTCTATCTATCCCTCTCAACATTTTAAATACCTCGATCAAATCCCCCCTCAACCTTCTACGCTCCAATGAATAGAGACCTAACTTGTTCAACCTTTCTCTGTAACTTAAGTGCTGAAACCCTGGTAACATCCTAGTAAATCGTCTCTGCACTCTCTCTAATTTATTGATATCTTTCCTATAATTCGGTGACCAGAACTGTACACAATATTCCAAATTTGGCCTTACCAATGCCTTGTACAATTTTAACATTACATCCCAACTTCTGTACTCAATGCTCTGATTTATAAAGGCCAGCGTTCCAAAAGCCTTCTTCACCACCCTATCTACATGAGACTCCACCTTCAGGGAACTATGCACTGTTATTCCTAGATCTCTCTGTTCCACTGCATTCCTCAATGCCCTACCATTTACCCTGTATGTTCTATTTGGATTATTCCTGCCAAAATGTAGAACCTCACACTTCTCAGCATTAAACTCCATCTGCCAACGTTCAGCCCATTCTTCTAACCGGCATAAATCTCCCTGCAAGCTTTGAAAACCCACCTCATTATCCACAACACCTCCTACCTTAGTATCATCAGCATACTTACTAATCCAATTTACCACCCCATCATCCAGATCATTTATGTATATTACAAACAACATTGGGCCCAAAACAGATCCCTGAGGCACCCCGCTAGTCACCGGCCTCCATCCCGATAAACAATTATCCACCACTACTCTCTGGCATCTCCCATCTAGCCACTGTTGAATCCATTTTATTACTCCAGCACTAATACCTAACGACTGAACCTTCTTAACTAACCTTCCATGTGGAACTTTGTCAAAGGCCTTGCTGAAGTCCATATAGACTACATCCACTGCCTTACCCTCGTCAACATTCCTCGTAACTACTTCAAAAAATTCAATAAGGTTTGTCAAACATGACCTTCCACGCACAAATCCATGCTGGCTACTCCTAATCAGATCCTGTCTATCCAGATAATTATAAATACTATCTCTAAGAATACTTTCCATTAATTTACCCACCACTGATGTCAAACTGACAGGTCTATAATTGCCAGGCTTACTTCTAGAACCCTTTTTAAACAATGGAACCACATGAGCAATACGCCAATCCTCCGGCACAATCCCTGTTTCTAATGACATCTGAAAGATCTCCGTCAGAGCTCCTGCTATCTCTACACAAACTTCCCTCAAGGTCCTGGGGAATATCCGGTCAGGACCCGGAGATTTATCCACTTTTAAATTTCTTAAAAGCGCCAGTACTTCCACCTCTTTAATTGTCATAGGTTCCATAACTTCCTTACTTGTTTCCCACACCTTACACCATTCGATATCCTTCTCCTTAGTGAATACCGAAGAGAAGAAATTGTTCAAAATCTCTCCCATCTCCCTCGGCTCCACACATAGCTGACCACCCTGATTCTCTAAGGGACCAATTTTATCCCTCACTATCCTCTTGCTTTTAATATAACTGTAGAAGCCTTTCGGATTTACTTCCACCTTATTTGCCAAACCAAACTCGTAACTTCTTTTAGCTTTTCTAATCTCTTTCTTAAGTTTCCTTTTACATTCTTTATATTCCTCGAGCAATTCCTTTACTCCATGCTGCCTATATCTATTGTAGACATCCCTCTTTTTTCGAACCAAGTTTCTAATATCCCTTGAAAACCATGGCGCTTTCAAACCTTTAATCTTTCCTTTCAACCGAACAGGAACATAAAGATTCTGTACCCTCATAATTTCACCCTTAAATGACCTCCATTTCTCTATTACATCCTTCCCATAAAACAACTTGACCCATTCCACTCTCTCTAAATCCCTGCGCATCACCTCAAAGTTAGCCTTTCTCCAATCAAAAATCTCAACTCTAGGTCCAGTCCTGTCCTTCTCCATAATTATATTGAAGCTAATGCTATTGTGATCACTGGACCCGAAGTGCTCCCCAACACATACATCTGTCAGCTGACCTATCGCATTCCCTAACAGGAGATCCAACACTGCCCCATCTCTAGTCGGTACTTCTATGTATTGTTGCAAAAAGCTATCCTGCACACATTTCACAAACTCTAAACCATCCAGCCCTTTTACAGAATGAGCTTCCCAATCTATGTGTGGAAAATTAAAATCTCCCACAATCACCACCTTGTGTTTACTACAAATATCTGCTATCTCCTTACACATTTGCTCTTCCAACTCACGCTCCCCATTAGGTGGCCTATAATACACTCCTATCAGTGTTACTACACCTTTCCCATTCCTCAATTCCACCCACATAGCCTCCCTAGAGGAGCTCTGTAATCTATCCTTCCAAAGCACCGCCATAAGATTTTCTCGGACAAGCAATGCAACACCTCCTCCTCTGGCCCCTCCTACTCTATCACACCTGAAGCAACTAAATCCAGGAATATTTAGTTGCCAATCACACCCTTCCTGCAACCATGTTTCACTAATAGCTACAACATCATAATTCCATGTATCAATCCACACTTTAAGCTCATCCACCTTTCTTACAATGCTCCTAGCATTAAAATAGATACATTTAAGATACTCTCCACCTCCTCCTCTCTTTTCATCCCTAGCAATGCATTCAAATTTATTATCCTTTTCTTTCTTCTCCCCTACAACTTCGGGCTGAGCGCATCCCTCCTCCATCACCTGCCTGTCCTCCCTCACACACGGTCTACTTACTTGCTCTACTGGTGAACTAACCTCCTCTCCCATAGTTTCCTCAAATTGATTTCCGCCCCCCCATCTTACTAGTTTAAAGTCTGCCCCGTAGCCCTAGCAAACCTCCCCGCTAGGATATTGGTCCCCCCAGGATTCAAGTGTAACCCGTCCTTCTTGAACAGGTCACGCCTGCCCCAGAAGAGGTCCCAATGATCCAGAAACTTGAATCCCTGCCCCCTGCTCCAATCCCTCAACCACGCATTCATCCTCCACCTAATTCCATTCCTACTCTCACTGTCGCGTGGTACAGGCAGTAATCCCGAGATTACTACCTTTGCGGTCCTTCTTCTTAACTGCCTTCCTAACTCCCTATACTCTCGTTTCAGGACCTCTTCCCCTTTGTGATTCCCCTTTCTAAATTTGTGATATTTCTTAGTGTATCTACTCCAACCTTAGTAGCACACTCGGAAAACCGGTAGCAGACTGTTCTAAATCATAACGGAAGAAAACTTAAAAGCTTTACATGACGTTAGCAGATAGTACATTTTGAGCATAATTGAAAGGTGCACTCTTTCTGGCTGAGTACGTTATTTCATGTCCTGAGCAATCTGTGTTAAGTATATGTAATCCGCAATTCAGGCTGAAGTGCAAATGTTTAGAAATTACATCAATACTTCTGAGAACTAAGTAATACTCGAAATAAAGTTCAATTCAGGAACATACCACATAGCATTTACTTTGCATTTGCCTTTAGCTTACGATTGCTTTCAAATACTAAAGTTGTGCATTTGGTGATATTACTTAATGTATCTTCTCCAACTTAAGTAGCACAGTCGGAAAATTGGTTGCAGACTGTTCTAAATCATAAGGGAAGTAAACTGAAAAGTTTTACATGACGTTAGCAGATAGCACATTTTGAGCATAATTGAAAGGTGCACTCTTTTTGGCCGAGTACGTTACTTCATGTTCTGAGCAATCTGTGTTAAGGATATGTACACCACAATTTAGGCTGAAGTGCAAATGTATAGAAATTACATGAATACTTCTGAGAACTATGTAATTCTCTAAATAAAGTTGAATTCAGGAACCTACCACATAGCATTTACATTGCAACTGCCTTTAGCTGTCTTCTCCTTTCAAACACTAAAGTTTTATAAGTGGATCTGGTGATATTGAAGTAACTTCTCCAACTTTAACAGCACCCTCATAAATTTCGTTGCAGACAGTTGTAAATGGAATGTGCACTCTTTTTGGATGAGTACGTTACTTCATGTTCTGAGCATTCTGTGTTAAGTATATGTACACCACTACTGAGAACCATGGAGAACTCAAAATTAAGTTCAATTCAGGAACCTAGCACACTCATAAAATTGGTTGCAGACTGTTCTAAAACATCAGGAAAGAAAAGTTGAAAGTTTTACATGAAGTTAGCAGAAAGTACATTTCGAGTAGATTTGAAAGCTGCATCTTTTTGGCGGAGTACGTTACTTCATGTTCTGAGCAATCTGTGTTAAGTATATGTACACCACAATCCAGGCTGAAGTTGAAATGTATAGAAATTAAATGAAAACTTCTGAGAACTATGTAATACTCTAAATAAAGTTCAATTCAGGAACCTACCACATATCATTTACTTTGCATTTGCAATTAGCTTACGATTGCTTTCAAATACTGCAGTTGTGCAATTGGTGATATTAATTAATGTATCTTCTACAACTTAAGTAGCACAGTCGGAAAATTGGTTGCAGACTGTTCTAAATCATAAGGGAAGTAAACTGAAAAGTTTTACATGACGTTAGCAGATAGCACATTTTGAGCATAATTGAAAGGTGCACTCTTTTTGGCTGAGTACGTTACTTCATGTTCTGTGCAATCTGTGTTAAGGATATGTACACCACAATTTAGGCTGAAGTGCAAATGTATAGAAATTACATGAATACTTCTGAGAACTATGTAATTCTCTAAATAAAGTTGAATTCAGGAACCTACCACATAGCATTTACATTGCAACTGCCTTTAGCTGTCCTCTCCTTTCAAAAACTAAAGTTCTATAAGTGGATCTGGTGATATTGAAGTAACTTCTCCAACTTTAACAGCACCCTCATAAATTTCGTTGCAGACAGTTGTAAATGGAATGTGCACTCTTTTTGGATGAGTACGTTACTTCATGTTCTGAGCATTCTGTGTTAAGTATATGTACACCACTACTGAGAACCATGGAGAACTCAAAATTAAGTTGAATTCAGGAACCCAGCACACTCATAAAATTGGTTGCAGACTGTTCTAAAACATCAGGAAAGAAAAGTTGAAAGTTTTACATGAAGTTAGCAGAAAGTACATTTTGAGTAGATTTGAAAGCTGCATCTTTTTGGCGGAGTACGTTACTTCATGTTCTGAGCAATCTGTGTTAGGTATATGTACACCACAATCCAGGCTGAAGTTGAAATGTATAGCAATTAAATGAATACCTCTGAGAACTATGTAATACTCTAAATAAGGTTCAATTCAGGAACCTACCACATATCATTTACTTTGCATTTGCCTTTAGCTTAAGATTGCTTTCAAATACTGAAGTTGTGTAATTTGTGATATTTCTTAGTGTATCTACTCCAACCTTAGTAGCACACTCGGAAAACCGGTAGCAGACTGTTCTAAATCATAACGGAAGAAAACTTAAAAGCTTTACATGACGTTAGCAGATAGTACATTTTGAGCATAATTGAAAGGTGCACTCTTTCTGGCTGAGTACGTTATTTCATGTCCTGAGCAATCTGTGTTAAGTATATGTAATCCGCAATTCAGGCTGAAGTGCAAATGTTTAGAAATTACATCAATACTTCTGAGAACTAAGTAATACTCGAAATAAAGTTCAATTCAGGAACATACCACATAGCATTTACTTTGCATTTGCCTTTAGCTTACGATTGCTTTCAAATACTAAAGTTGTGCATTTGGTGATATTACTTAATATATCTTCTCCAACTTAAGTAGCACAGTCGGAAAATTGGTTGCAGACTGTTCTAAATCATAAGGGAAGTAAACTGAAAAGTTTTACATGACGTTAGCAGATAGCACATTTTGAGCATAATTGAAAGGTGCACTCTTTTTGGCCGAGTACGTTACTTCATGTTCTGAGCAATCTGTGTTAAGGATATGTACACCACAATTTAGGCTGAAGTGCAAATGTATAGAAATTACATGAATACTTCTGAGAACTATGTAATTCTCTAAATAAAGTTGAATTCAGGAACCTACCACATAGCATTTACATTGCAACTGCCTTTAGCTGTCTTCTCCTTTCAAACACTAAAGTTTTATAAGTGGATCTGGTGATATTGAAGTAACTTCTCCAACTTTAACAGCACCCTCATAAATTTCGTTGCAGACAGTTGTAAATGGAATGTGCACTCTTTTTGGATGAGTACGTTACTTCATGTTCTGAGCATTCTGTGTTAAGTATATGTACACCACTACTGAGAACCATGGAGAACTCAAAATTAAGTTCAATTCAGGAACCCAGCACACTCATAAGATTGGTTGCAGACTGTTCTAAAACATCAGGAAAGAAAAGTTGACAGTTTTACATGAAGTTAGCAGAAAGTACATTTTGAGTAGATTTGAAAGCTGCATCTTTTTGGCGGAGTACGTTACTTCATGTTCTGAGCAATCTGTGTTAAGTATATGTACACCACAATCCAGGCTGAAGTTGAAATGTATAGAAATTAAATGAAAACTTCTGAGAACTATGTAATACTCTAAATAAAGTTCAATTCAGGAACCTACCACATATCATTTACTTTGCATTTGCAATTAGCTTAAGATTGCTTTCAAATACTGAAGTTGTGTAATTTGTGATATTTCTTAGTGTATCTACTCCAACCTTAGTAGCACACTCGGAAAACCGGTAGCAGACTGTTCTAAATCATAACGGAAGAAAACTTAAAAGTTTTACATGACGTTAGCAGATAGTACATTTTGAGCATAATTGAAAGGTGCACTCTTTCTGGCTGAGTACGTTATTTCATGTCCTGAGCAATCTGTGTTAAGTATATGTAATCCGCAATTCAGGCTGAAGTGCAAATGTTTAGAAATTACATCAATACTTCTGAGAACTAAGTAATACTCGAAATAAAGTTCAATTCAGGAACATACCACATAGCATTTACTTTGCATTTGCCTTTAGCTTACGATTGCTTTCAAATACTAAAGTTGTGCATTTGGTGATATTACTTAATGTATCTTCTCCAACTTAAGTAGCACAGTCGGAAAATTGGTTGCAGACTGTTCTAAATCATAAGGGAAGTAAACTGAAAAGTTTTACATGACGTTAGCAGATAGCACATTTTGAGCATAATTGAAAGGTGCACTCTTTTTGGCTGAGTACGTTACTTCATGTTCTGTGCAATCTGTGTTAAGGATATGTACACCACAATTTAGGCTGAAGTGCAAATGTATAGAAATTACATGAATACTTCTGAGAACTATGTAATTCTCTAAATAAAGTTGAATTCAGGAACCTACCACATAGCATTTACATTGCAACTGCCTTTAGCTGTCCTCTCCTTTCAAAAACTAAAGTTCTATAAGTGGATCTGGTGATATTGAAGTAACTTCTCCAACTTTAACAGCACCCTCATAAATTTCGTTGCAGACAGTTGTAAATGGAATGTGCACTCTTTTTGGATGAGTACGTTACTTCATGTTCTGAGCATTCTGTGTTAAGTATATGTACACCACTACTGAGAACCATGGAGAACTCAAAATTAAGTTCAATTCAGGAACCCAGCACACTCATAAAATTGGTTGCAGACTGTTCTAAAACATCAGGAAAGAAAAGTTGAAAGTTTTACATGAAGTTAGCAGAAAGTACATTTTGAGTAGATTTGAAAGCTGCATCTTTTTGGCGGAGTACGTTACTTCATGTTCTGAGCAATCTGTGTTAGGTATATGTACACCACAATCCAGGCTGAAGTTGAAATGTATAGCAATTAAATGAATACCTCTGAGAACTATGTAATACTCTAAATAAGGTTCAATTCAGGAACCTACCACATATCATTTACTTTGCATTTGCCTTTAGCTTAAGATTGCTTTCAAATACTGAAGTTGTGTAATTTGTGATATTTCTTAGTGTATCTACTCCAACCTTAGTAGCACACTCGGAAAACCGGTAGCAGACTGTTCTAAATCATAACGGAAGAAAACTTAAAAGCTTTACATGACGTTAGCAGATAGTACATTTTGAGCATAATTGAAAGGTGCACTCTTTCTGGCTGAGTACGTTATTTCATGTCCTGAGCAATCTGTGTTAAGTATATGTAATCCGCAATTCAGGCTGAAGTGCAAATGTTTAGAAATTACATCAATACTTCTGAGAACTAAGTAATACTCGAAATAAAGTTCAATTCAGGAACATACCACATAGCATTTACTTTGCATTTGCCTTTAGCTTACGATTGCTTTCAAATACTAAAGTTGTGCATTTGGTGATATTACTTAATGTATCTTCTCCAACTTAAGTAGCACAGTCGGAAAATTGGTTGCAGACTGTTCTAAATCATAAGGGAAGTAAACTGAAAAGTTTTACATGACGTTAGCAGATAGCACATTTTGAGCATAATTGAAAGGTGCACTCTTTTTGGCCGAGTACGTTACTTCATGTTCTGAGCAATCTGTGTTAAGGATATGTACACCACAATTTAGGCTGAAGTGCAAATGTATAGAAATTACATGAATACTTCTGAGAACTATGTAATTCTCTAAATAAAGTTGAATTCAGGAACCTACCACATAGCATTTACATTGCAACTGCCTTTAGCTGTCTTCTCCTTTCAAACACTAAAGTTTTATAAGTGGATCTGGTGATATTGAAGTAACTTCTCCAACTTTAACAGCACCCTCATAAATTTCGTTGCAGACAGTTGTAAATGGAATGTGCACTCTTTTTGGATGAGTACGTTACTTCATGTTCTGAGCATTCTGTGTTAAGTATATGTACACCACTACTGAGAACCATGGAGAACTCAAAATTAAGTTCAATTCAGGAACCTAGCACACTCATAAAATTGGTTGCAGACTGTTCTAAAACATCAGGAAAGAAAAGTTGAAAGTTTTACATGAAGTTAGCAGAAAGTACATTTCGAGTAGATTTGAAAGCTGCATCTTTTTGGCGGAGTACGTTACTTCATGTTCTGAGCAATCTGTGTTAAGTATATGTACACCACAATCCAGGCTGAAGTTGAAATGTATAGAAATTAAATGAAAACTTCTGAGAACTATGTAATACTCTAAATAAAGTTCAATTCAGGAACCTACCACATATCATTTACTTTGCATTTGCAATTAGCTTACGATTGCTTTCAAATACTGCAGTTGTGCAATTGGTGATATTAATTAATGTATCTTCTACAACTTAAGTAGCACAGTCGGAAAATTGGTTGCAGACTGTTCTAAATCATAAGGGAAGTAAACTGAAAAGTTTTACATGACGTTAGCAGATAGCACATTTTGAGCATAATTGAAAGGTGCACTCTTTTTGGCTGAGTACGTTACTTCATGTTCTGTGCAATCTGTGTTAAGGATATGTACACCACAATTTAGGCTGAAGTGCAAATGTATAGAAATTACATGAATACTTCTGAGAACTATGTAATTCTCTAAATAAAGTTGAATTCAGGAACCTACCACATAGCATTTACATTGCAACTGCCTTTAGCTGTCCTCTCCTTTCAAAAACTAAAGTTCTATAAGTGGATCTGGTGATATTGAAGTAACTTCTCCAACTTTAACAGCACCCTCATAAATTTCGTTGCAGACAGTTGTAAATGGAATGTGCACTCTTTTTGGATGAGTACGTTACTTCATGTTCTGAGCATTCTGTGTTAAGTATATGTACACCACTACTGAGAACCATGGAGAACTCAAAATTAAGTTCAATTCAGGAACCCAGCACACTCATAAAATTGGTTGCAGACTGTTCTAAAACATCAGGAAAGAAAAGTTGAAAGTTTTACATGAAGTTAGCAGAAAGTACATTTTGAGTAGATTTGAAAGCTGCATCTTTTTGGCGGAGTACGTTACTTCATGTTCTGAGCAATCTGTGTTAGGTATATGTACACCACAATCCAGGCTGAAGTTGAAATGTATAGAAATTAAATGAAAACTTCTGAGAACTATGTAATACTCTAAATAAAGTTCAATTCAGGAACCTACCACATATCATTTACTTTGCATTTGCAATTAGCTTAAGATTGCTTTCAAATACTGAAGTTGTGTAATTTGTGATATTTCTTAGTGTATCTACTCCAACCTTAGTAGCACACTCGGAAAACCGGTAGCAGACTGTTCTAAATCATAACGGAAGAAAACTTAAAAGCTTTACATGACGTTAGCAGATAGTACATTTTGAGCATAATTGAAAGGTGCACTCTTTCTGGCTGAGTACGTTATTTCATGTCCTGAGCAATCTGTGTTAAGTATATGTAATCCGCAATTCAGGCTGAAGTGCAAATGTTTAGAAATTACATCAATACTTCTGAGAACTAAGTAATACTCGAAATAAAGTTCAATTCAGGAACATACCACATAGCATTTACTTTGCATTTGCCTTTAGCTTACGATTGCTTTCAAATACTAAAGTTGTGCATTTGGTGATATTACTTAATGTATCTTCTCCAACTTAAGTAGCACAGTCGGAAAATTGGTTGCAGACTGTTCTAAATCATAAGGGAAGTAAACTGAAAAGTTTTACATGACGTTAGCAGATAGCACATTTTGAGCATAATTGAAAGGTGCACTCTTTTTGGCCGAGTACGTTACTTCATGTTCTGAGCAATCTGTGTTAAGGATATGTACACCACAATTTAGGCTGAAGTGCAAATGTATAGAAATTACATGAATACTTCTGAGAACTATGTAATTCTCTAAATAAAGTTGAATTCAGGAACCTACCACATAGCATTTACATTGCAACTGCCTTTAGCTGTCTTCTCCTTTCAAACACTAAAGTTTTATAAGTGGATCTGGTGATATTGAAGTAACTTCTCCAACTTTAACAGCACCCTCATAAATTTCGTTGCAGACAGTTGTAAATGGAATGTGCACTCTTTTTGGATGAGTACGTTACTTCATGTTCTGAGCATTCTGTGTTAAGTATATGTACACCACTACTGAGAACCATGGAGAACTCAAAATTAAGTTCAATTCAGGAACCCAGCACACTCATAAAATTGGTTGCAGACTGTTCTAAAACATCAGGAAAGAAAAGTTGACAGTTTTACATGAAGTTAGCAGAAAGTACATTTTGAGTAGATTTGAAAGCTGCATCTTTTTGGCGGAGTACGTTACTTCATGTTCTGAGCAATCTGTGTTAAGTATATGTACACCACAATCCAGGCTGAAGTTGAAATGTATAGAAATTAAATGAAAACTTCTGAGAACTATGTAATACTCTAAATAAAGTTCAATTCAGGAACCTACCACATATCATTTACTTTGCATTTGCAATTAGCTTAAGATTGCTTTCAAATACTGAAGTTGTGTAATTTGTGATATTTCTTAGTGTATCTACTCCAACCTTAGTAGCACACTCGGAAAACCGGTAGCAGACTGTTCTAAATCATAACGGAAGAAAACTTAAAAGTTTTACATGACGTTAGCAGATAGTACATTTTGAGCATAATTGAAAGGTGCACTCTTTCTGGCTGAGTACGTTATTTCATGTCCTGAGCAATCTGTGTTAAGTATATGTAATCCGCAATTCAGGCTGAAGTGCAAATGTTTAGAAATTACATCAATACTTCTGAGAACTAAGTAATACTCGAAATAAAGTTCAATTCAGGAACATACCACATAGCATTTACTTTGCATTTGCCTTTAGCTTACGATTGCTTTCAAATACTAAAGTTGTGCATTTGGTGATATTACTTAATGTATCTTCTCCAACTTAAGTAGCACAGTCGGAAAATTGGTTGCAGACTGTTCTAAATCATAAGGGAAGTAAACTGAAAAGTTTTACATGACGTTAGCAGATAGCACATTTTGAGCATAATTGAAAGGTGCACTCTTTTTGGCCGAGTACGTTACTTCATGTTCTGAGCAATCTGTGTTAAGGATATGTACACCACAATTTAGGCTGAAGTGCAAATGTATAGAAATTACATGAATACTTCTGAGAACTATGTAATTCTCTAAATAAAGTTGAATTCAGGAACCTACCACATAGCATTTACATTGCAACTGCCTTTAGCTGTCTTCTCCTTTCAAACACTAAAGTTCTATAAGTGGATCTGGTGATATTGAAGTAACTTCTCCAACTTTAACAGCACCCTCATAAATTTCGTTGCAGACAGTTGTAAATGGAATGTGCACTCTTTTTGGATGAGTACGTTACTTCATGTTCTGAGCATTCTGTGTTAAGTATATGTACACCACTACTGAGAACCATGGAGAACTCAAAATTAAGTTCAATTCAGGAACCCAGCACACTCATAAAATTGGTTGCAGACTGTTCTAAAACATCAGGAAAGAAAAGTTGACAGTTTTACATGAAGTTAGCAGAAAGTACATTTTGAGTAGATTTGAAAGCTGCATCTTTTTGGCGGAGTACGTTACTTCATGTTCTGAGCAATCTGTGTTAAGTATATGTACACCACAATCCAGGCTGAAGTTGAAATGTATAGAAATTAAATGAAAACTTCTGAGAACTATGTAATACTCTAAATAAAGTTCAATTCAGGAACCTACCACATATCATTTACTTTGCATTTGCAATTAGCTTAAGATTGCTTTCAAATACTGAAGTTGTGTAATTTGTGATATTTCTTAGTGTATCTACTCCAACCTTAGTAGCACACTCGGAAAACCGGTAGCAGACTGTTCTAAATCATAACGGAAGAAAACTTAAATGCTTTACATGACGTTAGCAGATAGTACATTTTGAGCATAATTGAAAGGTGCACTCTTTCTGGCTGAGTACGTTATTTCATGTCCTGAGCAATCTGTGTTAAGTATATGTAATCCGCAATTCAGGCTGAAGTGCAAATGTTTAGAAATTACATCAATACTTCTGAGAACTAAGTAATACTCGAAATAAAGTTCAATTCAGGAACATACCACATAGCATTTACTTTGCATTTGCCTTTAGCTTACGATTGCTTTCAAATACTAAAGTTGTGCATTTGGTGATATTACTTAATGTATCTTCTCCAACTTAAGTAGCACAGTCGGAAAATTGGTTGCAGACTGTTCTAAATCATAAGGGAAGTAAACTGAAAAGTTTTACATGACGTTAGCAGATAGCACATTTTGAGCATAATTGAAAGGTGCACTCTTTTTGGCCGAGTACGTTACTTCATGTTCTGAGCAATCTGTGTTAAGGATATGTACACCACAATTTAGGCTGAAGTGCAAATGTATAGAAATTACATGAATACTTCTGAGAACTATGTAATTCTCTAAATAAAGTTGAATTCAGGAACCTACCACATAGCATTTACATTGCAACTGCCTTTAGCTGTCTTCTCCTTTCAAACACTAAAGTTTTATAAGTGGATCTGGTGATATTGAAGTAACTTCTCCAACTTTAACAGCACCCTCATAAATTTCGTTGCAGACAGTTGTAAATGGAATGTGCACTCTTTTTGGATGAGTACGTTACTTCATGTTCTGAGCATTCTGTGTTAAGTATATGTACACCACTACTGAGAACCATGGAGAACTCAAAATTAAGTTCAATTCAGGAACCTAGCACACTCATAAAATTGGTTGCAGACTGTTCTAAAACATCAGGAAAGAAAAGTTGAAAGTTTTACATGAAGTTAGCAGAAAGTACATTTCGAGTAGATTTGAAAGCTGCATCTTTTTGGCGGAGTACGTTACTTCATGTTCTGAGCAATCTGTGTTAAGTATATGTACACCACAATCCAGGCTGAAGTTGAAATGTATAGAAATTAAATGAAAACTTCTGAGAACTATGTAATACTCTAAATAAAGTTCAATTCAGGAACCTACCACATATCATTTACTTTGCATTTGCAATTAGCTTACGATTGCTTTCAAATACTGCAGTTGTGCAATTGGTGATATTAATTAATGTATCTTCTCCAACTTAAGTAGCACAGTCGGAAAATTGGTTGCAGACTGTTCTAAATCATAAGGGAAGTAAACTGAAAAGTTTTACATGACGTTAGCAGATAGCACATTTTGAGCATAATTGAAAGGTGCACTCTTTTTGGCTGAGTACGTTACTTCATGTTCTGTGCAATCTGTGTTAAGGATATGTACACCACAATTTAGGCTGAAGTGCAAATGTATAGAAATTACATGAATACTTCTGAGAACTATGTAATTCTCTAAATAAAGTTGAATTCAGGAACCTACCACATAGCATTTACATTGCAACTGCCTTTAGCTGTCCTCTCCTTTCAAAAACTAAAGTTCTATAAGTGGATCTGGTGATATTGAAGTAACTTCTCCAACTTTAACAGCACCCTCATAAATTTCGTTGCAGACAGTTGTAAATGGAATGTGCACTCTTTTTGGATGAGTACGTTACTTCATGTTCTGAGCATTCTGTGTTAAGTATATGTACACCACTACTGAGAACCATGGAGAACTCAAAATTAAGTTCAATTCAGGAACCCAGCACACTCATAAAATTGGTTGCAGACTGCTCTAAAACATCAGGAAAGAAAAGTTGAAAGTTTTACATGAAGTTAGCAGAAAGTACATTTTGAGTAGATTTGAAAGCTGCATCTTTTTGGCGGAGTACGTTACTTCATGTTCTGAGCAATCTGTGTTAGGTATATGTACACCACAATCCAGGCTGAAGTTGAAATGTATAGCAATTAAATGAATACCTCTGAGAACTATGTAATACTCTAAATAAGGTTCAATTCAGGAGCCTACCACATATCATTTACTTTGCATTTGCCTTTAGCTTAAGATTGCTTTCAAATACTGAAGTTGTGTAATTTGTGATATTTCTTAGTGTATCTACTCCAACCTTAGTAGCACACTCGGAAAACCGGTAGCAGACTGTTCTAAATCATAACGGAAGAAAACTTAAAAGCTTTACATGACGTTAGCAGATAGTACATTTTGAGCATAATTGAAAGGTGCACTCTTTCTGGCTGAGTACGTTATTTCATGTCCTGAGCAATCTGTGTTAAGTATATGTAATCCGCAATTCAGGCTGAAGTGCAAATGTTTAGAAATTACATCAATACTTCTGAGAACTAAGTAATACTCTAAATAAAGTTCAATTCAGGAACATACCACATAGCATTTACTTTGCATTTGCCTTTAGCTTACGATTGCTTTCAAATACTAAAGTTGTGCATTTGGTGATATTACTTAATGTATCAACTTAAGTAGCACAGTCGGAAAATTGGTTGCAGACTGTTCTAAATCATAAGGGAAGTAAACTGAAAAGTTTTACATGACGTTAGCAGATAGCACATTTTCAGCATAATTGAAAGGTGCACTCTTTTTGGCCGAGTACGTTACTTCATGTTCTGAGCAATCTGTGTTAAGGATATGTACACCACAATTTAGGCTGAAGTGCAAATGTATAGAAATTACATGAATACTTCTGAGAACTATGTAATTCTCTAAATAAAGTTGAATTCAGGAACCTACCACATAGCATTTACATTGCAACTGCCTTTAGCTGTCTTCTCCTTTCAAACACTAAAGTTCTATAAGTGGATCTGGTGATATTGAAGTAACTTCTCCAACTTTAACAGCACCCTCATAAATTTCGTTGCAGACAGTTGTAAATGGAATGTGCACTCTTTTTGGATGAGTACGTTACTTCATGTTCTGAGCATTCTGTGTTAAGTATATGTACACCACTACTGAGAACCATGGAGAACTCAAAATTAAGTTCAATTCAGGAACCCAGCACACTCATAAAATTGGTTGCAGACTGTTCTAAAACATCAGGAAAGAAAAGTTGACAGTTTTACATGAAGTTAGCAGAAAGTACATTTTGAGTAGATTTGAAAGCTGCATCTTTTTGGCGGAGTACGTTACTTCATGTTCTGAGCAATCTGTGTTAAGTATATGTACACCACAATCCAGGCTGAAGTTGAAATGTATAGAAATTAAATGAAAACTTCTGAGAACTATGTAATACTCTAAATAAAGTTCAATTCAGGAACCTACCACATATCATTTACTTTGCATTTGCAATTAGCTTAAGATTGCTTTCAAATACTGAAGTTGTGTAATTTGTGATATTTCTTAGTGTATCTACTCCAACCTTAGTAGCACACTCGGAAAACCGGTAGCAGACTGTTCTAAATCATAACGGAAGAAAACTTAAATGCTTTACATGACGTTAGCAGATAGTACATTTTGAGCATAATTGAAAGGTGCACTCTTTCTGGCTGAGTACGTTATTTCATGTCCTGAGCAATCTGTGTTAAGTATATGTAATCCGCAATTCAGGCTGAAGTGCAAATGTTTAGAAATTACATCAATACTTCTGAGAACTAAGTAATACTCGAAATAAAGTTCAATTCAGGAACATACCACATAGCATTTACTTTGCATTTGCCTTTAGCTTACGATTGCTTTCAAATACTAAAGTTGTGCATTTGGTGATATTACTTAATGTATCTTCTCCAACTTAAGTAGCACAGTCGGAAAATTGGTTGCAGACTGTTCTAAATCATAAGGGAAGTAAACTGAAAAGTTTTACATGACGTTAGCAGATAGCACATTTTGAGCATAATTGAAAGGTGCACTCTTTTTGGCCGAGTACGTTACTTCATGTTCTGAGCAATCTGTGTTAAGGATATGTACACCACAATTTAGGCTGAAGTGCAAATGTATAGAAATTACATGAATACTTCTGAGAACTATGTAATTCTCTAAATAAAGTTGAATTCAGGAACCTACCACATAGCATTTACATTGCAACTGCCTTTAGCTGTCTTCTCCTTTCAAACACTAAAGTTTTATAAGTGGATCTGGTGATATTGAAGTAACTTCTCCAACTTTAACAGCACCCTCATAAATTTCGTTGCAGACAGTTGTAAATGGAATGTGCACTCTTTTTGGATGAGTACGTTACTTCATGTTCTGAGCATTCTGTGTTAAGTATATGTACACCACTACTGAGAACCATGGAGAACTCAAAATTAAGTTCAATTCAGGAACCTAGCACACTCATAAAATTGGTTGCAGACTGTTCTAAAACATCAGGAAAGAAAAGTTGAAAGTTTTACATGAAGTTAGCAGAAAGTACATTTCGAGTAGATTTGAAAGCTGCATCTTTTTGGCGGAGTACGTTACTTCATGTTCTGAGCAATCTGTGTTAAGTATATGTACACCACAATCCAGGCTGAAGTTGAAATGTATAGAAATTAAATGAAAACTTCTGAGAACTATGTAATACTCTAAATAAAGTTCAATTCAGGAACCTACCACATATCATTTACTTTGCATTTGCAATTAGCTTACGATTGCTTTCAAATACTGCAGTTGTGCAATTGGTGATATTAATTAATGTATCTTCTCCAACTTAAGTAGCACAGTCGGAAAATTGGTTGCAGACTGTTCTAAATCATAAGGGAAGTAAACTGAAAAGTTTTACATGACGTTAGCAGATAGCACATTTTGAGCATAATTGAAAGGTGCACTCTTTTTGGCTGAGTACGTTACTTCATGTTCTGTGCAATCTGTGTTAAGGATATGTACACCACAATTTAGGCTGAAGTGCAAATGTATAGAAATTACATGAATACTTCTGAGAACTATGTAATTCTCTAAATAAAGTTGAATTCAGGAACCTACCACATAGCATTTACATTGCAACTGCCTTTAGCTGTCCTCTCCTTTCAAAAACTAAAGTTCTATAAGTGGATCTGGTGATATTGAAGTAACTTCTCCAACTTTAACAGCACCCTCATAAATTTCGTTGCAGACAGTTGTAAATGGAATGTGCACTCTTTTTGGATGAGTACGTTACTTCATGTTCTGAGCATTCTGTGTTAAGTATATGTACACCACTACTGAGAACCATGGAGAACTCAAAATTAAGTTCAATTCAGGAACCCAGCACACTCATAAAATTGGTTGCAGACTGCTCTAAAACATCAGGAAAGAAAAGTTGAAAGTTTTACATGAAGTTAGCAGAAAGTACATTTTGAGTAGATTTGAAAGCTGCATCTTTTTGGCGGAGTACGTTACTTCATGTTCTGAGCAATCTGTGTTAGGTATATGTACACCACAATCCAGGCTGAAGTTGAAATGTATAGCAATTAAATGAATACCTCTGAGAACTATGTAATACTCTAAATAAGGTTCAATTCAGGAGCCTACCACATATCATTTACTTTGCATTTGCCTTTAGCTTAAGATTGCTTTCAAATACTGAAGTTGTGTAATTTGTGATATTTCTTAGTGTATCTACTCCAACCTTAGTAGCACACTCGGAAAACCGGTAGCAGACTGTTCTAAATCATAACGGAAGAAAACTTAAAAGCTTTACATGACGTTAGCAGATAGTACATTTTGAGCATAATTGAAAGGTGCACTCTTTCTGGCTGAGTACGTTATTTCATGTCCTGAGCAATCTGTGTTAAGTATATGTAATCCGCAATTCAGGCTGAAGTGCAAATGTTTAGAAATTACATCAATACTTCTGAGAACTAAGTAATACTCGAAATAAAGTTCAATTCAGGAACATACCACATAGCATTTACTTTGCATTTGCCTTTAGCTTACGATTGCTTTCAAATACTAAAGTTGTGCATTTGGTGATATTACTTAATGTATCTTCTCCAACTTAAGTAGCACAGTCGGAAAATTGGTTGCAGACTGTTCTAAATCATAAGGGAAGTAAACTGAAAAGTTTTACATGACGTTAGCAGATAGCACATTTTGAGCATAATTGAAAGGTGCACTCTTTTTGGCCGAGTACGTTACTTCATGTTCTGAGCAATCTGTGTTAAGGATATGTACACCACAATTTAGGCTGAAGTGCAAATGTATAGAAATTACATGAATACTTCTGAGAACTATGTAATTCTCTAAATAAAGTTGAATTCAGGAACCTACCACATAGCATTTACATTGCAACTGCCTTTAGCTGTCTTCTCCTTTCAAACACTAAAGTTTTATAAGTGGATCTGGTGATATTGAAGTAACTTCTCCAACTTTAACAGCACCCTCATAAATTTCGTTGCAGACAGTTGTAAATGGAATGTGCACTCTTTTTGGATGAGTACGTTACTTCATGTTCTGAGCATTCTGTGTTAAGTATATGTACACCACTACTGAGAACCATGGAGAACTCAAAATTAAGTTCAATTCAGGAACCTAGCACACTCATAAAATTGGTTGCAGACTGTTCTAAAACATCAGGAAAGAAAAGTTGAAAGTTTTAGATGAAGTTAGCAGAAAGTACATTTCGAGTAGATTTGAAAGCTGCATCTTTTTGGCGGAGTACGTTACTTCATGTTCTGAGCAATCTGTGTTAAGTATATGTACACCACAATCCAGGCTGAAGTTGAAATGTATAGAAATTAAATGAAAACTTCTGAGAACTATGTAATACTCTAAATAAAGTTCAATTCAGGAACCTACCACATATCATTTACTTTGCATTTGCAATTAGCTTACGATTGCTTTCAAATACTGCAGTTGTGCAATTGGTGATATTAATTAATGTATCTTCTCCAACTTAAGTAGCACAGTCGGAAAATTGGTTGCAGACTGTTCTAAATCATAAGGGAAGTAAACTGAAAAGTTTTACATGACGTTAGCAGATAGCACATTTTGAGCATAATTGAAAGGTGCACTCTTTTTGGCTGAGTACGTTACTTCATGTTCTGTGCAATCTGTGTTAAGGATATGTACACCACAATTTAGGCTGAAGTGCAAATGTATAGAAATTACATGAATACTTCTGAGAACTATGTAATTCTCTAAATAAAGTTGAATTCAGGAACCTACCACATAGCATTTACATTGCAACTGCCTTTAGCTGTCCTCTCCTTTCAAAAACTAAAGTTCTATAAGTGGATCTGGTGATATTGAAGTAACTTCTCCAACTTTAACAGCACCCTCATAAATTTCGTTGCAGACAGTTGTAAATGGAATGTGCACTCTTTTTGGATGAGTACGTTACTTCATGTTCTGAGCATTCTGTGTTAAGTATATGTACACCACTACTGAGAACCATGGAGAACTCAAAATTAAGTTCAATTCAGGAACCCAGCACACTCATAAAATTGGTTGCAGACTGCTCTAAAACATCAGGAAAGAAAAGTTGAAAGTTTTACATGAAGTTAGCAGAAAGTACATTTTGAGTAGATTTGAAAGCTGCATCTTTTTGGCGGAGTACGTTACTTCATGTTCTGAGCAATCTGTGTTAGGTATATGTACACCACAATCCAGGCTGAAGTTGAAATGTATAGCAATTAAATGAATACCTCTGAGAACTATGTAATACTCTAAATAAGGTTCAATTCAGGAGCCTACCACATATCATTTACTTTGCATTTGCCTTTAGCTTAAGATTGCTTTCAAATACTGAAGTTGTGTAATTTGTGATATTTCTTAGTGTATCTACTCCAACCTTAGTAGCACACTCGGAAAACCGGTAGCAGACTGTTCTAAATCATAACGGAAGAAAACTTAAAAGCTTTACATGACGTTAGCAGATAGTACATTTTGAGCATAATTGAAAGGTGCACTCTTTCTGGCTGAGTACGTTATTTCATGTCCTGAGCAATCTGTGTTAAGTATATGTAATCCGCAATTCAGGCTGAAGTGCAAATGTTTAGAAATTACATCAATACTTCTGAGAACTAAGTAATACTCGAAATAAAGTTCAATTCAGGAACATACCACATAGCATTTACTTTGCATTTGCCTTTAGCTTACGATTGCTTTCAAATACTAAAGTTGTGCATTTGGTGATATTACTTAATGTATCAACTTAAGTAGCACAGTCGGAAAATTGGTTGCAGACTGTTCTAAATCATAAGGGAAGTAAACTGAAAAGTTTTACATGACGTTAGCAGATAGCACATTTTGAGCATAATTGAAAGGTGCACTCTTTTTGGCCGAGTACGTTACTTCATGTTCTGAGCAATCTGTGTTAAGGATATGTACACCACAATTTAGGCTGAAGTGCAAATGTATAGAAATTACATGAATACTTCTGAGAACTATGTAATTCTCTAAATAAAGTTGAATTCAGGAACCTACCACATAGCATTTACATTGCAACTGCCTTTAGCTGTCTTCTCCTTTCAAACACTAAAGTTTTATAAGTGGATCTGGTGATATTGAAGTAACTTCTCCAACTTTAACAGCACCCTCATAAATTTCGTTGCAGACAGTTGTAAATGGAATGTGCACTCTTTTTGGATGAGTACGTTACTTCATGTTCTGAGCATTCTGTGTTAAGTATATGTACACCACTACTGAGAACCATGGAGAACTCAAAATTAAGTTCAATTCAGGAACCCAGCACACTCATAAAATTGGTTGCAGACTGTTCTAAAACATCAGGAAAGAAAAGTTGACAGTTTTACATGAAGTTAGCAGAAAGTACATTTTGAGTAGATTTGAAAGCTGCATCTTTTTGGCGGAGTACGTTACTTCATGTTCTGAGCAATCTGTGTTAAGTATATGTACACCACAATCCAGGCTGAAGTTGAAATGTATAGAAATTAAATGAAAACTTCTGAGAACTATGTAATACTCTAAATAAAGTTCAATTCAGGAACCTACCACATATCATTTACTTTGCATTTGCAATTAGCTTAAGATTGCTTTCAAATACTGAAGTTGTGTAATTTGTGATATTTCTTAGTGTATCTACTCCAACCTTAGTAGCACACTCGGAAAACCGGTAGCAGACTGTTCTAAATCATAACGGAAGAAAACTTAAAAGCTTTACATGACGTTAGCAGATAGTACATTTTGAGCATAATTGAAAGGTGCACTCTTTCTGGCTGAGTACGTTATTTCATGTCCTGAGCAATCTGTGTTAAGTATATGTAATCCGCAATTCAGGCTGAAGTGCAAATGTTTAGAAATTACATCAATACTTCTGAGAACTAAGTAATACTCGAAATAAAGTTCAATTCAGGAACATACCACATAGCATTTACTTTGCATTTGCCTTTAGCTTACGATTGCTTTCAAATACTAAAGTTGTGCATTTGGTGATATTACTTAATGTATCTTCTCCAACTTAAGTAGCACAGTCGGAAAATTGGTTGCAGACTGTTCTAAATCATAAGGGAAGTAAACTGAAAAGTTTTACATGACGTTAGCAGATAGCACATTTTGAGCATAATTGAAAGGTGCACTCTTTTTGGCCGAGTACGTTACTTCATGTTCTGAGCAATCTGTGTTAAGGATATGTACACCACAATTTAGGCTGAAGTGCAAATGTATAGAAATTACATGAATACTTCTGAGAACTATGTAATTCTCTAAATAAAGTTGAATTCAGGAACCTACCACATAGCATTTACATTGCAACTGCCTTTAGCTGTCTTCTCCTTTCAAACACTAAAGTTTTATAAGTGGATCTGGTGATATTGAAGTAACTTCTCCAACTTTAACAGCACCCTCATAAATTTCGTTGCAGACAGTTGTAAATGGAATGTGCACTCTTTTTGGATGAGTACGTTACTTCATGTTCTGAGCATTCTGTGTTAAGTATATGTACACCACTACTGAGAACCATGGAGAACTCAAAATTAAGTTCAATTCAGGAACCTAGCACACTCATAAAATTGGTTGCAGACTGTTCTAAAACATCAGGAAAGAAAAGTTGAAAGTTTTACATGAAGTTAGCAGAAAGTACATTTCGAGTAGATTTGAAAGCTGCATCTTTTTGGCGGAGTACGTTACTTCATGTTCTGAGCAATCTGTGTTAAGTATATGTACACCACAATCCAGGCTGAAGTTGAAATGTATAGAAATTAAATGAAAACTTCTGAGAACTATGTAATACTCTAAATAAAGTTCAATTCAGGAACCTACCACATATCATTTACTTTGCATTTGCAATTAGCTTACGATTGCTTTCAAATACTGCAGTTGTGCAATTGGTGATATTAATTAATGTATCTTCTCCAACTTAAGTAGCACAGTCGGAAAATTGGTTGCAGACTGTTCTAAATCATAAGGGAAGTAAACTGAAAAGTTTTACATGACGTTAGCAGATAGCACATTTTGAGCATAATTGAAAGGTGCACTCTTTTTGGCTGAGTACGTTACTTCATGTTCTGTGCAATCTGTGTTAAGGATATGTACACCACAATTTAGGCTGAAGTGCAAATGTATAGAAATTACATGAATACTTCTGAGAACTATGTAATTCTCTAAATAAAGTTGAATTCAGGAACCTACCACATAGCATTTACATTGCAACTGCCTTTAGCTGTCCTCTCCTTTCAAAAACTAAAGTTCTATAAGTGGATCTAGTGATATTGAAGTAACTTCTCCAACTTTAACAGCACCCTCATAAATTTCGTTGCAGACAGTTGTAAATGGAATGTGCACTCTTTTTGGATGAGTACGTTACTTCATGTTCTGAGCATTCTGTGTTAAGTATATGTACACCACTACTGAGAACCATGGAGAACTCAAAATTAAGTTCAATTCAGGAACCCAGCACACTCATAAAATTGGTTGCAGACTGCTCTAAAACATCAGGAAAGAAAAGTTGAAAGTTTTACATGAAGTTAGCAGAAAGTACATTTTGAGTAGATTTGAAAGCTGCATCTTTTTGGCGGAGTACGTTACTTCATGTTCTGAGCAATCTGTGTTAGGTATATGTACACCACAATCCAGGCTGAAGTTGAAATGTATAGCAATTAAATGAATACCTCTGAGAACTATGTAATACTCTAAATAAGGTTCAATTCAGGAGCCTACCACATATCATTTACTTTGCATTTGCCTTTAGCTTAAGATTGCTTTCAAATACTGAAGTTGTGTAATTTGTGATATTTCTTAGTGTATCTACTCCAACCTTAGTAGCACACTCGGAAAACCGGTAGCAGACTGTTCTAAATCATAACGGAAGAAAACTTAAAAGCTTTACATGACGTTAGCAGATAGTACATTTTGAGCATAATTGAAAGGTGCACTCTTTCTGGCTGAGTACGTTATTTCATGTCCTGAGCAATCTGTGTTAAGTATATGTAATCCGCAATTCAGGCTGAAGTGCAAATGTTTAGAAATTACATCAATACTTCTGAGAACTAAGTAATACTCGAAATAAAGTTCAATTCAGGAACATACCACATAGCATTTACTTTGCATTTGCCTTTAGCTTACGATTGCTTTCAAATACTAAAGTTGTGCATTTGGTGATATTACTTAATGTATCTTCTCCAACTTAAGTAGCACAGTCGGAAAATTGGTTGCAGACTGTTCTAAATCATAAGGGAAGTAAACTGAAAAGTTTTACATGACGTTAGCAGATAGCACATTTTGAGCATAATTGAAAGGTGCACTCTTTTTGGCCGAGTACGTTACTTCATGTTCTGAGCAATCTGTGTTAAGGATATGTACACCACAATTTAGGCTGAAGTGCAAATGTATAGAAATTACATGAATACTTCTGAGAACTATGTAATTCTCTAAATAAAGTTGAATTCAGGAACCTACCACATAGCATTTACATTGCAACTGCCTTTAGCTGTCTTCTCCTTTCAAACACTAAAGTTTTATAAGTGGATCTGGTGATATTGAAGTAACTTCTCCAACTTTAACAGCACCCTCATAAATTTCGTTGCAGACAGTTGTAAATGGAATGTGCACTCTTTTTGGATGAGTACGTTACTTCATGTTCTGAGCATTCTGTGTTAAGTATATGTACACCACTACTGAGAACCATGGAGAACTCAAAATTAAGTTCAATTCAGGAACCTAGCACACTCATAAAATTGGTTGCAGACTGTTCTAAAACATCAGGAAAGAAAAGTTGAAAGTTTTACATGAAGTTAGCAGAAAGTACATTTCGAGTAGATTTGAAAGCTGCATCTTTTTGGCGGAGTACGTTACTTCATGTTCTGAGCAATCTGTGTTAAGTATATGTACACCACAATCCAGGCTGAAGTTGAAATGTATAGAAATTAAATGAAAACTTCTGAGAACTATGTAATACTCTAAATAAAGTTCAATTCAGGAACCTACCACATATCATTTACTTTGCATTTGCAATTAGCTTACGATTGCTTTCAAATACTGCAGTTGTGCAATTGGTGATATTAATTAATGTATCTTCTCCAACTTAAGTAGCACAGTCGGAAAATTGGTTGCAGACTGTTCTAAATCATAAGGGAAGTAAACTGAAAAGTTTTACATGACGTTAGCAGATAGCACATTTTGAGCATAATTGAAAGGTGCACTCTTTTTGGCTGAGTACGTTACTTCATGTTCTGTGCAATCTGTGTTAAGGATATGTACACCACAATTTAGGCTGAAGTGCAAATGTATAGAAATTACATGAATACTTCTGAGAACTATGTAATTCTCTAAATAAAGTTGAATTCAGGAACCTACCACATAGCATTTACATTGCAACTGCCTTTAGCTGTCCTCTCCTTTCAAAAACTAAAGTTCTATAAGTGGATCTGGTGATATTGAAGTAACTTCTCCAACTTTAACAGCACCCTCATAAATTTCGTTGCAGACAGTTGTAAATGGAATGTGCACTCTTTTTGGATGAGTACGTTACTTCATGTTCTGAGCATTCTGTGTTAAGTATATGTACACCACTACTGAGAACCATGGAGAACTCAAAATTAAGTTCAATTCAGGAACCCAGCACACTCATAAAATTGGTTGCAGACTGCTCTAAAACATCAGGAAAGAAAAGTTGAAAGTTTTACATGAAGTTAGCAGAAAGTACATTTTGAGTAGATTTGAAAGCTGCATCTTTTTGGCGGAGTACGTTACTTCATGTTCTGAGCAATCTGTGTTAGGTATATGTACACCACAATCCAGGCTGAAGTTGAAATGTATAGCAATTAAATGAATACCTCTGAGAACTATGTAATACTCTAAATAAGGTTCAATTCAGGAGCCTACCACATATCATTTACTTTGCATTTGCCTTTAGCTTAAGATTGCTTTCAAATACTGAAGTTGTGTAATTTGTGATATTTCTTAGTGTATCTACTCCAACCTTAGTAGCACACTCGGAAAACCGGTAGCAGACTGTTCTAAATCATAACGGAAGAAAACTTAAAAGCTTTACATGACGTTAGCAGATAGTACATTTTGAGCATAATTGAAAGGTGCACTCTTTCTGGCTGAGTACGTTATTTCATGTCCTGAGCAATCTGTGTTAAGTATATGTAATCCGCAATTCAGGCTGAAGTGCAAATGTTTAGAAATTACATCAATACTTCTGAGAACTAAGTAATACTCGAAATAAAGTTCAATTCAGGAACATACCACATAGCATTTACTTTGCATTTGCCTTTAGCTTACGATTGCTTTCAAATACTAAAGTTGTGCATTTGGTGATATTACTTAATGTATCAACTTAAGTAGCACAGTCGGAAAATTGGTTGCAGACTGTTCTAAATCATAAGGGAAGTAAACTGAAAAGTTTTACATGACGTTAGCAGATAGCACATTTTGAGCATAATTGAAAGGTGCACTCTTTTTGGCCGAGTACGTTACTTCATGTTCTGAGCAATCTGTGTTAAGGATATGTACACCACAATTTAGGCTGAAGTGCAAATGTATAGAAATTACATGAATACTTCTGAGAACTATGTAATTCTCTAAATAAAGTTGAATTCAGGAACCTACCACATAGCATTTACATTGCAACTGCCTTTAGCTGTCTTCTCCTTTCAAACACTAAAGTTTTATAAGTGGATCTGGTGATATTGAAGTAACTTCTCCAACTTTAACAGCACCCTCATAAATTTCGTTGCAGACAGTTGTAAATGGAATGTGCACTCTTTTTGGATGAGTACGTTACTTCATGTTCTGAGCATTCTGTGTTAAGTATATGTACACCACTACTGAGAACCATGGAGAACTCAAAATTAAGTTCAATTCAGGAACCCAGCACACTCATAAAATTGGTTGCAGACTGTTCTAAAACATCAGGAAAGAAAAGTTGACAGTTTTACATGAAGTTAGCAGAAAGTACATTTTGAGTAGATTTGAAAGCTGCATCTTTTTGGCGGAGTACGTTACTTCATGTTCTGAGCAATCTGTGTTAAGTATATGTACACCACAATCCAGGCTGAAGTTGAAATGTATAGAAATTAAATGAAAACTTCTGAGAACTATGTAATACTCTAAATAAAGTTCAATTCAGGAACCTACCACATATCATTTACTTTGCATTTGCAATTAGCTTAAGATTGCTTTCAAATACTGAAGTTGTGTAATTTGTGATATTTCTTAGTGTATCTACTCCAACCTTAGTAGCACACTCGGAAAACCGGTAGCAGACTGTTCTAAATCATAACGGAAGAAAACTTAAAAGCTTTACATGACGTTAGCAGATAGTACATTTTGAGCATAATTGAAAGGTGCACTCTTTCTGGCTGAGTACGTTATTTCATGTCCTGAGCAATCTGTGTTAAGTATATGTAATCCGCAATTCAGGCTGAAGTGCAAATGTTTAGAAATTACATCAATACTTCTGAGAACTAAGTAATACTCGAAATAAAGTTCAATTCAGGAACATACCACATAGCATTTACTTTGCATTTGCCTTTAGCTTACGATTGCTTTCAAATACTAAAGTTGTGCATTTGGTGATATTACTTAATGTATCTTCTCCAACTTAAGTAGCACAGTCGGAAAATTGGTTGCAGACTGTTCTAAATCATAAGGGGAGTAAACTGAAAAGTTTTACATGACGTTAGCAGATAGCACATTTTGAGCATAATTGAAAGGTGCACTCTTTTTGGCCGAGTACGTTACTTCATGTTCTGAGCAATCTGTGTTAAGGATATGTACACCACAATTTAGGCTGAAGTGCAAATGTATAGAAATTACATGAATACTTCTGAGAACTATGTAATTCTCTAAATAAAGTTGAATTCAGGAACCTACCACATAGCATTTACATTGCAACTGCCTTTACCTGTCTTCTCCTTTCAAACACTAAAGTTTTATAAGTGGATCTGGTGATATTGAAGTAACTTCTCCAACTTTAACAGCACCCTCATAAATTTCGTTGCAGACAGTTGTAAATGGAATGTGCACTCTTTTTGGATGAGTACGTTACTTCATGTTCTGAGCATTCTGTGTTAAGTATATGTACACCACTACTGAGAACCATGGAGAACTCAAAATTAAGTTCAATTCAGGAACCTAGCACACTCATAAAATTGGTTGCAGACTGTTCTAAAACATCAGGAAAGAAAAGTTGAAAGTTTTACATGAAGTTAGCAGAAAGTACATTTTGAGTAGATTTGAAAGCTGCATCTTTTTGGCGGAGTACGTTACTTCATGTTCTGAGCAATCTGTGTTAGGTATATGTAAACCACAATCCAGGCTGAAGTTGAAATGTATAGCAATTAAATGAATACCTCTGAGAACTATGTAATACTCTAAATAAGGTTCAATTCAGGAACCTACCACATATCATTTACTTTGCATTTGCAATTAGCTTACGATTGCTTTCAAATACTGCAGTTGTGCAATTGGTGATATTAATTAATGTATCTTCTCCAACTTAAGTAGCACAGTCGGAAAATTGGTTGCAGACTGTTCTAAATCATAAGGGAAGTAAACTGAAAAGTTTTACATGACGTTAGCAGATAGCACATTTTGAGCATAATTGAAAGGTGCACTCTTTTTGGCTGAGTACGTTACTTCATGTTCTGTGCAATCTGTGTTAAGGATATGTACACCACAATTTAGGCTGAAGTGCAAATGTATAGAAATTACATGAATACTTCTGAGAACTATGTAATTCTCTAAATAAAGTTGAATTCAGGAACCTACCACATAGCATTTACATTGCAACTGCCTTTAGCTGTCCTCTCCTTTCAAAAACTAAAGTTCTATAAGTGGATCTGGTGATATTGAAGTAACTTCTCCAACTTTAACAGCACCCTCATAAATTTCGTTGCAGACAGTTGTAAATGGAATGTGCACTCTTTTTGGATGAGTACGTTACTTCATGTTCTGAGCATTCTGTGTTAAGTATATGTACACCACTACTGAGAACCATGGAGAACTCAAAATTAAGTTCAATTCAGGAACCCAGCACACTCATAAAATTGGTTGCAGACTGTTCTAAAACATCAGGAAAGAAAAGTTGAAAGTTTTACATGAAGTTAGCAGAAAGTACATTTTGAGTAGATTTGAAAGCTGCATCTTTTTGGCGGAGTACGTTACTTCATGTTCTGAGCAATCTGTGTTAGGTATATGTACACCACAATCCAGGCTGAAGTTGAAATGTATAGCAATTAAATGAATACCTCTGAGAACTATGTAATACTCTAAATAAGGTTCAATTCAGGAACCTACCACATATCATTTACTTTGCATTTGCCTTTAGCTTAAGATTGCTTTCAAATACTGAAGTTGTGTAATTTGTGATATTTCTTAGTGTATCTACTCCAATCTTAGTAGCACACTCGGAAAACCGGTAGCAGACTGTTCTAAATCATAACGGAAGAAAACTTAAAAGTTTTACATGACGTTAGCAGATAGTACATTTTGAGCATAATTGAAAGGCGCACTCTTTCTGGCTGAGTACGTTATTTCATGTCCTGAGCAATCTGTGTTAAGTATATGTAATCCGCAATTCAGGCTGAAGTGCAAATGTTTAGAAATTACATCAATACTTCTGAGAACTAAGTAATACTCGAAATAAAGTTCAATTCAGGAACATACCACATAGCATTTACTTTGCATTTGCCTTTAGCTTACGATTGCTTTCAAATACTAAAGTTGTGCATTTGGTGATATTACTTAATGTATCTTCTCCAACTTAAGTAGCACAGTCGGAAAATTGGTTGCAGACTGTTCTAAATCATAAGGGAAGTAAACTGAAAAGTTTTACATGACGTTAGCAGATAGCACATTTTCAGCATAATTGAAAGGTGCACTCTTTTTGGCCGAGTACGTTACTTCATGTTCTGAGCAATCTGTGTTAAGGATATGTACACCACAATTTAGGCTGAAGTGCAAATGTATAGAAATTACATGAATACTTCTGAGAACTATGTAATTCTCTAAATAAAGTTGAATTCAGGAACCTACCACATAGCATTTACATTGCAACTGCCTTTAGCTGTCTTCTCCTTTCAAACACTAAAGTTTTATAAGTGGATCTGGTGATATTGAAGTAACTTCTCCAACTTTAACAGCACCCTCATAAATTTCGTTGCAGACAGTTGTAAATGGAATGTGCACTCTTTTTGGATGAGTACGTTACTTCATGTTCTGAGCATTCTGTGTTAAGTATATGTACACCACTACTGAGAACCATGGAGAACTCAAAATTAAGTTCAATTCAGGAACCCAGCACACTCATAAAATTGGTTGCAGACTGTTCTAAAACATCAGGAAAGAAAAGTTGACAGTTTTACATGAAGTTAGCAGAAAGTACATTTTGAGTAGATTTGAAAGCTGCATCTTTTTGGCGGAGTACGTTACTTCATGTTCTGAGCAATCTGTGTTAAGTATATGTACACCACAATCCAGGCTGAAGTTGAAATGTATAGAAATTAAATGAAAACTTCTGAGAACTATGTAATACTCTAAATAAAGTTCAATTCAGGAACCTACCACATATCATTTACTTTGCATTTGCAATTAGCTTAAGATTGCTTTCAAATACTGAAGTTGTGTAATTTGTGATATTTCTTAGTGTATCTACTCCAACCTTAGTAGCACACTCGGAAAACCGGTAGCAGACTGTTCTAAATCATAACGGAAGAAAACTTAAAAGCTTTACATGACGTTAGCAGATAGTACATTTTGAGCATAATTGAAAGGTGCACTCTTTCTGGCTGAGTACGTTATTTCATGTCCTGAGCAATCTGTGTTAAGTATATGTAATCCGCAATTCAGGCTGAAGTGCAAATGTTTAGAAATTACATCAATACTTCTGAGAACTAAGTAATACTCGAAATAAAGTTCAATTCAGGAACATACCACATAGCATTTACTTTGCATTTGCCTTTAGCTTACGATTGCTTTCAAATACTAAAGTTGTGCATTTGGTGATATTACTTAATGTATCTTCTCCAACTTAAGTAGCACAGTCGGAAAATTGGTTGCAGACTGTTCTAAATCATAAGGGAAGTAAACTGAAAAGTTTTACATGACGTTAGCAGATAGCACATTTTGAGCATAATTGAAAGGTGCACTCTTTTTGGCCGAGTACGTTACTTCATGTTCTGAGCAATCTGTGTTAAGGATATGTACACCACAATTTAGGCTGAAGTGCAAATGTATAGAAATTACATGAATACTTCTGAGAACTATGTAATTCTCTAAATAAAGTTGAATTCAGGAACCTACCACATAGCATTTACATTGCAACTGCCTTTACCTGTCTTCTCCTTTCAAACACTAAAGTTTTATAAGTGGATCTGGTGATATTGAAGTAACTTCTCCAACTTTAACAGCACCCTCATAAATTTCGTTGCAGACAGTTGTAAATGGAATGTGCACTCTTTTTGGATGAGTACGTTACTTCATGTTCTGAGCATTCTGTGTTAAGTATATGTACACCACTACTGAGAACCATGGAGAACTCAAAATTAAGTTCAATTCAGGAACCCAGCACACTCATAAAATTGGTTGCAGACTGCTCTAAAACATCAGGAAAGAAAAGTTGAAAGTTTTACATGAAGTTAGCAGAAAGTACATTTTGAGTAGATTTGAAAGCTGCATCTTTTTGGCGGAGTACGTTACTTCATGTTCTGAGCAATCTGTGTTAGGTATATGTACACCACAATCCAGGCTGAAGTTGAAATGTATAGCAATTAAATGAATACCTCTGAGAACTATGTAATACTCTAAATAAGGTTCAATTCAGGAGCCTACCACATATCATTTACTTTGCATTTGCCTTTAGCTTAAGATTGCTTTCAAATACTGAAGTTGTGTAATTTGTGATATTTCTTAGTGTATCTACTCCAACCTTAGTAGCACACTCGGAAAACCGGTAGCAGACTGTTCTAAATCATAACGGAAGAAAACTTAAAAGCTTTACATGACGTTAGCAGATAGTACATTTTGAGCATAATTGAAAGGTGCACTCTTTCTGGCTGAGTACGTTATTTCATGTCCTGAGCAATCTGTGTTAAGTATATGTAATCCGCAATTCAGGCTGAAGTGCAAATGTTTAGAAATTACATCAATACTTCTGAGAACTAAGTAATACTCGAAATAAAGTTCAATTCAGGAACATACCACATAGCATTTACTTTGCATTTGCCTTTAGCTTACGATTGCTTTCAAATACTAAAGTTGTGCATTTGGTGATATTACTTAATGTATCTTCTCCAACTTAAGTAGCACAGTCGGAAAATTGGTTGCAGACTGTTCTAAATCATAAGGGAAGTAAACTGAAAAGTTTTACATGACGTTAGCAGATAGCACATTTTGAGCATAATTGAAAGGTGCACTCTTTTTGGCCGAGTACGTTACTTCATGTTCTGAGCAATCTGTGTTAAGGATATGTACACCACAATTTAGGCTGAAGTGCAAATGTATAGAAATTACATGAATACTTCTGAGAACTATGTAATTCTCTAAATAAAGTTGAATTCAGGAACCTACCACATAGCATTTACATTGCAACTGCCTTTAGCTGTCTTCTCCTTTCAAACACTAAAGTTTTATAAGTGGATCTGGTGATATTGAAGTAACTTCTCCAACTTTAACAGCACCCTCATAAATTTCGTTGCAGACAGTTGTAAATGGAATGTGCACTCTTTTTGGATGAGTACGTTACTTCATGTTCTGAGCATTCTGTGTTAAGTATATGTACACCACTACTGAGAACCATGGAGAACTCAAAATTAAGTTCAATTCAGGAACCTAGCACACTCATAAAATTGGTTGCAGACTGTTCTAAAACATCAGGAAAGAAAAGTTGAAAGTTTTACATGAAGTTAGCAGAAAGTACATTTCGAGTAGATTTGAAAGCTGCATCTTTTTGGCGGAGTACGTTACTTCATGTTCTGAGCAATCTGTGTTAAGTATATGTACACCACAATCCAGGCTGAAGTTGAAATGTATAGAAATTAAATGAAAACTTCTGAGAACTATGTAATACTCTAAATAAAGTTCAATTCAGGAACCTACCACATATCATTTACTTTGCATTTGCAATTAGCTTACGATTGCTTTCAAATACTGCAGTTGTGCAATTGGTGATATTAATTAATGTATCTTCTCCAACTTAAGTAGCACAGTCGGAAAATTGGTTGCAGACTGTTCTAAATCATAAGGGAAGTAAACTGAAAAGTTTTACATGACGTTAGCAGATAGCACATTTTGAGCATAATTGAAAGGTGCACTCTTTTTGGCTGAGTACGTTACTTCATGTTCTGTGCAATCTGTGTTAAGGATATGTACACCACAATTTAGGCTGAAGTGCAAATGTATAGAAATTACATGAATACTTCTGAGAACTATGTAATTCTCTAAATAAAGTTGAATTCAGGAACCTACCACATAGCATTTACATTGCAACTGCCTTTAGCTGTCCTCTCCTTTCAAAAACTAAAGTTCTATAAGTGGATCTGGTGATATTGAAGTAACTTCTCCAACTTTAACAGCACCCTCATAAATTTCGTTGCAGACAGTTGTAAATGGAATGTGCACTCTTTTTGGATGAGTACGTTACTTCATGTTCTGAGCATTCTGTGTTAAGTATATGTACACCACTACTGAGAACCATGGAGAACTCAAAATTAAGTTCAATTCAGGAACCCAGCACACTCATAAAATTGGTTGCAGACTGCTCTAAAACATCAGGAAAGAAAAGTTGAAAGTTTTACATGAAGTTAGCAGAAAGTACATTTTGAGTAGATTTGAAAGCTGCATCTTTTTGGCGGAGTACGTTACTTCATGTTCTGAGCAATCTGTGTTAGGTATATGTACACCACAATCCAGGCTGAAGTTGAAATGTATAGCAATTAAATGAATACCTCTGAGAACTATGTAATACTCTAAATAAGGTTCAATTCAGGAGCCTACCACATATCATTTACTTTGCATTTGCCTTTAGCTTAAGATTGCTTTCAAATACTGAAGTTGTGTAATTTGTGATATTTCTTAGTGTATCTACTCCAACCTTAGTAGCACACTCGGAAAACCGGTAGCAGACTGTTCTAAATCATAACGGAAGAAAACTTAAAAGCTTTACATGACGTTAGCAGATAGTACATTTTGAGCATAATTGAAAGGTGCACTCTTTCTGGCTGAGTACGTTATTTCATGTCCTGAGCAATCTGTGTTAAGTATATGTAATCCGCAATTCAGGCTGAAGTGCAAATGTTTAGAAATTACATCAATACTTCTGAGAACTAAGTAATACTCGAAATAAAGTTCAATTCAGGAACATACCACATAGCATTTACTTTGCATTTGCCTTTAGCTTACGATTGCTTTCAAATACTAAAGTTGTGCATTTGGTGATATTACTTAATGTATCAACTTAAGTAGCACAGTCGGAAAATTGGTTGCAGACTGTTCTAAATCATAAGGGAAGTAAACTGAAAAGTTTTACATGACGTTAGCAGATAGCACATTTTGAGCATAATTGAAAGGTGCACTCTTTTTGGCCGAGTACGTTACTTCATGTTCTGAGCAATCTGTGTTAAGGATATGTACACCACAATTTAGGCTGAAGTGCAAATGTATAGAAATTACATGAATACTTCTGAGAACTATGTAATTCTCTAAATAAAGTTGAATTCAGGAACCTACCACATAGCATTTACATTGCAACTGCCTTTAGCTGTCTTCTCCTTTCAAACACTAAAGTTTTATAAGTGGATCTGGTGATATTGAAGTAACTTCTCCAACTTTAACAGCACCCTCATAAATTTCGTTGCAGACAGTTGTAAATGGAATGTGCACTCTTTTTGGATGAGTACGTTACTTCATGTTCTGAGCATTCTGTGTTAAGTATATGTACACCACTACTGAGAACCATGGAGAACTCAAAATTAAGTTCAATTCAGGAACCCAGCACACTCATAAAATTGGTTGCAGACTGTTCTAAAACATCAGGAAAGAAAAGTTGACAGTTTTACATGAAGTTAGCAGAAAGTACATTTTGAGTAGATTTGAAAGCTGCATCTTTTTGGCGGAGTACGTTACTTCATGTTCTGAGCAATCTGTGTTAAGTATATGTACACCACAATCCAGGCTGAAGTTGAAATGTATAGAAATTAAATGAAAACTTCTGAGAACTATGTAATACTCTAAATAAAGTTCAATTCAGGAACCTACCACATATCATTTACTTTGCATTTGCAATTAGCTTAAGATTGCTTTCAAATACTGAAGTTGTGTAATTTGTGATATTTCTTAGTGTATCTACTCCAACCTTAGTAGCACACTCGGAAAACCGGTAGCAGACTGTTCTAAATCATAACGGAAGAAAACTTAAAAGCTTTACATGACGTTAGCAGATAGTACATTTTGAGCATAATTGAAAGGTGCACTCTTTCTGGCTGAGTACGTTATTTCATGTCCTGAGCAATCTGTGTTAAGTATATGTAATCCGCAATTCAGGCTGAAGTGCAAATGTTTAGAAATTACATCAATACTTCTGAGAACTAAGTAATACTCGAAATAAAGTTCAATTCAGGAACATACCACATAGCATTTACTTTGCATTTGCCTTTAGCTTACGATTGCTTTCAAATACTAAAGTTGTGCATTTGGTGATATTACTTAATGTATCTTCTCCAACTTAAGTAGCACAGTCGGAAAATTGGTTGCAGACTGTTCTAAATCATAAGGGAAGTAAACTGAAAAGTTTTACATGACGTTAGCAGATAGCACATTTTGAGCATAATTGAAAGGTGCACTCTTTTTGGCCGAGTACGTTACTTCATGTTCTGAGCAATCTGTGTTAAGGATATGTACACCACAATTTAGGCTGAAGTGCAAATGTATAGAAATTACATGAATACTTCTGAGAACTATGTAATTCTCTAAATAAAGTTGAATTCAGGAACCTACCACATAGCATTTACATTGCAACTGCCTTTACCTGTCTTCTCCTTTCAAACACTAAAGTTTTATAAGTGGATCTGGTGATATTGAAGTAACTTCTCCAACTTTAACAGCACCCTCATAAATTTCGTTGCAGACAGTTGTAAATGGAATGTGCACTCTTTTTGGATGAGTACGTTACTTCATGTTCTGAGCATTCTGTGTTAAGTATATGTACACCACTACTGAGAACCATGGAGAACTCAAAATTAAGTTCAATTCAGGAACCTAGCACACTCATAAAATTGGTTGCAGACTGTTCTAAAACATCAGGAAAGAAAAGTTGAAAGTTTTACATGAAGTTAGCAGAAAGTACATTTTGAGTAGATTTGAAAGCTGCATCTTTTTGGCGGAGTACGTTACTTCATGTTCTGAGCAATCTGTGTTAGGTATATGTAAACCACAATCCAGGCTGAAGTTGAAATGTATAGCAATTAAATGAATACCTCTGAGAACTATGTAATACTCTAAATAAGGTTCAATTCAGGAACCTACCACATATCATTTACTTTGCATTTGCAATTAGCTTACGATTGCTTTCAAATACTGCAGTTGTGCAATTGGTGATATTAATTAATGTATCTTCTCCAACTTAAGTAGCACAGTCGGAAAATTGGTTGCAGACTGTTCTAAATCATAAGGGAAGTAAACTGAAAAGTTTTACATGACGTTAGCAGATAGCACATTTTGAGCATAATTGAAAGGTGCACTCTTTTTGGCTGAGTACGTTACTTCATGTTCTGTGCAATCTGTGTTAAGGATATGTACACCACAATTTAGGCTGAAGTGCAAATGTATAGAAATTACATGAATACTTCTGAGAACTATGTAATTCTCTAAATAAAGTTGAATTCAGGAACCTACCACATAGCATTTACATTGCAACTGCCTTTAGCTGTCCTCTCCTTTCAAAAACTAAAGTTCTATAAGTGGATCTGGTGATATTGAAGTAACTTCTCCAACTTTAACAGCACCCTCATAAATTTCGTTGCAGACAGTTGTAAATGGAATGTGCACTCTTTTTGGATGAGTACGTTACTTCATGTTCTGAGCATTCTGTGTTAAGTATATGTACACCACTACTGAGAACCATGGAGAACTCAAAATTAAGTTCAATTCAGGAACCCAGCACACTCATAAAATTGGTTGCAGACTGTTCTAAAACATCAGGAAAGAAAAGTTGAAAGTTTTACATGAAGTTAGCAGAAAGTACATTTTGAGTAGATTTGAAAGCTGCATCTTTTTGGCGGAGTACGTTACTTCATGTTCTGAGCAATCTGTGTTAGGTATATGTACACCACAATCCAGGCTGAAGTTGAAATGTATAGCAATTAAATGAATACCTCTGAGAACTATGTAATACTCTAAATAAGGTTCAATTCAGGAACCTACCACATATCATTTACTTTGCATTTGCCTTTAGCTTAAGATTGCTTTCAAATACTGAAGTTGTGTAATTTGTGATATTTCTTAGTGTATCTACTCCAATCTTAGTAGCACACTCGGAAAACCGGTAGCAGACTGTTCTAAATCATAACGGAAGAAAACTTAAAAGTTTTACATGACGTTAGCAGATAGTACATTTTGAGCATAATTGAAAGGCGCACTCTTTCTGGCTGAGTACGTTATTTCATGTCCTGAGCAATCTGTGTTAAGTATATGTAATCCGCAATTCAGGCTGAAGTGCAAATGTTTAGAAATTACATCAATACTTCTGAGAACTAAGTAATACTCGAAATAAAGTTCAATTCAGGAACATACCACATAGCATTTACTTTGCATTTGCCTTTAGCTTACGATTGCTTTCAAATACTAAAGTTGTGCATTTGGTGATATTACTTAATGTATCTTCTCCAACTTAAGTAGCACAGTCGGAAAATTGGTTGCAGACTGTTCTAAATCATAAGGGAAGTAAACTGAAAAGTTTTACATGACGTTAGCAGATAGCACATTTTCAGCATAATTGAAAGGTGCACTCTTTTTGGCCGAGTACGTTACTTCATGTTCTGAGCAATCTGTGTTAAGGATATGTACACCACAATTTAGGCTGAAGTGCAAATGTATAGAAATTACATGAATACTTCTGAGAACTATGTAATTCTCTAAATAAAGTTGAATTCAGGAACCTACCACATAGCATTTACATTGCAACTGCCTTTAGCTGTCTTCTCCTTTCAAACACTAAAGTTTTATAAGTGGATCTGGTGATATTGAAGTAACTTCTCCAACTTTAACAGCACCCTCATAAATTTCGTTGCAGACAGTTGTAAATGGAATGTGCACTCTTTTTGGATGAGTACGTTACTTCATGTTCTGAGCATTCTGTGTTAAGTATATGTACACCACTACTGAGAACCATGGAGAACTCAAAATTAAGTTCAATTCAGGAACCCAGCACACTCATAAAATTGGTTGCAGACTGTTCTAAAACATCAGGAAAGAAAAGTTGACAGTTTTACATGAAGTTAGCAGAAAGTACATTTTGAGTAGATTTGAAAGCTGCATCTTTTTGGCGGAGTACGTTACTTCATGTTCTGAGCAATCTGTGTTAGGTATATGTACACCACAATCCAGGCTGAAGTTGAAATGTATAGCAATTAAATGAATACCTCTGAGAACTATGTAATACTCTAAATAAGGTTCAATTCAGGAACCTACCACATATCATTTACTTTGCATTTGCCTTTAGCTTAAGATTGCTTTCAAATACTGAAGTTGTGTAATTTGTGATATTTCTTAGTGTATCTACTCCAATCTTAGTAGCACACTCGGAAAACCGGTAGCAGACTGTTCTAAATCATAACGGAAGAAAACTTAAAAGTTTTACATGACGTTAGCAGATAGTACATTTTGAGCATAATTGAAAGGCGCACTCTTTCTGGCTGAGTACGTTATTTCATGTCCTGAGCAATCTGTGTTAAGTATATGTAATCCGCAATTCAGGCTGAAGTGCAAATGTTTAGAAATTACATCAATACTTCTGAGAACTAAGTAATACTCGAAATAAAGTTCAATTCAGGAACATACCACATAGCATTTACTTTGCATTTGCCTTTAGCTTACGATTGCTTTCAAATACTAAAGTTGTGCATTTGGTGATATTACTTAATGTATCTTCTCCAACTTAAGTAGCACAGTCGGAAAATTGGTTGCAGACTGTTCTAAATCATAAGGGAAGTAAACTGAAAAGTTTTACATGACGTTAGCAGATAGCACATTTTCAGCATAATTGAAAGGTGCACTCTTTTTGGCCGAGAACGTTACTTCATGTTCTGTGCAATCTGTGTTAAGGATATGTACACCACAATTTAGGCTGAAGTGCAAATGTATAGAAATTACATGAATACTTCTGAGAACTATGTAATTCTCTAAATAAAGTTGAATTCAGGAACCTACCACATAGCATTTACATTGCAACTGCCTTTAGCTGTCCTCTCCTTTCAAAAACTAAAGTTCTATAAGTGGATCTGGTGATATTGAAGTAACTTCTCCAACTTTAACAGCACCCTCATAAATTTCGTTGCAGACAGTTGTAAATGGAATGTGCACTCTTTTTGGATGAGTACGTTACTTCATGTTCTGAGCATTCTGTGTTAAGTATATGTACACCACTACTGAGAACCATGGAGAACTCAAAATTAAGTTGAATTCAGGAACCCAGCACACTCATAAAATTGGTTGCAGACTGTTCTAAAACATCAGGAAAGAAAAGTTGAAAGTTTTACATGAAGTTAGCAGAAAGTACATTTTGAGTAGATTTGAAAGCTGCATCTTTTTGGCGGAGTACGTTACTTCATGTTCTGAGCAATCTGTGTTAGGTATATGTACACCACAATCCAGGCTGAAGTTGAAATGTATAGCAATTAAATGAATACCTCTGAGAACTATGTAATACTCTAAATAAGGTTCAATTCAGGAACCTACCACATATCATTTACTTTGCATTTGCCTTTAGCTTAAGATTGCTTTCAAATACTGAAGTTGTGTAATTTGTGATATTTCTTAGTGTATCTACTCCAACCTTAGTAGCACACTCGGAAAACCGGTAGCAGACTGTTCTAAATCATAACGGAAGAAAACTTAAAAGCTTTACATGACGTTAGCAGATAGTACATTTTGAGCATAATTGAAAGGTGCACTCTTTCTGGCTGAGTACGTTATTTCATGTCCTGAGCAATCTGTGTTAAGTATATGTAATCCGCAATTCAGGCTGAAGTGCAAATGTTTAGAAATTACATCAATACTTCTGAGAACTAAGTAATACTCGAAATAAAGTTCAATTCAGGAACATACCACATAGCATTTACTTTGCATTTGCCTTTAGCTTACGATTGCTTTCAAATACTAAAGTTGTGCATTTGGTGATATTACTTAATGTATCTTCTCCAACTTAAGTAGCACAGTCGGAAAATTGGTTGCAGACTGTTCTAAATCATAAGGGAAGTAAACTGAAAAGTTTTACATGACGTTAGCAGATAGCACATTTTGAGCATAATTGAAAGGTGCACTCTTTTTGGCCGAGTACGTTACTTCATGTTCTGAGCAATCTGTGTTAAGGATATGTACACCACAATTTAGGCTGAAGTGCAAATGTATAGAAATTACATGAATACTTCTGAGAACTATGTAATTCTCTAAATAAAGTTGAATTCAGGAACCTACCACATAGCATTTACATTGCAACTGCCTTTAGCTGTCTTCTCCTTTCAAACACTAAAGTTTTATAAGTGGATCTGGTGATATTGAAGTAACTTCTCCAACTTTAACAGCACCCTCATAAATTTCGTTGCAGACAGTTGTAAATGGAATGTGCACTCTTTTTGGATGAGTACGTTACTTCATGTTCTGAGCATTCTGTGTTAAGTATATGTACACCACTACTGAGAACCATGGAGAACTCAAAATTAAGTTCAATTCAGGAACCCAGCACACTCATAAAATTGGTTGCAGACTGTTCTAAAACATCAGGAAAGAAAAGTTGACAGTTTTACATGAAGTTAGCAGAAAGTACATTTTGAGTAGATTTGAAAGCTGCATCTTTTTGGCGGAGTACGTTACTTCATGTTCTGAGCAATCTGTGTTAAGTATATGTACACCACAATCCAGGCTGAAGTTGAAATGTATAGAAATTAAATGAAAACTTCTGAGAACTATGTAATACTCTAAATAAAGTTCAATTCAGGAACCTACCACATATCATTTACTTTGCATTTGCAATTAGCTTAAGATTGCTTTCAAATACTGAAGTTGTGTAATTTGTGATATTTCTTAGTGTATCTACTCCAACCTTAGTAGCACACTCGGAAAACCGGTAGCAGACTGTTCTAAATCATAACGGAAGAAAACTTAAAAGCTTTACATGACGTTAGCAGATAGTACATTTTGAGCATAATTGAAAGGTGCACTCTTTCTGGCTGAGTACGTTATTTCATGTCCTGAGCAATCTGTGTTAAGTATATGTAATCCGCAATTCAGGCTGAAGTGCAAATGTTTAGAAATTACATCAATACTTCTGAGAACTAAGTAATACTCGAAATAAAGTTCAATTCAGGAACATACCACATAGCATTTACTTTGCATTTGCCTTTAGCTTACGATTGCTTTCAAATACTAAAGTTGTGCATTTGGTGATATTACTTAATGTATCTTCTCCAACTTAAGTAGCACAGTCGGAAAATTGGTTGCAGACTGTTCTAAATCATAAGGGAAGTAAACTGAAAAGTTTTACATGACGTTAGCAGATAGCACATTTTGAGCATAATTGAAAGGTGCACTCTTTTTGGCCGAGTACGTTACTTCATGTTCTGAGCAATCTGTGTTAAGGATATGTACACCACAATTTAGGCTGAAGTGCAAATGTATAGAAATTACATGAATACTTCTGAGAACTATGTAATTCTCTAAATAAAGTTGAATTCAGGAACCTACCACATAGCATTTACATTGCAACTGCCTTTAGCTGTCTTCTCCTTTCAAACACTAAAGTTTTATAAGTGGATCTGGTGATATTGAAGTAACTTCTCCAACTTTAACAGCACCCTCATAAATTTCGTTGCAGACAGTTGTAAATGGAATGTGCACTCTTTTTGGATGAGTACGTTATTTCATGTCCTGAGCAATCTGTGTTAAGTATATGTAATCCGCAATTCAGGCTGAAGTGCAAATGTTTAGAAATTACATCAATACTTCTGAGAACTAAGTAATACTCGAAATAAAGTTCAATTCAGGAACATACCACATAGCATTTACTTTGCATTTGCCTTTAGCTTACGATTGCTTTCAAATACTAAAGTTGTGCATTTGGTGATATTACTTAATGTATCAACTTAAGTAGCACAGTCGGAAAATTGGTTGCAGACTGTTCTAAATCATAAGGGAAGTAAACTGAAAAGTTTTACATGACGTTAGCAGATAGCACATTTTGAGCATAATTGAAAGGTGCACTCTTTTTGGCCGAGTACGTTACTTCATGTTCTGAGCAATCTGTGTTAAGGATATGTACACCACAATTTAGGCTGAAGTGCAAATGTATAGAAATTACATGAATACTTCTGAGAACTATGTAATTCTCTAAATAAAGTTGAATTCAGGAACCTACCACATAGCATTTACATTGCAACTGCCTTTAGCTGTCTTCTCCTTTCAAACACTAAAGTTTTATAAGTGGATCTGGTGATATTGAAGTAACTTCTCCAACTTTAACAGCACCCTCATAAATTTCGTTGCAGACAGTTGTAAATGGAATGTGCACTCTTTTTGGATGAGTACGTTACTTCATGTTCTGAGCATTCTGTGTTAAGTATATGTACACCACTACTGAGAACCATGGAGAACTCAAAATTAAGTTCAATTCAGGAACCCAGCACACTCATAAAATTGGTTGCAGACTGTTCTAAAACATCAGGAAAGAAAAGTTGACAGTTTTACATGAAGTTAGCAGAAAGTACATTTTGAGTAGATTTGAAAGCTGCATCTTTTTGGCGGAGTACGTTACTTCATGTTCTGAGCAATCTGTGTTAAGTATATGTACACCACAATCCAGGCTGAAGTTGAAATGTATAGAAATTAAATGAAAACTTCTGAGAACTATGTAATACTCTAAATAAAGTTCAATTCAGGAACCTACCACATATCATTTACTTTGCATTTGCAATTAGCTTAAGATTGCTTTCAAATACTGAAGTTGTGTAATTTGTGATATTTCTTAGTGTATCTACTCCAACCTTAGTAGCACACTCGGAAAACCGGTAGCAGACTGTTCTAAATCATAACGGAAGAAAACTTAAAAGCTTTACATGACGTTAGCAGATAGTACATTTTGAGCATAATTGAAAGGTGCACTCTTTCTGGCTGAGTACGTTATTTCATGTCCTGAGCAATCTGTGTTAAGTATATGTAATCCGCAATTCAGGCTGAAGTGCAAATGTTTAGAAATTACATCAATACTTCTGAGAACTAAGTAATACTCGAAATAAAGTTCAATTCAGGAACATACCACATAGCATTTACTTTGCATTTGCCTTTAGCTTACGATTGCTTTCAAATACTAAAGTTGTGCATTTGGTGATATTACTTAATGTATCTTCTCCAACTTAAGTAGCACAGTCGGAAAATTGGTTGCAGACTGTTCTAAATCATAAGGGAAGTAAACTGAAAAGTTTTACATGACGTTAGCAGATAGCACATTTTGAGCATAATTGAAAGGTGCACTCTTTTTGGCCGAGTACGTTACTTCATGTTCTGAGCAATCTGTGTTAAGGATATGTACACCACAATTTAGGCTGAAGTGCAAATGTATAGAAATTACATGAATACTTCTGAGAACTATGTAATTCTCTAAATAAAGTTGAATTCAGGAACCTACCACATAGCATTTACATTGCAACTGCCTTTAGCTGTCTTCTCCTTTCAAACACTAAAGTTTTATAAGTGGATCTGGTGATATTGAAGTAACTTCTCCAACTTTAACAGCACCCTCATAAATTTCGTTGCAGACAGTTGTAAATGGAATGTGCACTCTTTTTGGATGAGTACGTTACTTCATGTTCTGAGCATTCTGTGTTAAGTATATGTACACCACTACTGAGAACCATGGAGAACTCAAAATTAAGTTCAATTCAGGAACCTAGCACACTCATAAAATTGGTTGCAGACTGTTCTAAAACATCAGGAAAGAAAAGTTGAAAGTTTTACATGAAGTTAGCAGAAAGTACATTTTGAGTAGATTTGAAAGCTGCATCTTTTTGGCGGAGTACGTTACTTCATGTTCTGAGCAATCTGTGTTAGGTATATGTAAACCACAATCCAGGCTGAAGTTGAAATGTATAGCAATTAAATGAATACCTCTGAGAACTATGTAATACTCTAAATAAGGTTCAATTCAGGAACCTACCACATATCATTTACTTTGCATTTGCCTTTAGCTTAAGATTGCTTTCAAATACTGAAGTTGTGTAATTTGTGATATTTCTTAGTGTATCTACTCCAACCTTAGTAGCACACTCGGAAAACCGGTAGCAGACTGTTCTAAATCATAACGGAAGAAAACTTAAAAGTTTTACATGACGTTAGCAGATAGTACATTTTGAGCATAATTGAAAGGTGCACTCTTTCTGGCTGAGTACGTTATTTCATGTCCTGAGCAATCTGTGTTAAGTATATGTAATCCGCAATTCAGGCTGAAGTGCAAATGTTTAGAAATTACATCAATACTTCTGAGAACTAAGTAATACTCGAAATAAAGTTCAATTCAGGAACATACCACATAGCATTTACTTTGCATTTGCCTTTAGCTTACGATTGCTTTCAAATACTAAAGTTGTGCATTTGGTGATATTACTTAATGTATCTTCTCCAACTTAAGTAGCACAGTCGGAAAATTGGTTGCAGACTGTTCTAAATCATAAGGGAAGTAAACTGAAAATTTTTACATGACGTTAGCAGATAGCACATTTTGAGCATAATTGCAAGGTGCACTCTTTTTGGCCGAGTTCGTTACTTCATGTTCTGAGCAATCTGTGTTAAGGATATGTACACCACAATTTAGGCTGAAGTGCAAATGTATAGAAATTACATGAATACTTCTGAGAACTATGTAATTCTCTAAATAAAGTTGAATTCAGGAACCTACCACATAGCATTTACATTGCAACTGCCTTTAGCTGTCTTCTCCTTTCAAACACTAAAGTTTTATAAGTGGATCTGGTGATATTGAAGTAACTTCTCCAACTTTAACAGCACCCTCATAAATTTCGTTGCAGACAGTTGTAAATGGAATGTGCACTCTTTTTGGATGAGTACGTTACTTCATGTTCTGAGCATTCTGTGTTAAGTATATGTACACCACTACTGAGAACCATGGAGAACTCAAAATTAAGTTCAATTCAGGAACCCAGCACACTCATAAAATTGGTTGCAGACTGTTCTAAAATATCAGCAAAGAAAAGTTGAAAGATTTACATGAAGTTAGCAGAAAGTACATTTTGAGTAGATTTGAAAGCTGCATCTTTTTGGCGGAGTACGTTACTTCATGTTCTGAGCAATCTGTGTTAGGTATATGTACACCACAATCCAGGCTGAAGTTGAAATGTATAGCAATTAAATGAATACCTCTGAGAACTATGTAATACTCTAAATAAGATTCAATTCAGGAACCTACCACATATCATTTACTTTGCATTTGCCTTTAGCTTAAGATTGCTTTCAAATACTGAAGTTGTGTAATTTGTGATATTTCTTAGTGTATCTACTCCAACCTTAGTAGCACACTCGGAAAACCGGTAGCAGACTGTTCTAAATCATAACGGAAGAAAACTTAAAAGTTTTACATGACGTTAGCAGATAGTACATGTTGAGCATAATTGAAAGGTGCACTCTTTCTGGCTGAGTACGTTATTTCATGTCCTGAGCAATCTGTGTTAAGTATATGTAATCCGCAATTCAGGCTGAAGTGCAAATGTTTAGAAATTACATCAATACTTCTGAGAACTAAGTAATACTCGAAATAAAGTTCAATTCAGGAACATACCACATAGCATTTACTTTGCATTTGCCTTTAGCTTACGATTGCTTTCAAATACTAAAGTTGTGCATTTGGTGATATTACTTAATGTATCTTCTCCAACTTAAGTAGCATAGTCGGAAAATTGGTTGCAGACTGTTCTAAATCATAAGGGAAGTAAACTGAAAAGTTTTACATGACGTTAGCAGATAGCACATTTTGAGCATAATTGAAAGGTGCACTCTTTTTGGCCGAGTACGTTACTTCATGTTCTGAGCAATCTGTGTTAAGGATATGTACACCACAATTTAGGCTGAAGTGCAAATGTATAGAAATTACATGAATACTTCTGAGAACTATGTAATTCTCTAAATAAAGTTGAATTCAGGAACCTACCACATAGCATTTACATTGCAACTGCCTTTACCTGTCTTCTCCTTTCAAACACTAAAGTTTTATAAGTGGATCTGGTGATATTGAAGTAACTTCTCCAACTTTAACAGCACCCTCATAAATTTCGTTGCAGACAGTTGTAAATGGAATGTGCACTCTTTTTGGATGAGTACGTTACTTCATGTTCTGAGCATTCTGTGTTAAGTATATGTACACCACTACTGAGAACCATGGAGAACTCAAAATTAAGTTCAATTCAGGAACCTAGCACACTCATAAAATTGGTTGCAGACTGTTCTAAAACATCAGGAAAGAAAAGTTGAAAGTTTTACATGAAGTTAGCAGAAAGTACATTTTGAGTAGATTTGAAAGCTGCATCTTTTTGGCGGAGTACGTTACTTCATGTTCTGAGCAATCTGTGTTAGTTATATGTAAACCACAATCCAGGCTGAAGTTGAAATGTATAGCAATTAAATGAATACCTCTGAGAACTATGTAATACTCTAAATAAGGTTCAATTCAGGAACCTACCACATATCATTTACTTTGCATTTGCAATTAGCTTACGATTGCTTTCAAATACTGCAGTTGTGCAATTGGTGATATTAATTAATGTATCTTCTCCAACTTAAGTAGCACAGTCGGAAAATTGGTTGCAGACTGTTCTAAATCATAAGGGAAGTAAACTGAAAAGTTTTACATGACGTTAGCAGATAGCACATTTTGAGCATAATTGAAAGGTGCACTCTTTTTGGCTGAGTACGTTACTTCATGTTCTGTGCAATCTGTGTTAAGGATATGTACACCACAATTTAGGCTGAAGTGCAAATGTATAGAAATTACATGAATACTTCTGAGAACTATGTAATTCTCTAAATAAAGTTGAATTCAGGAACCTACCACATAGCATTTACATTGCAACTGCCTTTAGCTGTCCTCTCCTTTCAAAAACTAAAGTTCTATAAGTGGATCTGGTGATATTGAAGTAACTTCTCCAACTTTAACAGCACCCTCATAAATTTCGTTGCAGACAGTTGTAAATGGAATGTGCACTCTTTTTGGATGAGTACGTTACTTCATGTTCTGAGCATTCTGTGTTAAGTATATGTACACCACTACTGAGAACCATGGAGAACTCAAAATTAAGTTCAATTCAGGAACCCAGCACACTCATAAAATTGGTTGCAGACTGTTCTAAAACATCAGGAAAGAAAAGTTGAAAGTTTTACATGAAGTTAGCAGAAAGTACATTTTGAGTAGATTTGAAAGCTGCATCTTTTTGGCGGAGTACGTTACTTCATGTTCTGAGCAATCTGTGTTAGGTATATGTACACCACAATCCAGGCTGAAGTTGAAATGTATAGCAATTAAATGAATACCTCTGAGAACTATGTAATACTCTAAATAAGGTTCAATTCAGGAACCTACCACATATCATTTACTTTGCATTTGCCTTTAGCTTAAGATTGCTTTCAAATACTGAAGTTGTGTAATTTGTGATATTTCTTAGTGTATCTACTCCAATCTTAGTAGCACACTCGGAAAACCGGTAGCAGACTGTTCTAAATCATAACGGAAGAAAACTTAAAAGTTTTACATGACGTTAGCAGATAGTACATTTTGAGCATAATTGAAAGGCGCACTCTTTCTGGCTGAGTACGTTATTTCATGTCCTGAGCAATCTGTGTTAAGTATATGTAATCCGCAATTCAGGCTGAAGTGCAAATGTTTAGAAATTACATCAATACTTCTGAGAACTAAGTAATACTCGAAATAAAGTTCAATTCAGGAACATACCACATAGCATTTACTTTGCATTTGCCTTTAGCTTACGATTGCTTTCAAATACTAAAGTTGTGCATTTGGTGATATTACTTAATGTATCTTCTCCAACTTAAGTAGCACAGTCGGAAAATTGGTTGCAGACTGTTCTAAATCATAAGGGAAGTAAACTGAAAAGTTTTACATGACGTTAGCAGATAGCACATTTTCAGCATAATTGAAAGGTGCACTCTTTTTGGCCGAGAACGTTACTTCATGTTCTGTGCAATCTGTGTTAAGGATATGTACACCACAATTTAGGCTGAAGTGCAAATGTATAGAAATTACATGAATACTTCTGAGAACTATGTAATTCTCTAAATAAAGTTGAATTCAGGAACCTACCACATAGCATTTACATTGCAACTGCCTTTAGCTGTCCTCTCCTTTCAAAAACTAAAGTTCTATAAGTGGATCTGGTGATATTGAAGTAACTTCTCCAACTTTAACAGCACCCTCATAAATTTCGTTGCAGACAGTTGTAAATGGAATGTGCACTCTTTTTGGATGAGTACGTTACTTCATGTTCTGAGCATTCTGTGTTAAGTATATGTACACCACTACTGAGAACCATGGAGAACTCAAAATTAAGTTGAATTCAGGAACCCAGCACACTCATAAAATTGGTTGCAGACTGTTCTAAAACATCAGGAAAGAAAAGTTGAAAGTTTTACATGAAGTTAGCAGAAAGTACATTTTGAGTAGATTTGAAAGCTGCATCTTTTTGGCGGAGTACGTTACTTCATGTTCTGAGCAATCTGTGTTAGGTATATGTACACCACAATCCAGGCTGAAGTTGAAATGTATAGCAATTAAATGAATACCTCTGAGAACTATGTAATACTCTAAATAAGGTTCAATTCAGGAACCTACCACATATCATTTACTTTGCATTTGCCTTTAGCTTAAGATTGCTTTCAAATACTGAAGTTGTGTAATTTGTGATATTTCTTAGTGTATCTACTCCAACCTTAGTAGCACACTCGGAAAACCGGTAGCAGACTGTTCTAAATCATAACGGAAGAAAACTTAAAAGCTTTACATGACGTTAGCAGATAGTACATTTTGAGCATAATTGAAAGGTGCACTCTTTCTGGCTGAGTACGTTATTTCATGTCCTGAGCAATCTGTGTTAAGTATATGTAATCCGCAATTCAGGCTGAAGTGCAAATGTTTAGAAATTACATCAATACTTCTGAGAACTAAGTAATACTCGAAATAAAGTTCAATTCAGGAACATACCACATAGCATTTACTTTGCATTTGCCTTTAGCTTACGATTGCTTTCAAATACTAAAGTTGTGCATTTGGTGATATTACTTAATGTATCAACTTAAGTAGCACAGTCGGAAAATTGGTTGCAGACTGTTCTAAATCATAAGGGAAGTAAACTGAAAAGTTTTACATGACGTTAGCAGATAGTACATTTTGAGCATAATTGAAAGGTGCACTCTTTTTGGCCGAGTACGTTACTTCATGTTCTGAGCAATCTGTGTTAAGGATATGTACACCACAATTTAGGCTGAAGTGCAAATGTATAGAAATTACATGAATACTTCTGAGAACTATGTAATTCTCTAAATAAAGTTGAATTCAGGAACCTACCACATAGCATTTACATTGCAACTGCCTTTAGCTGTCTTCTCCTTTCAAACACTAAAGTTTTATAAGTGGATCTGGTGATATTGAAGTAACTTCTCCAACTTTAACAGCACCCTCATAAATTTCGTTGCAGACAGTTGTAAATGGAATGTGCACTCTTTTTGGATGAGTACGTTACTTCATGTTCTGAGCATTCTGTGTTAATTATATGTACACCACTACTGAGAACCATGGAGAACTCAAAATTAAGTTCAATTCAGGAACCCAGCACACTCATAAAATTGGTTGCAGACTGTTCTAAAACATCAGGAAAGAAAAGTTGACAGTTTTACATGAAGTTAGCAGAAAGTACATTTTGAGTAGATTTGAAAGCTGCATCTTTTTGGCGGAGTACGTTACTTCATGTTCTGAGCAATCTGTGTTAAGTATATGTACACCACAATCCAGGCTGAAGTTGAAATGTATAGAAATTAAATGAAAACTTCTGAGAACTATGTAATACTCTAAATAAAGTTCAATTCAGGAACCTACCACATATCATTTACTTTGCATTTGCAATTAGCTTAAGATTGCTTTCAAATACTGAAGTTGTGTAATTTGTGATATTTCTTAGTGTATCTACTCCAACCTTAGTAGCACACTCGGAAAACCGGTAGCAGACTGTTCTAAATCATAACGGAAGAAAACTTAAAAGCTTTACATGACGTTAGCAGATAGTACATTTTGAGCATAATTGAAAGGTGCACTCTTTCTGGCTGAGTACGTTATTTCATGTCCTGAGCAATCTGTGTTAAGTATATGTAATCCGCAATTCAGGCTGAAGTGCAAATGTTTAGAAATTACATCAATACTTCTGAGAACTAAGTAATACTCGAAATAAAGTTCAATTCAGGAACATACCACATAGCATTTACTTTGCATTTGCCTTTAGCTTACGATTGCTTTCAAATACTAAAGTTGTGCATTTGGTGATATTACTTAATGTATCAACTTAAGTAGCACAGTCGGAAAATTGGTTGCAGACTGTTCTAAATCATAAGGGAAGTAAACTGAAAAGTTTTACATGACGTTAGCAGATAGTACATTTTGAGCATAATTGAAAGGTGCACTCTTTTTGGCCGAGTACGTTACTTCATGTTCTGAGCAATCTGTGTTAAGGATATGTACACCACAATTTAGGCTGAAGTGCAAATGTATAGAAATTACATGAATACTTCTGAGAACTATGTAATTCTCTAAATAAAGTTGAATTCAGGAACCTACCACATAGCATTTACATTGCAACTGCCTTTAGCTGTCTTCTCCTTTCAAACACTAAAGTTTTATAAGTGGATCTGGTGATATTGAAGTAACTTCTCCAACTTTAACAGCACCCTCATAAATTTCGTTGCAGACAGTTGTAAATGGAATGTGCACTCTTTTTGGATGAGTACGTTACTTCATGTTCTGAGCATTCTGTGTTAATTATATGTACACCACTACTGAGAACCATGGAGAACTCAAAATTAAGTTCAATTCAGGAACCCAGCACACTCATAAAATTGGTTGCAGACTGTTCTAAAACATCAGGAAAGAAAAGTTGACAGTTTTACATGAAGTTAGCAGAAAGTACATTTTGAGTAGATTTGAAAGCTGCATCTTTTTGGCGGAGTACGTTACTTCATGTTCTGAGCAATCTGTGTTAAGTATATGTACACCACAATCCAGGCTGAAGTTGAAATGTATAGAAATTAAATGAAAACTTCTGAGAACTATGTAATACTCTAAATAAAGTTCAATTCAGGAACCTACCACATATCATTTACTTTGCATTTGCAATTAGCTTAAGATTGCTTTCAAATACTGAAGTTGTGTAATTTGTGATATTTCTTAGTGTATCTACTCCAACCTTAGTAGCACACTCGGAAAACCGGTAGCAGACTGTTCTAAATCATAACGGAAGAAAACTTAAAAGCTTTACATGACGTTAGCAGATAGTACATTTTGAGCATAATTGAAAGGTGCACTCTTTCTGGCTGAGTACGTTATTTCATGTCCTGAGCAATCTGTGTTAAGTATATGTAATCCGCAATTCAGGCTGAAGTGCAAATGTTTAGAAATTACATCAATACTTCTGAGAACTAAGTAATACTCGAAATAAAGTTCAATTCAGGAACATACCACATAGCATTTACTTTGCATTTGCCTTTAGCTTACGATTGCTTTCAAATACTAAAGTTGTGCATTTGGTGATATTACTTAATGTATCTTCTCCAACTTAAGTAGCACAGTCGGAAAATTGGTTGCAGACTGTTCTAAATCATAAGGGAAGTAAACTGAAAAGTTTTACATGACGTTAGCAGATAGCACATTTTGAGCATAATTGAAAGGTGCACTCTTTTTGGCCGAGTACGTTACTTCATGTTCTGAGCAATCTGTGTTAAGGATATGTACACCACAATTTAGGCTGAAGTGCAAATGTATAGAAATTACATGAATACTTCTGAGAACTATGTAATTCTCTAAATAAAGTTGAATTCAGGAACCTACCACATAGCATTTACATTGCAACTGCCTTTAGCTGTCTTCTCCTTTCAAACACTAAAGTTTTATAAGTGGATCTGGTGATATTGAAGTAACTTCTCCAACTTTAACAGCACCCTCATAAATTTCGTTGCAGACAGTTGTAAATGGAATGTGCACTCTTTTTGGATGAGTACGTTACTTCATGTTCTGAGCATTCTGTGTTAAGTATATGTACACCACTACTGAGAACCATGGAGAACTCAAAATTAAGTTCAATTCAGGAACCTAGCACACTCATAAAATTGGTTGCAGACTGTTCTAAAACATCAGGAAAGAAAAGTTGAAAGTTTTACATGAAGTTAGCAGAAAGTACATTTTGAGTAGATTTGAAAGCTGCATCTTTTTGGCGGAGTACGTTACTTCATGTTCTGAGCAATCTGTGTTAGGTATATGTAAACCACAATCCAGGCTGAAGTTGAAATGTATAGCAATTAAATGAATACCTCTGAGAACTATGTAATACTCTAAATAAGGTTCAATTCAGGAACCTACCACATATCATTTACTTTGCATTTGCCTTTAGCTTAAGATTGCTTTCAAATACTGAAGTTGTGTAATTTGTGATATTTCTTAGTGTATCTACTCCAACCTTAGTAGCACACTCGGAAAACCGGTAGCAGACTGTTCTAAATCATAACGGAAGAAAACTTAAAAGCTTTACATGACGTTAGCAGATAGTACATTTTGAGCATAATTGAAAGGTGCACTCTTTCTGGCTGAGTACGTTATTTCATGTCCTGAGCAATCTGTGTTAAGTATATGTAATCCGCAATTCAGGCTGAAGTGCAAATGTTTAGAAATTACATCAATACTTCTGAGAACTAAGTAATACTCGAAATAAAGTTCAATTCAGGAACATACCACATAGCATTTACTTTGCATTTGCCTTTAGCTTACGATTGCTTTCAAATACTAAAGTTGTGCATTTGGTGATATTACTTAATGTATCTTCTCCAACTTAAGTAGCACAGTCGGAAAATTGGTTGCAGACTGTTCTAAATCATAAGGGAAGTAAACTGAAAAATTTTACATGACGTTAGCAGATAGCACATTTTGAGCATAATTGCAAGGTGCACTCTTTTTGGCCGAGTTCGTTACTTCATGTTCTGAGCAATCTGTGTTAAGGATATGTACACCACAATTTAGGCTGAAGTGCAAATGTATAGAAATTACATGAATACTTCTGAGAACTATGTAATTCTCTAAATAAAGTTGAATTCAGGAACCTACCACATAGCATTTACATTGCAACTGCCTTTAGCTGTCTTCTCCTTTCAAACACTAAAGTTTTATAAGTGGATCTGGTGATATTGAAGTAACTTCTCCAACTTTAACAGCACCCTCATAAATTTCGTTGCAGACAGTTGTAAATGGAATGTGCACTCTTTTTGGATGAGTACGTTACTTCATGTTCTGAGCATTCTGTGTTAAGTATATGTACACCACTACTGAGAACCATGGAGAACTCAAAATTAAGTTCAATTCAGGAACCCAGCACACTCATAAAATTGGTTGCAGACTGTTCTAAAATATCAGGAAAGAAAAGTTGAAAGATTTACATGAAGTTAGCAGAAAGTACATTTTGAGTAGATTTGAAAGCTGCATCTTTTTGGCGGAGTACGTTACTTCATGTTCTGAGCAATCTGTGTTAGGTATATGTACACCACAATCCAGGCTGAAGTTGAAATGTATAGCAATTAAATGAATACCTCTGAGAACTATGTAATACTCTAAATAAGGTTCAATTCAGGAACCTACCACATATCATTTACTTTGCATTTGCCTTTAGCTTAAGATTGCTTTCAAATACTGAAGTTGTGTAATTTGTGATATTTCTTAGTGTATCTACTCCAACCTTAGTAGCACACTCGGAAAACCGGTAGCAGACTGTTCTAAATCATAACGGAAGAAAACTTAAAAGTTTTACATGACGTTAGCAGATAGTACATTTTGAGCATAATTGAAAGGTGCACTCTTTCTGGCTGAGTACGTTATTTCATGTCCTGAGCAATCTGTGTTAAGTATATGTAATCCGCAATTCAGGCTGAAGTGCAAATGTTTAGAAATTACATCAATACTTCTGAGAACTAAGTAATACTCGAAATAAAGTTCAATTCAGGAACATACCACATAGCATTTACTTTGCATTTGCCTTTAGCTTACGATTGCTTTCAAATACTAAAGTTGTGCATTTGGTGATATTACTTAATGTATCTTCTCCAACTTAAGTAGCACAGTCGGAAAATTGGTTGCAGACTGTTCTAAATCATAAGGGAAGTAAACTGAAAAGTTTTACATGACGTTAGCAGATAGCACATTTTGAGCATAATTGAAAGGTGCACTCTTTTTGGCCGAGTACGTTAATTCATGTTCTGAGCAATCTGTGTTAAGGATATGTACACCACAATTTAGGCTGAAGTGCAAATGTATAGAAATTACATGAATACTTCTGAGAACTATGTAATTCTCTAAATAAAGTTGAATTCAGGAACCTACCACATAGCATTTACATTGCAACTGCCTTTAGCTGTCTTCTCCTTTCAAACACTAAAGTTTTATAAGTGGATCTGGTGATATTGAAGTAACTTCTCCAACTTTAACAGCACCCTCATAAATTTCGTTGCAGACAGTTGTAAATGGAATGTGCACTCTTTTTGGATGAGTACGTTACTTCATGTTCTGAGCATTCTGTGTTAAGTATATGTACACCACTACTGAGAACCATGGAGAACTCAAAATTAAGTTCAATTCAGGAACCCAGCACACTCATAAAATTGGTTGCAGACTGTTCTAAAACATCAGGAAAGAAAAGTTGAAAGTTTTACATGAAGTTAGCAGAAAGTACATTTTGAGTAGATTTGAAAGCTGCATCTTTTTGGCGGAGTACGTTACTTCATGTTCTGAGCAATCTGTGTTAAGTATATGTACACCACAATCCAGGCTGAAGTTGAAATGTATAGCAATTAAATGAATACCTCTGAGAACTATGTAATACACTAAATAAGGTTCAATTCAGGAACCTACCACATATCATTTACTTTGCATTTGCCTTTAGCTTAAGATTGCTTTCAAATACTGAAGTTGTGTAATTTGTGATATTTCTTAGTGTATCTACTCCAACCTTAGCAGCACACTCGGAAAACCGGTAGCAGACTGTTCTAAATCATAACGGAAGAAAACTTAAAAGTTTTACATGACGTTAGCAGATAGTACATTTTGAGCATAATTGAAAGGTGCACTCTTTCTGGCTGAGTACGTTATTTCATGTCCTGAGCAATCTGTGTTAAGTATATGTAATCCGCAATTCAGGCTGAAGTGCAAATGTTTAGAAATTACATCAATACTTCTGAGAACTAAGTAATACTCGAAATAAAGTTCAATTCAGGAACATACCACATAGCATTTACTTTGCATTTGCCTTTAGCTTACGATTGCTTTCAAATACTAAAGTTGTGCATTTGGTGATATTACTTAATGTATCTTCTCCAACTTAAGTAGCACAGTCGGAAAATTGGTTGCAGACTGTTCTAAATCATAAGGGAAGTAAACTGAAAAGTTTTACATGACGTTAGCAGATAGCACATTTTGAGCATAATTGAAAGGTGCACTCTTTTTGGCCGAGTACGTTACTTCATGTTCTGAGCAATCTGTGTTAAGGATATGTACACCACAATTTAGGCTGAAGTGCAAATGTATAGAAATTACATTAATACTTCTGAGAACTATGTAATTCTCTAAATATTGAATTCAGGAACCTACCACATAGCATTTACATTGCAACTGCCTTTAGCTGTCCTCTCCTTTCAAAAACTAAAGTTCTATAAGTGGATCTGGTGATATTGAAGTAACTTCTCCAACTTTAACAGCACCCTCATAAATTTCGTTGCAGACAGTTGTAAATGGAATGTGCACTCTTTTTGGATGAGTACGTTACTTCATGTTCTGAGCATTCTGTGTTAAGTATATGTACACCACTACTGAGAACCATGGAGAACTCAAAATTAATTTCAATTCAGGAACCCAGCACACTCATAAAATTGGTTGCAGACTGTTCTAAAACATCAGGAAAGAAAAGTTGAAAGTTTTACATGAAGTTAGCAGAAAGTACATTTTGAGTAGATTTGAAAGCTGCATCTTTTTGGCGGAGTACGTTACTTCATGTTCTGAGCAATCTGTGTTAGGTATATGTAAACCACAATCCAGGCTGAAGTTGAAATGTATAGCAATTAAATGAATACCTCTGAGAACTATGTAATACTCTAAATAAGGTTCAATTCAGGAACCTACCACATATCATTTACTTTGCATTTGCCTTTAGCAAATACTGAAGTTGTGTAATTTGTGATATTTCTTAGTGTATCTACTCCAACCTTAGTAGCACACTCGGAAAACCGGTAGCAGACTGTTCTAAATCATAACGGAAGAAAACTTAAAAGCTTTACATGACGTTAGCAGATAGTACATTTTGAGCATAATTGAAAGGTGCACTCTTTCTGGCTGAGTACGTTATTTCATGTCCTGAGCAATCTGTGTTAAGTATATGTAATCCGCAATTCAGGCTGAAGTGCAAATGTTTAGAAATTACATCAATACTTCTGAGAACTAAGTAATACTCGAAATAAAGTTCAATTCAGGAACATACCACATAGCATTTACTTTGCATTTGCCTTTAGCTTACGATTGCTTTCAAATACTAAAGTTGTGCATTTGGTGATATTACTTAATGTATCTTCTCCAACTTAAGTAGCACAGTCGGAAAATTGGTTGCAGACTGTTCTAAATCATAAGGGAAGTAAACTGAAAAGTTTTACATGACGTTAGCAGATAGCACATTTTGAGCATAATTGAAAGGTGCACTCTTTTTGGCCGAGTACGTTACTTCATGTTCTGAGCAATCTGTGTTAAGGATATGTACTCCACAATTTAGGCTGAAGTGCAAATGTATAGAAATTACATGAATACTTCTGAGAACTATGTAATTCTCTAAATAAAGTTGAATTCAGGAACCTACCACATAGCATTTACATTGCAACTGCCTTTAGCTGTCTTCTCCTTTCAAACACTAAAGTTTTATAAGTGGATCTGGTGATATTGAAGTAACTTCTCCAACTTTAACAGCACCCTCATAAATTTCGTTGCAGACAGTTGTAAATGGAATGTGCACTCTTTTTGGATGAGTACGTTACTTCATGTTCTGAGCATTCTGTGTTAAGTATATGTACACCACTACTGAGAACCATGGAGAACTCAAAATTAAGTTCAATTCAGGAACCCAGCACACTCATAAAATTGGTTGCAGACTGTTCTAAAACATCAGGAAAGAAAAGTTGAAAGTTTTACATGAAGTTAGCAGAAAGTACATTTTGAGTAGATTTGAAAGCTGCATCTTTTTGGCGGAGTACGTTACTTCATGTTCTGAGCAATCTGTGTTAAGTATATGTACACCACAATCCAGGCTGAAGTTGAAATGTATAGCAATTAAATGAATACCTCTGAGAACTATGTAATACACTAAATAAGGTTCAATTCAGGAACCTACCACATATCATTTACTTTGCATTTGCCTTTAGCTTAAGATTGCTTTCAAATACTGAAGTTGTGTAATTTGTGATATTTCTTAGTGTATCTACTCCAACCTTAGTAGCACACTCGGAAAATTGGTTGCAGACTGTTCTAAATCATAAGGGAAGTAAACTGAAAAGTTTTACATGACGTTAGCAGATAGCACATTTTGAGCATAATTGAAAGGTGCACTCTTTTTGGCCGAGTACGTTACTTCATGTTCTGAGCAATCTGTGTTAAGGATATGTACACCACAATTTAGGCTGAAGTGCAAATGTATAGAAATTACATGAATACTTCTGAGAACTATGTAATTCTCTAAATAAAGTTGAATTCAGGAACCTACCACATAGCATTTACATTGCAACTGCCTTTAGCTGTCTTCTCCTTTCAAACACTAAAGTTTTATAAGTGGATCTGGTGATATTGAAGTAACTTCTCCAACTTTAACAGCACCCTCATAAATTTCGTTGCAGACAGTTGTAAATGGAATGTGCACTCTTTTTGGATGAGTACGTTACTTCATGTTCTGAGCATTCTGTGTTAAGTATATGTACACCACTACTGAGAACCATGGAGAACTCAAAATTAAGTTCAATTCAGGAACCCAGCACACTCATAAAATTGGTTGCAGACTTTTCTAAAACATCAGGAAAGAAAAGTTGAAAGTTTTACATGAAGTTAGCAGAAAGTACATTTTGAGTAGATTTGAAAGCTGCATCTTTTTGGCGGAGTACGTTACTTCATGTTCTGAGCAATCTGTGTTAAGTATATGTACACCACAATCCAGGCTGAAGTTGAAATGTATAGCAATTAAATGAATACCTCTGAGAACTATGTAATACACTAAATAAGGTTCAATTCAGGAACCTACCACATATCATTTACTTTGCATTTGCCTTTAGCTTAAGATTGCTTTCAAATACTGAAGTTGTGTAATTTGTGATATTTCTTAGTGTATCTACTCCAACCTTAGTAGCACACTCGGAAAACCGGTAGCAGACTGTTCTAAATCATAACGGAAGAAAACTTAAAAGCTTTACATGACGTTAGCAGATAGTACATTTTGAGCATAATTGAAAGGTGCACTCTTTCTGGCTGAGTACGTTATTTCATGTCCTGAGCAATCTGTGTTAAGTATATGTAATCCGCAATTCAGGCTGAAGTGCAAATGTTTAGAAATTACATCAATACTTCTGAGAACTAAGTAATACTCGAAATAAAGTTCAATTCAGGAACATACCACATAGCATTTACTTTGCATTTGCCTTTAGCTTACGATTGCTTTCAAATACTAAAGTTGTGCATTTGGTGATATTACTTAATGTATCTTCTCCAACTTAAGTAGCACAGTCGGAAAATTGGTTGCAGACTGTTCTAAATCATAAGGGAAGTAAACTGAAAAGTTTTACATGACGTTAGCAGATAGCACATTTTGAGCATAATTGAAAGGTGCACTCTTTTTGGCCGAGTACGTTACTTCATGTTCTGAGCAATCTGTGTTAAGGATATGTACTCCACAATTTAGGCTGAAGTGCAAATGTATAGAAATTACATGAATACTTCTGAGAACTATGTAATTCTCTAAATAAAGTTGAATTCAGGAACCTACCACATAGCATTTACATTGCAACTGCCTTTAGCTGTCTTCTCCTTTCAAACACTAAAGTTTTATAAGTGGATCTGGTGATATTGAAGTAACTTCTCCAACTTTAACAGCACCCTCATAAATTTCGTTGCAGACAGTTGTAAATGGAATGTGCACTCTTTTTGGATGAGTACGTTACTTCATGTTCTGAGCATTCTGTGTTAAGTATATGTACACCACTACTGAGAACCATGGAGAACTCAAAATTAAGTTCAATTCAGGAACCCAGCACACTCATAAAATTGGTTGCAGACTGTTCTAAAACATCAGGAAAGAAAAGTTGAAAGTTTTACATGAAGTTAGCAGAAAGTACATTTTGAGTAGATTTGAAAGCTGCATCTTTTTGGCGGAGTACGTTACTTCATGTTCTGAGCAATCTGTGTTAAGTATATGTACACCACAATCCAGGCTGAAGTTGAAATGTATAGCAATTAAATGAATACCTCTGAGAACTATGTAATACTCTAAATAAGGTTCAATTCAGGAACCTACCACATATCATTTACTTTGCATTTGCAATTAGCTTACGATTGCTTTCAAATACTGCAGTTGTGCAATTGGTGATATTAATTAATGTATCTTCTCCAACTTAAGTAGCACAGTCGGAAAATTGGTTGCAGACTGTTCTAAATCATAAGGGAAGTAAACTGAAAAGTTTTACATGACGTTAGCAGATAGCACATTTTGAGCATAATTGAAAGGTGCACTCTTTTTGGCTGAGTACGTTACTTCATGTTCTGTGCAATCTGTGTTAAGGATATGTACACCACAATTTAGGCTGAAGTGCAAATGTATAGAAATTACATGAATACTTCTGAGAACTATGTAATTCTCTAAATAAAGTTGAATTCAGGAACCTACCACATAGCATTTACATTGCAACTGCCTTTAGCTGTCCTCTCCTTTCAAAAACTAAAGTTCTATAAGTGGATCTGGTGATATTGAAGTAACTTCTCCAACTTTAACAGCACCCTCATAAATTTCGTTGCAGACAGTTGTAAATGGAATGTGCACTCTTTTTGGATGAGTACGTTACTTCATGTTCTGAGCATTCTGTGTTAAGTATATGTACACCACTACTGAGAACCATGGAGAACTCAAAATTAAGTTCAATTCAGGAACCCAGCACACTCATAAAATTGGTTGCAGACTGTTCTAAAACATCAGGAAAGAAAAGTTGAAAGTTTTACATGAAGTTAGCAGAAAGTACATTTTGAGTAGATTTGAAAGCTGCATCTTTTTGGCGGAGTACGTTACTTCATGTTCTGAGCAATCTGTGTTAGGTATATGTACACCACAATCCAGGCTGAAGTTGAAATGTATAGCAATTAAATGAATACCTCTGAGAACTATGTAATACTCTAAATAAGGTTCAATTCAGGAACCTACCACATATCATTTACTTTGCATTTGCCTTTAGCTTAAGATTGCTTTCAAATACTGAAGTTGTGTAATTTGTGATATTTCTTAGTGTATCTACTCCAATCTTAGTAGCACACTCGGAAAACCGGTAGCAGACTGTTCTAAATCATAACGGAAGAAAACTTAAAAGTTTTACATGACGTTAGCAGATAGTACATTTTGAGCATAATTGAAAGGCGCACTCTTTCTGGCTGAGTACGTTATTTCATGTCCTGAGCAATCTGTGTTAAGTATATGTAATCCGCAATTCAGGCTGAAGTGCAAATGTTTAGAAATTACATCAATACTTCTGAGAACTAAGTAATACTCGAAATAAAGTTCAATTCAGGAACATACCACATAGCATTTACTTTGCATTTGCCTTTAGCTTACGATTGCTTAAAAATACTAAAGTTGTGCATTTGGTGATATTACTTAATGTATCTTCTCCAACTTAAGTAGCACAGTCGGAAAATTGGTTGCAGACTGTTCTAAATCATAAGGGAAGTAAACTGAAAAGTTTTACATGACGTTAGCAGATAGCACATTTTCAGCATAATTGAAAGGTGCACTCTTTTTGGCCGAGAACGTTACTTCATGTTCTGTGCAATCTGTGTTAAGGATATGTACACCACAATTTAGGCTGAAGTGCAAATGTATAGAAATTACATGAATACTTCTGAGAACTATGTAATTCTCTAAATAAAGTTGAATTCAGGAACCTACCACATAGCATTTACATTGCAACTGCCTTTAGCTGTCCTCTCCTTTCAAAAACTAAAGTTCTATAAGTGGATCTGGTGATATTGAAGTAACTTCTCCAACTTTAACAGCACCCTCATAAATTTCGTTGCAGACAGTTGTAAATGGAATGTGCACTCTTTTTGGATGAGTACGTTACTTCATGTTCTGAGCATTCTGTGTTAAGTATATGTACACCACTACTGAGAACCATGGAGAACTCAAAATTAAGTTGAATTCAGGAACCCAGCACACTCATAAAATTGGTTGCAGACTGTTCTAAAACATCAGGAAAGAAAAGTTGAAAGTTTTACATGAAGTTAGCAGAAAGTACATTTTGAGTAGATTTGAAAGCTGCATCTTTTTGGCGGAGTACGTTACTTCATGTTCTGAGCAATCTGTGTTAGGTATATGTACACCACAATCCAGGCTGAAGTTGAAATGTATAGCAATTAAATGAATACCTCTGAGAACTATGTAATACTCTAAATAAGGTTCAATTCAGGAACCTACCACATATCATTTACTTTGCATTTGCCTTTAGCTTAAGATTGCTTTCAAATACTGAAGTTGTGTAATTTGTGATATTTCTTAGTGTATCTACTCCAACCTTAGTAGCACACTCGGAAAACCGGTAGCAGACTGTTCTAAATCATAACGGAAGAAAACTTAAAAGCTTTACATGACGTTAGCAGATAGTACATTTTGAGCATAATTGAAAGGTGCACTCTTTCTGGCTGAGTACGTTATTTCATGTCCTGAGCAATCTGTGTTAAGTATATGTAATCCGCAATTCAGGCTGAAGTGCAAATGTTTAGAAATTACATCAATACTTCTGAGAACTAAGTAATACTCGAAATAAAGTTCAATTCAGGAACATACCACATAGCATTTACTTTGCATTTGCCTTTAGCTTACGATTGCTTTCAAATACTAAAGTTGTGCATTTGGTGATATTACTTAATGTATCAACTTAAGTAGCACAGTCGGAAAATTGGTTGCAGACTGTTCTAAATCATAAGGGAAGTAAACTGAAAAGTTTTACATGACGTTAGCAGATAGCACATTTTGAGCATAATTGAAAGGTGCACTCTTTTTGGCCGAGTACGTTACTTCATGTTCTGAGCAATCTGTGTTAAGGATATGTACACCACAATTTAGGCTGAAGTGCAAATGTATAGAAATTACATGAATACTTCTGAGAACTATGTAATTCTCTAAATAAAGTTGAATTCAGGAACCTACCACATAGCATTTACATTGCAACTGCCTTTAGCTGTCTTCTCCTTTCAAACACTAAAGTTTTATAAGTGGATCTGGTGATATTGAAGTAACTTCTCCAACTTTAACAGCACCCTCATAAATTTCGTTGCAGACAGTTGTAAATGGAATGTGCACTCTTTTTGGATGAGTACGTTACTTCATGTTCTGAGCATTCTGTGTTAAGTATATGTACACCACTACTGAGAACCATGGAGAACTCAAAATTAAGTTCAATTCAGGAACCCAGCACACTCATAAAATTGGTTGCAGACTGTTCTAAAACATCAGGAAAGAAAAGTTGACAGTTTTACATGAAGTTAGCAGAAAGTACATTTTGAGTAGATTTGAAAGCTGCATCTTTTTGGCGGAGTACGTTACTTCATGTTCTGAGCAATCTGTGTTAAGTATATGTACACCACAATCCAGGCTGAAGTTGAAATGTATAGAAATTAAATGAAAACTTCTGAGAACTATGTAATACTCTAAATAAAGTTCAATTCAGGAACCTACCACATATCATTTACTTTGCATTTGCAATTAGCTTAAGATTGCTTTCAAATACTGAAGTTGTGTAATTTGTGATATTTCTTAGTGTATCTACTCCAACCTTAGTAGCACACTCGGAAAACCGGTAGCAGACTGTTCTAAATCATAACGGAAGAAAACTTAAAAGCTTTACATGACGTTAGCAGATAGTACATTTTGAGCATAATTGAAAGGTGCACTCTTTCTGGCTGAGTACGTTATTTCATGTCCTGAGCAATCTGTGTTAAGTATATGTAATCCGCAATTCAGGCTGAAGTGCAAATGTTTAGAAATTACATCAATACTTCTGAGAACTAAGTAATACTCGAAATAAAGTTCAATTCAGGAACATACCACATAGCATTTACTTTGCATTTGCCTTTAGCTTACGATTGCTTTCAAATACTAAAGTTGTGCATTTGGTGATATTACTTAATGTATCTTCTCCAACTTAAGTAGCACAGTCGGAAAATTGGTTGCAGACTGTTCTAAATCATAAGGGAAGTAAACTGAAAAGTTTTACATGACGTTAGCAGATAGCACATTTTCAGCATAATTGAAAGGTGCACTCTTTTTGGCCGAGAACGTTACTTCATGTTCTGTGCAATCTGTGTTAAGGATATGTACACCACAATTTAGGCTGAAGTGCAAATGTATAGAAATTACATGAATACTTCTGAGAACTATGTAATTCTCTAAATAAAGTTGAATTCAGGAACCTACCACATAGCATTTACATTGCAACTGCCTTTAGCTGTCCTCTCCTTTCAAAAACTAAAGTTCTATAAGTGGATCTGGTGATATTGAAGTAACTTCTCCAACTTTAACAGCACCCTCATAAATTTCGTTGCAGACAGTTGTAAATGGAATGTGCACTCTTTTTGGATGAGTACGTTACTTCATGTTCTGAGCATTCTGTGTTAAGTATATGTACACCACTACTGAGAACCATGGAGAACTCAAAATTAAGTTGAATTCAGGAACCCAGCACTCTCATAAAATTGGTTGCAGACTGTTCTAAAACATCAGGAAAGAAAAGTTGAAAGTTTTACATGAAGTTAGCAGAAAGTACATTTTGAGTAGATTTGAAAGCTGCATCTTTTTGGCGGAGTACGTTACTTCATGTTCTGAGCAATCTGTGTTAGGTATATGTACACCACAATCCAGGCTGAAGTTGAAATGTATAGCAATTAAATGAATACCTCTGAGAACTATGTAATACTCTAAATAAGGTTCAATTCAGGAACCTACCACATATCATTTACTTTGCATTTGCCTTTAGCTTAAGATTGCTTTCAAATACTGAAGTTGTGTAATTTGTGATATTTCTTAGTGTATCTACTCCAACCTTAGTAGCACACTCGGAAAACCGGTAGCAGACTGTTCTAAATCATAACGGAAGAAAACTTAAAAGCTTTACATGACGTTAGCAGATAGTACATTTTGAGCATAATTGAAAGGTGCACTCTTTCTGGCTGAGTACGTTATTTCATGTCCTGAGCAATCTGTGTTAAGTATATGTAATCCGCAATTCAGGCTGAAGTGCAAATGTTTAGAAATTACATCAATACTTCTGAGAACTAAGTAATACTCGAAATAAAGTTCAATTCAGGAACATACCACATAGCATTTACTTTGCATTTGCCTTTAGCTTACGATTGCTTTCAAATACTAAAGTTGTGCATTTGGTGATATTACTTAATGTATCTTCTCCAACTTAAGTAGCACAGTCGGAAAATTGGTTGCAGACTGTTCTAAATCATAAGGGAAGTAAACTGAAAAGTTTTACATGACGTTAGCAGATAGCACATTTTGAGCATAATTGAAAGGTGCACTCTTTTTGGCCGAGTACGTTACTTCATGTTCTGAGCAATCTGTGTTAAGGATATGTACACCACAATTTAGGCTGAAGTGCAAATGTATAGAAATTACATGAATACTTCTGAGAACTATGTAATTCTCTAAATAAAGTTGAATTCAGGAACCTACCACATAGCATTTACATTGCAACTGCCTTTAGCTGTCTTCTCCTTTCAAACACTAAAGTTTTATAAGTGGATCTGGTGATATTGAAGTAACTTCTCCAACTTTAACAGCACCCTCATAAATTTCGTTGCAGACAGTTGTAAATGGAATGTGCACTCTTTTTGGATGAGTACGTTACTTCATGTTCTGAGCATTCTGTGTTAAGTATATGTACACCACTACTGAGAACCATGGAGAACTCAAAATTAAGTTCAATTCAGGAACCCAGCACACTCATAAAATTGGTTGCAGACTGTTCTAAAACATCAGGAAAGAAAAGTTGACAGTTTTACATGAAGTTAGCAGAAAGTACATTTTGAGTAGATTTGAAAGCTGCATCTTTTTGGCGGAGTACGTTACTTCATGTTCTGAGCAATCTGTGTTAAGTATATGTACACCACAATCCAGGCTGAAGTTGAAATGTATAGAAATTAAATGAAAACTTCTGAGAACTATGTAATACTCTAAATAAAGTTCAATTCAGGAACCTACCACATATCATTTACTTTGCATTTGCAATTAGCTTAAGATTGCTTTCAAATACTGAAGTTGTGTAATTTGTGATATTTCTTAGTGTATCTACTCCAACCTTAGTAGCACACTCGGAAAACCGGTAGCAGACTGTTCTAAATCATAACGGAAGAAAACTTAAAAGCTTTACATGACGTTAGCAGATAGTACATTTTGAGCATAATTGAAAGGTGCACTCTTTCTGGCTGAGTACGTTATTTCATGTCCTGAGCAATCTGTGTTAAGTATATGTAATCCGCAATTCAGGCTGAAGTGCAAATGTTTAGAAATTACATCAATACTTCTGAGAACTAAGTAATACTCGAAATAAAGTTCAATTCAGGAACATACCACATAGCATTTACTTTGCATTTGCCTTTAGCTTACGATTGCTTTCAAATACTAAAGTTGTGCATTTGGTGATATTACTTAATGTATCTTCTCCAACTTAAGTAGCACAGTCGGAAAATTGGTTGCAGACTGTTCTAAATCATAAGGGAAGTAAACTGAAAAGTTTTACATGACGTTAGCAGATAGCACATTTTGAGCATAATTGAAAGGTGCACTCTTTTTGGCCGAGTACGTTACTTCATGTTCTGAGCAATCTGTGTTAAGGATATGTACACCACAATTTAGGCTGAAGTGCAAATGTATAGAAATTACATGAATACTTCTGAGAACTATGTAATTCTCTAAATAAAGTTGAATTCAGGAACCTACCACATAGCATTTACATTGCAACTGCCTTTAGCTGTCTTCTCCTTTCAAACACTAAAGTTTTATAAGTGGATCTGGTGATATTGAAGTAACTTCTCCAACTTTAACAGCACCCTCATAAATTTCGTTGCAGACAGTTGTAAATGGAATGTGCACTCTTTTTGGATGAGTACGTTACTTCATGTTCTGAGCATTCTGTGTTAAGTATATGTACACCACTACTGAGAACCATGGAGAACTCAAAATTAAGTTCAATTCAGGAACCCAGCACACTCATAAAATTGGTTGCAGACTGTTCTAAAATATCAGGAAAGAAAAGTTGAAAGATTTACATGAAGTTAGCAGAAAGTACATTTTGAGTAGATTTGAAAGCTGCATCTTTTTGGCGGAGTACGTTACTTCATGTTCTGAGCAATCTGTGTTAGGTATATGTACACCACAATCCAGGCTGAAGTTGAAATGTATAGCAATTAAATGAATACCTCTGAGAACTATGTAATACTCTAAATAAGGTTCAATTCAGGAACCTACCACATATCATTTACTTTGCATTTGCCTTTAGCTTAAGATTGCTTTCAAATACTGAAGTTGTGTAATTTGTGATATTTCTTAGTGTATCTACTCCAACCTTAGTAGCACACTCGGAAAACCGGTAGCAGACTGTTCTAAATCATAACGGAAGAAAACTTAAAAGTTTTACATGACGTTAGCAGATAGTACATTTTGAGCATAATTGAAAGGTGCACTCTTTCTGGCTGAGTACGTTATTTCATGTCCTGAGCAATCTGTGTTAAGTATATGTAATCCGCAATTCAGGCTGAAGTGCAAATGTTTAGAAATTACATCAATACTTCTGAGAACTAAGTAATACTCGAAATAAAGTTCAATTCAGGAACATACCACATAGCATTTACTTTGCATTTGCCTTTAGCTTACGATTGCTTTCAAATACTAAAGTTGTGCATTTGGTGATATTACTTAATGTATCTTCTCCAACTTAAGTAGCACAGTCGGAAAATTGGTTGCAGACTGTTCTAAATCATAAGGGAAGTAAACTGAAAAGTTTTACATGACGTTAGCAGATAGCACATTTTGAGCATAATTGAAAGGTGCACTCTTTTTGGCCGAGTACGTTACTTCATGTTCTGAGCAATCTGTGTTAAGGATATGTACACCACAATTTAGGCTGAAGTGCAAATGTATAGAAATTACATGAATACTTCTGAGAACTATGTAATTCTCTAAATAAAGTTGAATTCAGGAACCTACCACATAGCATTTACATTGCAACTGCCTTTAGCTGTCTTCTCCTTTCAAACACTAAAGTTTTATAAGTGGATCTGGTGATATTGAAGTAACTTCTCCAACTTTAACAGCACCCTCATAAATTTCGTTGCAGACAGTTGTAAATGGAATGTGCACTCTTTTTGGATGAGTACGTTACTTCATGTTCTGAGCATTCTGTGTTAAGTATATGTACACCACTACTGAGAACCATGGAGAACTCAAAATTAAGTTCAATTCAGGAACCTAGCACACTCATAAAATTGGTTGCAGACTGTTCTAAAACATCAGGAAAGAAAAGTTGAAAGTTTTACATGAAGTTAGCAGAAAGTACATTTTGAGTAGATTTGAAAGCTGCATCTTTTTGGCGGAGTACGTTACTTCATGTTCTGAGCAATCTGTGTTAGGTATATGTAAACCACAATCCAGGCTGAAGTTGAAATGTATAGCAATTAAATGAATACCTCTGAGAACTATGTAATACTCTAAATAAGGTTCAATTCAGGAACCTACCACATATCATTTACTTTGCATTTGCCTTTAGCTTAAGATTGCTTTCAAATACTGAAGTTGTGTAATTTGTGATATTTCTTAGTGTATCTACTCCAACCTTAGTAGCACACTCGGAAAACCGGTAGCAGACTGTTCTAAATCATAACGGAAGAAAACTTAAAAGTTTTACATGACGTTAGCAGATAGTACATTTTGAGCATAATTGAAAGGTGCACTCTTTCTGGCTGAGTACGTTATTTCATGTCCTGAGCAATCTGTGTTAAGTATATGTAATCCGCAATTCAGGCTGAAGTGCAAATGTTTAGAAATTACATCAATACTTCTGAGAACTAAGTAATACTCGAAATAAAGTTCAATTCAGGAACATACCACATAGCATTTACTTTGCATTTGCCTTTAGCTTACGATTGCTTTCAAATACTAAAGTTGTGCATTTGGTGATATTACTTAATGTATCTTCTCCAACTTAAGTAGCACAGTCGGAAAATTGGTTGCAGACTGTTCTAAATCATAAGGGAAGTAAACTGAAAAATTTTACATGACGTTAGCAGATAGCACATTTTGAGCATAATTGCAAGGTGCACTCTTTTTGGCCGAGTTCGTTACTTCATGTTCTGAGCAATCTGTGTTAAGGATATGTACACCACAATTTAGGCTGAAGTGCAAATGTATAGAAATTACATGAATACTTCTGAGAACTATGTAATTCTCTAAATAAAGTTGAATTCAGGAACCTACCACATAGCATTTACATTGCAACTGCCTTTAGATATCTTCTCCTTTCAAACACTAAAGTTTTATAAGTGGATCTGGTGATATTGAAGTAACTTCTCCAACTTTAACAGCACCCTCATAAATTTCGTTGCAGACAGTTGTAAATGGAATGTGCACTCTTTTTGGATGAGTACGTTACTTCATGTTCTGAGCATTCTGTGTTAAGTATATGTACACCACTACTGAGAACCATGGAGAACTCAAAATTAAGTTCAATTCAGGAACCCAGCACACTCATAAAATTGGTTGCAGACTGTTCTAAAATATCAGGAAAGAAAAGTTGAAAGATTTACATGAAGTTAGCAGAAAGTACATTTTGAGTAGATTTGAAAGCTGCATCTTTTTGGCGGAGTACGTTACTTCATGTTCTGAGCAATCTGTGTTAGGTATATGTACACCACAATCCAGGCTGAAGTTGAAATGTATAGCAATTAAATGAATACCTCTGAGAACTATGTAATACTCTAAATAAGGTTCAATTCAGGAACCTACCACATATCATTTACTTTGCATTTGCCTTTAGCTTAAGATTGCTTTCAAATACTGAAGTTGTGTAATTTGTGATATTTCTTAGTGTATCTACTCCAACCTTAGTAGCACACTCGGAAAACCGGTAGCAGACTGTTCTAAATCATAACGGAAGAAAACTTAAAAGTTTTACATGACGTTAGCAGATAGTACATTTTGAGCATAATTGAAAGGTGCACTCTTTCTGGCTGAGTACGTTATTTCATGTCCTGAGCAATCTGTGTTAAGTATATGTAATCCGCAATTCAGGCTGAAGTGCAAATGTTTAGAAATTACATCAATACTTCTGAGAACTAAGTAATACTCGAAATAAAGTTCAATTCAGGAACATACCACATAGCATTTACTTTGCATTTGCCTTTAGCTTACGATTGCTTTCAAATACTAAAGTTGTGCATTTGGTGATATTACTTAATGTATCAACTTAAGTAGCACAGTCGGAAAATTGGTTGCAGACTGTTCTAAATCATAAGGGAAGTAAACTGAAAAGTTTTACATGACGTTAGCAGATAGCACATTTTGAGCATAATTGAAAGGTGCACTCTTTTTGGCCGAGTACGTTACTTCATGTTCTGAGCAATCTGTGTTAAGGATATGTACACCACAATTTAGGCTGAAGTGCAAATGTATAGAAATTACATGAATACTTCTGAGAACTATGTAATTCTCTAAATAAAGTTGAATTCAGGAACCTACCACATAGCATTTACATTGCAACTGCCTTTACCTGTCTTCTCCTTTCAAACACTAAAGTTTTATAAGTGGATCTGGTGATATTGAAGTAACTTCTCCAACTTTAACAGCACCCTCATAAATTTCGTTGCAGACAGTTGTAAATGGAATGTGCACTCTTTTTGGATGAGTACGTTACTTCATGTTCTGAGCATTCTGTGTTAAGTATATGTACACCACTACTGAGAACCATGGAGAACTCAAAATTAAGTTCAATTCAGGAACCTATAACACTCATAAAATTGGTTGCAGACTGTTCTAAAACATCAGGAAAGAAAAGTTGAAAGTTTTACATGAAGTTAGCAGAAAGTACATTTTGAGTAGATTTGAAAGCTGCATCTTTTTGGCGGAGTACGTTACTTCATGTTCTGAGCAATCTGTGTTAGGTATATGTAAACCACAATCCAGGCTGAAGTTGAAATGTATAGCAATTAAATGAATACCTCTGAGAACTATGTAATACTCTAAATAAGGTTCAATTCAGGAACCTACCACATATCATTTACTTTGCATTTGCAATTAGCTTACGATTGCTTTCAAATACTGCAGTTGTGCAATTGGTGATATTAATTAATGTATCTTCTCCAACTTAAGTAGCACAGTCGGAAAATTGGTTGCAGACTGTTCTAAATCATAAGGGAAGTAAACTGAAAAGTTTTACATGACGTTAGCAGATAGCACATTTTGAGCATAATTGAAAGGTGCACTCTTTTTGGCTGAGTACGTTACTTCATGTTCTGTGCAATCTGTGTTAAGGATATGTACACCACAATTTAGGCTGAAGTGCAAATGTATAGAAATTACATCAATACTTCTGAGAACTAAGTAATACTCGAAATAAAGTTCAATTCAGGAACATACCACATAGCATTTACTTTGCATTTGCCTTCAGCTTACGATTGCTTTCAAATACTAAAGTTGTGCATTTGGTGATATTACTTAATGTATCTTCTCCAACTTAAGTAGCACAGTCGGAAAATTGGTTGCAGACTGTTCTAAATCATAAGGGAAGTAAACTGAAAAGTTTTACATGACGTTAGCAGATAGCACATTTTCAGCATAATTGAAAGGTGCACTCTTTTTGGCCGAGAACGTTACTTCATGTTCTGTGCAATCTGTGTTAAGGATATGTACACCACAATTTAGGCTGAAGTGCAAATGTATAGAAATTACATGAATACTTCTGAGAACTATGTAATTCTCTAAATAAAGTTGAATTCAGGAACCTACCACATAGCATTTACATTGCAACTGCCTTTAGCTGTCCTCTCCTTTCAAAAACTAAAGTTCTATAAGTGGATCTGGTGATATTGAAGTAACTTCTCCAACTTTAACAGCACCCTCATAAATTTCGTTGCAGACAGTTGTAAATGGAATGTGCACTCTTTTTGGATGAGTACGTTACTTCATGTTCTGAGCATTCTGTGTTAAGTATATGTACACCACTACTGAGAACCATGGAGAACTCAAAATTAAGTTCAATTCAGGAACCCAGCACACTCATAAAATTGGTTGCAGACTGTTCTAAAACATCAGGAAAGAAAAGTTGAAAGTTTTACATGAAGTTAGCAGAAAGTACATTTTGAGTAGATTTGAAAGCTGCATCTTTTTGGCGGAGTACGTTACTTCATGTTCTGAGCAATCTGTGTTAGGTATATGTAAACCACAATCCAGGCTGAAGTTGAAATGTATAGCAATTAAATGAATACCTCTGAGAACTATGTAATACTCTAAATAAGGTTCAATTCAGGAACCTACCACATATCATTTACTTTGCATTTGCAATTAGCTTACGATTGCTTTCAAATACTGCAGTTGTGCAATTGGTGATATTAATTAATGTATCTTCTCCAACTTAAGTAGCACAGTCGGAAAATTGGTTGCAGACTGTTCTAAATCATAAGGGAAGTAAACTGAAAAGTTTTACATGACGTTAGCAGATAGCACATTTTGAGCATAATTGAAAGGTGCACTCTTTTTGGCTGAGTACGTTACTTCATGTTCTGTGCAATCTGTGTTAAGGATATGTACACCACAATTTAGGCTGAAGTGCAAATGTATAGAAATTACATGAATACTTCTGAGAACTATGTAATTCTCTAAATAAAGTTGAATTCAGGAACCTACCACATAGCATTTACATTGCAACTGCCTTTAGCTGTCCTCTCCTTTCAAAAACTAAAGTTCTATAAGTGGATCTGGTGATATTGAAGTAACTTCTCCAACTTTAACAGCACCCTCATAAATTTCGTTGCAGACAGTTGTAAATGGAATGTGCACTCTTTTTGGATGAGTACGTTACTTCATGTTCTGAGCATTCTGTGTTAAGTATATGTACACCACTACTGAGAACCATGGAGAACTCAAAATTAAGTTCAATTCAGGAACCCAGCACACTCATAAAATTGGTTGCAGACTGTTCTAAAACATCAGGAAAGAAAAGTTGAAAGTTTTACATGAAGTTAGCAGAAAGTACATTTTGAGTAGATTTGAAAGCTGCATCTTTTTGGCGGAGTACGTTACTTCATGTTCTGAGCAATCTGTGTTAGGTATATGTACACCACAATCCAGGCTGAAGTTGAAATGTATAGCAATTAAATGAATACCTCTGAGAACTATGTAATACTCTAAATAAGGTTCAATTCAGGAACCTACCACATATCATTTAATTTGCATTTGCCTTTAGCTTAAGATTGCTTTCAAATACTGAAGTTGTGTAATTTGTGATATTTCTTAGTGTATCTACTCCAATCTTAGTAGCACACTCGGAAAACCGGTAGCAGACTGTTCTAAATCATAACGGAAGAAAACTTAAAAGTTTTACATGACGTTAGCAGATAGTACATTTTGAGCATAATTGAAAGGCGCACTCTTTCTGGCTGAGTACGTTATTTCATGTCCTGAGCAATCTGTGTTAAGTATATGTAATCCGCAATTCAGGCTGAAGTGCAAATGTTTAGAAATTACATCAATACTTCTGAGAACTAAGTAATACTCGAAATAAAGTTCAATTCAGGAACATACCACATAGCATTTACTTTGCATTTGCCTTCAGCTTACGATTGCTTTCAAATACTAAAGTTGTGCATTTGGTGATATTACTTAATGTATCTTCTCCAACTTAAGTAGCACAGTCGGAAAATTGGTTGCAGACTGTTCTAAATCATAAGGGAAGTAAACTGAAAAGTTTTACATGACGTTAGCAGATAGCACATTTTCAGCATAATTGAAAGGTGCACTCTTTTTGGCCGAGAACGTTACTTCATGTTCTGTGCAATCTGTGTTAAGGATATGTACACCACAATTTAGGCTGAAGTGCAAATGTATAGAAATTACATGAATACTTCTGAGAACTATGTAATTCTCTAAATAAAGTTGAATTCAGGAACCTACCACATAGCATTTACATTGCAACTGCCTTTAGCTGTCCTCTCCTTTCAAAAACTAAAGTTCTATAAGTGGATCTGGTGATATTGAAGTAACTTCTCCAACTTTAACAGCACCCTCATAAATTTCGTTGCAGACAGTTGTAAATGGAATGTGCACTCTTTTTGGATGAGTACGTTACTTCATGTTCTGAGCATTCTGTGTTAAGTATATGTACACCACTACTGAGAACCATGGAGAACTCAAAATTAAGTTCAATTCAGGAACCCAGCACACTCATAAAATTGGTTGCAGACTGTTCTAAAACATCAGGAAAGAAAAGTTGAAAGTTTTACATGAAGTTAGCAGAAAGTACATTTTGAGTAGATTTGAAAGCTGCATCTTTTTGGCGGAGTACGTTACTTCATGTTCTGAGCAATCTGTGTTAAGTATATGTACACCACAATCCAGGCTGAAGTTGAAATGTATAGCAATTAAATGAATACCTCTGAGAACTATGTAATACTCTAAATAAGGTTCAATTCAGGAACCTACCACATATCATTTACTTTGCATTTGCAATTAGCTTACGATTGCTTTCAAATACTGCAGTTGTGCAATTGGTGATATTAATTAATGTATCTTCTCCAACTTAAGTAGCACAGTCGGAAAATTGGTTGCAGACTGTTCTAAATCATAAGGGAAGTAAACTGAAAAGTTTTACATGACGTTAGCAGATAGCACATTTTGAGCATAATTGAAAGGTGCACTCTTTTTGGCTGAGTACGTTACTTCATGTTCTGTGCAATCTGTGTTAAGGATATGTACACCACAATTTAGGCTGAAGTGCAAATGTATAGAAATTACATGAATACTTCTGAGAACTATGTAATTCTCTAAATAAAGTTGAATTCAGGAACCTACCACATAGCATTTACATTGCAACTGCCTTTAGCTGTCCTCTCCTTTCAAAAACTAAAGTTCTATAAGTGGATCTGGTGATATTGAAGTAACTTCTCCAACTTTAACAGCACCCTCATAAATTTCGTTGCAGACAGTTGTAAATGGAATGTGCACTCTTTTTGGATGAGTACGTTACTTCATGTTCTGAGCATTCTGTGTTAAGTATATGTACACCACTACTGAGAACCATGGAGAACTCAAAATTAAGTTCAATTCAGGAACCCAGCACACTCATAAAATTGGTTGCAGACTGTTCTAAAACATCAGGAAAGAAAAGTTGAAAGTTTTACATGAAGTTAGCAGAAAGTACATTTTGAGTAGATTTGAAAGCTGCATCTTTTTGGCGGAGTACGTTACTTCATGTTCTGAGCAATCTGTGTTAGGTATATGTACACCACAATCCAGGCTGAAGTTGAAATGTATAGCAATTAAATGAATACCTCTGAGAACTATGTAATACTCTAAATAAGGTTCAATTCAGGAACCTACCACATATCATTTACTTTGCATTTGCCTTTAGCTTAAGATTGCTTTCAAATACTGAAGTTGTGTAATTTGTGATATTTCTTAGTGTATCTACTCCAATCTTAGTAGCACACTCGGAAAACCGGTAGCAGACTGTTCTAAATCATAAAGGAAGAAAACTTAAAAGTTTTACATGACGTTAGCAGATAGTACATTTTGAGCATAATTGAAAGGCGCACTCTTTCTGGCTGAGTACGTTATTTCATGTCCTGAGCAATCTGTGTTAAGTATATGTAATCCGCAATTCAGGCTGAAGTGCAAATGTTTAGAAATTACATCAATACTTCTGAGAACTAAGTAATACTCGAAATAAAGTTCAATTCAGGAACATACCACATAGCATTTACTTTGCATTTGCCTTCAGCTTACGATTGCTTTCAAATACTAAAGTTGTGCATTTGGTGATATTACTTAATGTATCTTCTCCAACTTAAGTAGCACAGTCGGAAAATTGGTTGCAGACTGTTCTAAATCATAAGGGAAGTAAACTGAAAAGTTTTACATGACGTTAGCAGATAGCACATTTTCAGCATAATTGAAAGGTGCACTCTTTTTGGCCGAGTACGTTACTTCATGTTCTGAGCAATCTGTGTTAAGGATATGTACACCACAATTTAGGCTGAAGTGCAAATGTATAGAAATTACATGAATACTTCTGAGAACTATGTAATTCTCTAAATAAAGTTGAATTCAGGAACCTACCACATAGCATTTACATTGCAACTGCCTTTAGCTGTCTTCTCCTTTCAAACACTAAAGTTTTATAAGTGGATCTGGTGATATTGAAGTAACTTCTCCAACTTTAACAGCACCCTCATAAATTTCGTTGCAGACAGTTGTAAATGGAATGTGCACTCTTTTTGGATGAGTACGTTACTTCATGTTCTGAGCATTCTGTGTTAAGTATATGTACACCACTACTGAGAACCATGGAGAACTCAAAATTAAGTTCAATTCAGGAACCCAGCACACTCATAAAATTGGTTGCAGACTGTTCTAAAATATCAGGAAAGAAAAGTTGAAAGATTTACATGAAGTTAGCAGAAAGTACATTTTGAGTAGATTTGAAAGCTGCATCTTTTTGGCGGAGTACGTTACTTCATGTTCTGAGCAATCTGTGTTAGGTATATGTACACCACAATCCAGGCTGAAGTTGAAATGTATAGCAATTAAATGAATACCTCTGAGAACTATGTAATACTCTAAATAAGGTTCAATTCAGGAACCTACCACATATCATTTACTTTGCATTTGCCTTTAGCTTAAGATTGCTTTCAAATACTGAAGTTGTGTAATTTGTGATATTTCTTAGTGTATCTACTCCAACCTTAGTAGCACACTCGGAAAACCGGTAGCAGACTGTTCTAAATCATAACGGAAGAAAACTTAAAAGTTTTACATGACGTTAGCAGATAGTACATTTTGAGCATAATTGAAAGGTGCACTCTTTCTGGCTGAGTACGTTATTTCATGTCCTGAGCAATCTGTGTTAAGTATATGTAATCCGCAATTCAGGCTGAAGTGCAAATGTTTAGAAATTACATCAATACTTCTGAGAACTAAGTAATACTCGAAATAAAGTTCAATTCAGGAACATACCACATAGCATTTACTTTGCATTTGCCTTTAGCTTACGATTGCTTTCAAATACTAAAGTTGTGCATTTGGTGATATTACTTAATGTATCAACTTAAGTAGCACAGTCGGAAAATTGGTTGCAGACTGTTCTAAATCATAAGGGAAGTAAACTGAAAAGTTTTACATGACGTTAGCAGATAGCACATTTTGAGCATAATTGAAAGGTGCACTCTTTTTGGCCGAGTACGTTACTTCATGTTCTGAGCAATCTGTGTTAAGGATATGTACACCACAATTTAGGCTGAAGTGCAAATGTATAGAAATTACATGAATACTTCTGAGAACTATGTAATTCTCTAAATAAAGTTGAATTCAGGAACCTACCACATAGCATTTACATTGCAACTGCCTTTACCTGTCTTCTCCTTTCAAACACTAAAGTTTTATAAGTGGATCTGGTGATATTGAAGTAACTTCTCCAACTTTAACAGCACCCTCATAAATTTCGTTGCAGACAGTTGTAAATGGAATGTGCACTCTTTTTGGATGAGTACGTTACTTCATGTTCTGAGCATTCTGTGTTAAGTATATGTACACCACTACTGAGAACCATGGAGAACTCAAAATTAAGTTCAATTCAGGAACCTAGCACACTCATAAAATTGGTTGCAGACTGTTCTAAAACATCAGGAAAGAAAAGTTGAAAGTTTTACATGAAGTTAGCAGAAAGTACATTTTGAGTAGATTTGAAAGCTGCATCTTTTTGGCGGAGTACGTTACTTCATGTTCTGAGCAATCTGTGTTAGGTATATGTAAACCACAATCCAGGCTGAAGTTGAAATGTATAGCAATTAAATGAATACCTCTGAGAACTATGTAATACTCTAAATAAGGTTCAATTCAGGAACCTACCACATATCATTTACTTTGCATTTGCAATTAGCTTACGATTGCTTTCAAATACTGCAGTTGTGCAATTGGTGATATTAATTAATGTATCTTCTCCAACTTAAGTAGCACAGTCGGAAAATTGGTTGCAGACTGTTCTAAATCATAAGGGAAGTAAACTGAAAAGTTTTACATGACGTTAGCAGATAGCACATTTTGAGCATAATTGAAAGGTGCACTCTTTTTGGCTGAGTACGTTACTTCATGTTCTGTGCAATCTGTGTTAAGGATATGTACACCACAATTTAGGCTGAAGTGCAAATGTATAGAAATTACATCAATACTTCTGAGAACTAAGTAATACTCGAAATAAAGTTCAATTCAGGAACATACCACATAGCATTTACTTTGCATTTGCCTTCAGCTTACGATTGCTTTCAAATACTAAAGTTGTGCATTTGGTGATATTACTTAATGTATCTTCTCCAACTTAAGTAGCACAGTCGGAAAATTGGTTGCAGACTGTTCTAAATCATAAGGGAAGTAAACTGAAAAGTTTTACATGACGTTAGCAGATAGCACATTTTCAGCATAATTGAAAGGTGCACTCTTTTTGGCCGAGAACGTTACTTCATGTTCTGTGCAATCTGTGTTAAGGATATGTACACCACAATTTAGGCTGAAGTGCAAATGTATAGAAATTACATGAATACTTCTGAGAACTATGTAATTCTCTAAATAAAGTTGAATTCAGGAACCTACCACATAGCATTTACATTGCAACTGCCTTTAGCTGTCCTCTCCTTTCAAAAACTAAAGTTCTATAAGTGGATCTGGTGATATTGAAGTAACTTCTCCAACTTTAACAGCACCCTCATAAATTTCGTTGCAGACAGTTGTAAATGGAATGTGCACTCTTTTTGGATGAGTACGTTACTTCATGTTCTGAGCATTCTGTGTTAAGTATATGTACACCACTACTGAGAACCATGGAGAACTCAAAATTAAGTTCAATTCAGGAACCCAGCACACTCATAAAATTGGTTGCAGACTGTTCTAAAACATCAGGAAAGAAAAGTTGAAAGTTTTACATGAAGTTAGCAGAAAGTACATTTTGAGTAGATTTGAAAGCTGCATCTTTTTGGCGGAGTACGTTACTTCATGTTCTGAGCAATCTGTGTTAGGTATATGTAAACCACAATCCAGGCTGAAGTTGAAATGTATAGCAATTAAATGAATACCTCTGAGAACTATGTAATACTCTAAATAAGGTTCAATTCAGGAACCTACCACATATCATTTACTTTGCATTTGCAATTAGCTTACGATTGCTTTCAAATACTGCAGTTGTGCAATTGGTGATATTAATTAATGTATCTTCTCCAACTTAAGTAGCACAGTCGGAAAATTGGTTGCAGACTGTTCTAAATCATAAGGGAAGTAAACTGAAAAGTTTTACATGACGTTAGCAGATAGCACATTTTGAGCATAATTGAAAGGTGCACTCTTTTTGGCTGAGTACGTTACTTCATGTTCTGTGCAATCTGTGTTAAGGATATGTACACCACAATTTAGGCTGAAGTGCAAATGTATAGAAATTACATGAATACTTCTGAGAACTATGTAATTCTCTAAATAAAGTTGAATTCAGGAACCTACCACATAGCATTTACATTGCAACTGCCTTTAGCTGTCCTCTCCTTTCAAAAACTAAAGTTCTATAAGTGGATCTGGTGATATTGAAGTAACTTCTCCAACTTTAACAGCACCCTCATAAATTTCGTTGCAGACAGTTGTAAATGGAATGTGCACTCTTTTTGGATGAGTACGTTACTTCATGTTCTGAGCATTCTGTGTTAAGTATATGTACACCACTACTGAGAACCATGGAGAACTCAAAATTAAGTTCAATTCAGGAACCCAGCACACTCATAAAATTGGTTGCAGACTGTTCTAAAACATCAGGAAAGAAAAGTTGAAAGTTTTACATGAAGTTAGCAGAAAGTACATTTTGAGTAGATTTGAAAGCTGCATCTTTTTGGCGGAGTACGTTACTTCATGTTCTGAGCAATCTGTGTTAGGTATATGTACACCACAATCCAGGCTGAAGTTGAAATGTATAGCAATTAAATGAATACCTCTGAGAACTATGTAATACTCTAAATAAGGTTCAATTCAGGAACCTACCACATCATTTACTTTGCATTTGCCTTTAGCTTAAGATTGCTTTCAAATACTGAAGTTGTGTAATTTGTGATATTTCTTAGTGTATCTACTCCAATCTTAGTAGCACACTCGGAAAACCGGTAGCAGACTGTTCTAAATCATAACGGAAGAAAACTTAAAAGTTTTACATGACGTTAGCAGATAGTACATTTTGAGCATAATTGAAAGGCGCACTCTTTCTGGCTGAGTACGTTATTTCATGTCCTGAGCAATCTGTGTTAAGTATATGTAATCCGCAATTCAGGCTGAAGTGCAAATGTTTAGAAATTACATCAATACTTCTGAGAACTAAGTAATACTCGAAATAAAGTTCAATTCAGGAACATACCACATAGCATTTACTTTGCATTTGCCTTCAGCTTACGATTGCTTTCAAATACTAAAGTTGTGCATTTGGTGATATTACTTAATGTATCTTCTCCAACTTAAGTAGCACAGTCGGAAAATTGGTTGCAGACTGTTCTAAATCATAAGGGAAGTAAACTGAAAAGTTTTACATGACGTTAGCAGATAGCACATTTTCAGCATAATTGAAAGGTGCACTCTTTTTGGCCGAGAACGTTACTTCATGTTCTGTGCAATCTGTGTTAAGGATATGTACACCACAATTTAGGCTGAAGTGCAAATGTATAGAAATTACATGAATACTTCTGAGAACTATGTAATTCTCTAAATAAAGTTGAATTCAGGAACCTACCACATAGCATTTACATTGCAACTGCCTTTAGCTGTCCTCTCCTTTCAAAAACTAAAGTTCTATAAGTGGATCTGGTGATATTGAAGTAACTTCTCCAACTTTAACAGCACCCTCATAAATTTCGTTGCAGACAGTTGTAAATGGAATGTGCACTCTTTTTGGATGAGTACGTTACTTCATGTTCTGAGCATTCTGTGTTAAGTATATGTACACCACTACTGAGAACCATGGAGAACTCAAAATTAAGTTCAATTCAGGAACCCAGCACACTCATAAAATTGGTTGCAGACTGTTCTAAAACATCAGGAAAGAAAAGTTGAAAGTTTTACATGAAGTTAGCAGAAAGTACATTTTGAGTAGATTTGAAAGCTGCATCTTTTTGGCGGAGTACGTTACTTCATGTTCTGAGCAATCTGTGTTAAGTATATGTACACCACAATCCAGGCTGAAGTTGAAATGTATAGCAATTAAATGAATACCTCTGAGAACTATGTAATACTCTAAATAAGGTTCAATTCAGGAACCTACCACATATCATTTACTTTGCATTTGCAATTAGCTTACGATTGCTTTCAAATACTGCAGTTGTGCAATTGGTGATATTAATTAATGTATCTTCTCCAACTTAAGTAGCACAGTCGGAAAATTGGTTGCAGACTGTTCTAAATCATAAGGGAAGTAAACTGAAAAGTTTTACATGACGTTAGCAGATAGCACATTTTGAGCATAATTGAAAGGTGCACTCTTTTTGGCTGAGTACGTTACTTCATGTTCTGTGCAATCTGTGTTAAGGATATGTACACCACAATTTAGGCTGAAGTGCAAATGTATAGAAATTACATGAATACTTCTGAGAACTATGTAATTCTCTAAATAAAGTTGAATTCAGGAACCTACCACATAGCATTTACATTGCAACTGCCTTTAGCTGTCCTCTCCTTTCAAAAACTAAAGTTCTATAAGTGGATCTGGTGATATTGAAGTAACTTCTCCAACTTTAACAGCACCCTCATAAATTTCGTTGCAGACAGTTGTAAATGGAATGTGCACTCTTTTTGGATGAGTACGTTACTTCATGTTCTGAGCATTCTGTGTTAAGTATATGTACACCACTACTGAGAACCATGGAGAACTCAAAATTAAGTTCAATTCAGGAACCCAGCACACTCATAAAATTGGTTGCAGACTGTTCTAAAACATCAGGAAAGAAAAGTTGAAAGTTTTACATGAAGTTAGCAGAAAGTACATTTTGAGTAGATTTGAAAGCTGCATCTTTTTGGCGGAGTACGTTACTTCATGTTCTGAGCAATCTGTGTTAGGTATATGTACACCACAATCCAGGCTGAAGTTGAAATGTATAGCAATTAAATGAATACCTCTGAGAACTATGTAATACTCTAAATAAGGTTCAATTCAGGAACCTACCACATATCATTTACTTTGCATTTGCCTTTAGCTTAAGATTGCTTTCAAATACTGAAGTTGTGTAATTTGTGATATTTCTTAGTGTATCTACTCCAATCTTAGTAGCACACTCGGAAAACCGGTAGCAGACTGTTCTAAATCATAAAGGAAGAAAACTTAAAAGTTTTACATGACGTTAGCAGATAGTACATTTTGAGCATAATTGAAAGGCGCACTCTTTCTGGCTGAGTACGTTATTTCATGTCCTGAGCAATCTGTGTTAAGTATATGTAATCCGCAATTCAGGCTGAAGTGCAAATGTTTAGAAATTACATCAATACTTCTGAGAACTAAGTAATACTCGAAATAAAGTTCAATTCAGGAACATACCACATAGCATTTACTTTGCATTTGCCTTCAGCTTACGATTGCTTTCAAATACTAAAGTTGTGCATTTGGTGATATTACTTAATGTATCTTCTCCAACTTAAGTAGCACAGTCGGAAAATTGGTTGCAGACTGTTCTAAATCATAAGGGAAGTAAACTGAAAAGTTTTACATGACGTTAGCAGATAGCACATTTTCAGCATAATTGAAAGGTGCACTCTTTTTGGCCGAGTACGTTACTTCATGTTCTGAGCAATCTGTGTTAAGGATATGTACACCACAATTTAGGCTGAAGTGCAAATGTATAGAAATTACATGAATACTTCTGAGAACTATGTAATTCTCTAAATAAAGTTGAATTCAGGAACCTACCACATAGCATTTACATTGCAACTGCCTTTAGCTGTCTTCTCCTTTCAAACACTAAAGTTTTATAAGTGGATCTGGTGATATTGAAGTAACTTCTCCAACTTTAACAGCACCCTCATAAATTTCGTTGCAGACAGTTGTAAATGGAATGTGCACTCTTTTTGGATGAGTACGTTACTTCATGTTCTGAGCATTCTGTGTTAAGTATATGTACACCACTACTGAGAACCATGGAGAACTCAAAATTAAGTTCAATTCAGGAACCCAGCACACTCATAAAATTGGTTGCAGACTGTTCTAAAACATCAGGAAAGAAAAGTTGACAGTTTTACATGAAGTTAGCAGAAAGTACATTTTGAGTAGATTTGAAAGCTGCATCTTTTTGGCGGAGTACGTTACTTCATGTTCTGAGCAATCTGTGTTAAGTATATGTACACCACAATCCAGGCTGAAGTTGAAATGTATAGAAATTAAATGAAAACTTCTGAGAACTATGTAATACTCTAAATAAAGTTCAATTCAGGAACCTACCACATATCATTTACTTTGCATTTGCAATTAGCTTAAGATTGCTTTCAAATACTGAAGTTGTGTAATTTGTGATATTTCTTAGTGTATCTACTCCAACCTTAGTAGCACACTCGGAAAACCGGTAGCAGACTGTTCTAAATCATAACGGAAGAAAACTTAAAAGCTTTACATGACGTTAGCAGATAGTACATTTTGAGCATAATTGAAAGGTGCACTCTTTCTGGCTGAGTACGTTATTTCATGTCCTGAGCAATCTGTGTTAAGTATATGTAATCCGCAATTCAGGCTGAAGTGCAAATGTTTAGAAATTACATCAATACTTCTGAGAACTAAGTAATACTCGAAATAAAGTTCAATTCAGGAACATACCACATAGCATTTACTTTGCATTTGCCTTTAGCTTACGATTGCTTTCAAATACTAAAGTTGTGCATTTGGTGATATTACTTAATGTATCTTCTCCAACTTAAGTAGCACAGTCGGAAAATTGGTTGCAGACTGTTCTAAATCATAAGGGAAGTAAACTGAAAAGTTTTACATGACGTTAGCAGATAGCACATTTTGAGCATAATTGAAAGGTGCACTCTTTTTGGCCGAGTACGTTACTTCATGTTCTGAGCAATCTGTGTTAAGGATATGTACACCACAATTTAGGCTGAAGTGCAAATGTATAGAAATTACATGAATACTTCTGAGAACTATGTAATTCTCTAAATAAAGTTGAATTCAGGAACCTACCACATAGCATTTACATTGCAACTGCCTTTAGCTGTCTTCTCCTTTCAAACACTAAAGTTTTATAAGTGGATCTGGTGATATTGAAGTAACTTCTCCAACTTTAACAGCACCCTCATAAATTTCGTTGCAGACAGTTGTAAATGGAATGTGCACTCTTTTTGGATGAGTACGTTACTTCATGTTCTGAGCATTCTGTGTTAAGTATATGTACACCACTACTGAGAACCATGGAGAACTCAAAATTAAGTTCAATTCAGGAACCTAGCACACTCATAAAATTGGTTGCAGACTGTTCTAAAACATCAGGAAAGAAAAGTTGAAAGTTTTACATGAAGTTAGCAGAAAGTACATTTTGAGTAGATTTGAAAGCTGCATCTTTTTGGCGGAGTACGTTACTTCATGTTCTGAGCAATCTGTGTTAGGTATATGTAAACCACAATCCAGGCTGAAGTTGAAATGTATAGCAATTAAATGAATACCTCTGAGAACTATGTAATACTCTAAATAAGGTTCAATTCAGGAACCTACCACATATCATTTACTTTGCATTTGCCTTTAGCTTAAGATTGCTTTCAAATACTGAAGTTGTGTAATTTGTGATATTTCTTAGTGTATCTACTCCAACCTTAGTAGCACACTCGGAAAACCGGTAGCAGACTGTTCTAAATCATAACGGAAGAAAACTTAAAAGTTTTACATGACGTTAGCAGATAGTACATTTTGAGCATAATTGAAAGGTGCACTCTTTCTGGCTGAGTACGTTATTTCATGTCCTGAGCAATCTGTGTTAAGTATATGTAATCCGCAATTCAGGCTGAAGTGCAAATGTTTAGAAATTACATCAATACTTCTGAGAACTAAGTAATACTCGAAATAAAGTTCAATTCAGGAACATACCACATAGCATTTACTTTGCATTTGCCTTTAGCTTACGATTGCTTTCAAATACTAAAGTTGTGCATTTGGTGATATTACTTAATGTATCTTCTCCAACTTAAGTAGCACAGTCGGAAAATTGGTTGCAGACTGTTCTAAATCATAAGGGAAGTAAACTGAAAAATTTTACATGACGTTAGCAGATAGCACATTTTGAGCATAATTGCAAGGTGCACTCTTTTTGGCCGAGTTCGTTACTTCATGTTCTGAGCAATCTGTGTTAAGGATATGTACACCACAATTTAGGCTGAAGTGCAAATGTATAGAAATTACATGAATACTTCTGAGAACTATGTAATTCTCTAAATAAAGTTGAATTCAGGAACCTACCACATAGCATTTACATTGCAACTGCCTTTAGCTGTCTTCTCCTTTCAAACACTAAAGTTTTATAAGTGGATCTGGTGATATTGAAGTAACTTCTCCAACTTTAACAGCACCCTCATAAATTTCGTTGCAGACAGTTGTAAATGGAATGTGCACTCTTTTTGGATGAGTACGTTACTTCATGTTCTGAGCATTCTGTGTTAAGTATATGTACACCACTACTGAGAACCATGGAGAACTCAAAATTAAGTTCAATTCAGGAACCCAGCACACTCATAAAATTGGTTGCAGACTGTTCTAAAATATCAGGAAAGAAAAGTTGAAAGATTTACATGAAGTTAGCAGAAAGTACATTTTGAGTAGATTTGAAAGCTGCATCTTTTTGGCGGAGTACGTTACTTCATGTTCTGAGCAATCTGTGTTAGGTATATGTACACCACAATCCAGGCTGAAGTTGAAATGTATAGCAATTAAATGAATACCTCTGAGAACTATGTAATACTCTAAATAAGGTTCAATTCAGGAACCTACCACATATCATTTACTTTGCATTTGCCTTTAGCTTAAGATTGCTTTCAAATACTGAAGTTGTGTAATTTGTGATATTTCTTAGTGTATCTACTCCAACCTTAGTAGCACACTCGGAAAACCGGTAGCAGACTGTTCTAAATCATAACGGAAGAAAACTTAAAAGCTTTACATGACGTTAGCAGATAGTACATTTTGAGCATAATTGAAAGGTGCACTCTTTCTGGCTGAGTACGTTATTTCATGTCCTGAGCAATCTGTGTTAAGTATATGTAATCCGCAATTCAGGCTGAAGTGCAAATGTTTAGAAATTACATCAATACTTCTGAGAACTAAGTAATACTCGAAATAAAGTTCAATTCAGGAACATACCACATAGCATTTACTTTGCATTTGCCTTTAGCTTACGATTGCTTTCAAATACTAAAGTTGTGCATTTGGTGATATTACTTAATGTATCAACTTAAGTAGCACAGTCGGAAAATTGGTTGCAGACTGTTCTAAATCATAAGGGAAGTAAACTGAAAAGTTTTACATGACGTTAGCAGATAGCACATTTTGAGCATAATTGAAAGGTGCACTCTTTTTAGCCGAGTACGTTACTTCATGTTCTGAGCAATCTGTGTTAAGGATATGTACACCACAATTTAGGCTGAAGTGCAAATGTATAGAAATTACATGAATACTTCTGAGAACTATGTAATTCTCTAAATAAAGTTGAATTCAGGAACCTACCACATAGCATTTACATTGCAACTGCCTTTAGCTGTCTTCTCCTTTCAAACACTAAAGTTTTATAAGTGGATCTGGTGATATTGAAGTAACTTCTCCAACTTTAACAGCACCCTCATAAATTTCGTTGCAGACAGTTGTAAATGGAATGTGCACTCTTTTTGGATGAGTACGTTACTTCATGTTCTGAGCATTCTGTGTTAAGTATATGTACACCACTACTGAGAACCATGGAGAACTCAAAATTAAGTTCAATTCAGGAACCCAGCACACTCATAAAATTGGTTGCAGACTGTTCTAAAACATCAGGAAAGAAAAGTTGACAGTTTTACATGAAGTTAGCAGAAAGTACATTTTGAGTAGATTTGAAAGCTGCATCTTTTTGGCGGAGTACGTTACTTCATGTTCTGAGCAATCTGTGTTAAGTATATGTACACCACAATCCAGGCTGAAGTTGAAATGTATAGAAATTAAATGAAAACTTCTGAGAACTATGTAATACTCTAAATAAAGTTCAATTCAGGAACCTACCACATATCATTTACTTTGCATTTGCAATTAGCTTAAGATTGCTTTCAAATACTGAAGTTGTGTAATTTGTGATATTTCTTAGTGTATCTACTCCAACCTTAGTAGCACACTCGGAAAACCGGTAGCAGACTGTTCTAAATCATAACGGAAGAAAACTTAAAAGCTTTACATGACGTTAGCAGATAGTACATTTTGAGCATAATTGAAAGGTGCACTCTTTCTGGCTGAGTACGTTATTTCATGTCCTGAGCAATCTGTGTTAAGTATATGTAATCCGCAATTCAGGCTGAAGTGCAAATGTTTAGAAATTACATCAATACTTCTGAGAACTAAGTAATACTCGAAATAAAGTTCAATTCAGGAACATACCACATAGCATTTACTTTGCATTTGCCTTTAGCTTACGATTGCTTTCAAATACTAAAGTTGTGCATTTGGTGATATTACTTAATGTATCTTCTCCAACTTAAGTAGCACAGTCGGAAAATTGGTTGCAGACTGTTCTAAATCATAAGGGAAGTAAACTGAAAAGTTTTACATGACGTTAGCAGATAGCACATTTTGAGCATAATTGAAAGGTGCACTCTTTTTGGCCGAGTACGTTACTTCATGTTCTGAGCAATCTGTGTTAAGGATATGTACACCACAATTTAGGCTGAAGTGCAAATGTATAGAAATTACATGAATACTTCTGAGAACTATGTAATTCTCTAAATAAAGTTGAATTCAGGAACCTACCACATAGCATTTACATTGCAACTGCCTTTAGCTGTCTTCTCCTTTCAAACACTAAAGTTTTATAAGTGGATCTGGTGATATTGAAGTAACTTCTCCAACTTTAACAGCACCCTCATAAATTTCGTTGCAGACAGTTGTAAATGGAATGTGCACTCTTTTTGGATGAGTACGTTACTTCATGTTCTGAGCATTCTGTGTTAAGTATATGTACACCACTACTGAGAACCATGGAGAACTCAAAATTAAGTTCAATTCAGGAACCTAGCACACTCATAAAATTGGTTGCAGACTGTTCTAAAACATCAGGAAAGAAAAGTTGAAAGTTTTACATGAAGTTAGCAGAAAGTACATTTTGAGTAGATTTGAAAGCTGCATCTTTTTGGCGGAGTACGTTACTTCATGTTCTGAGCAATCTGTGTTAGGTATATGTAAACCACAATCCAGGCTGAAGTTGAAATGTATAGCAATTAAATGAATACCTCTGAGAACTATGTAATACTCTAAATAAGGTTCAATTCAGGAACCTACCACATATCATTTACTTTGCATTTGCCTTTAGCTTAAGATTGCTTTCAAATACTGAAGTTGTGTAATTTGTGATATTTCTTAGTGTATCTACTCCAACCTTAGTAGCACACTCGGAAAACCGGTAGCAGACTGTTCTAAATCATAACGGAAGAAAACTTAAAAGTTTTACATGACGTTAGCAGATAGTACATTTTGAGCATAATTGAAAGGTGCACTCTTTCTGGCTGAGTACGTTATTTCATGTCCTGAGCAATCTGTGTTAAGTATATGTAATCCGCAATTCAGGCTGAAGTGCAAATGTTTAGAAATTACATCAATACTTCTGAGAACTAAGTAATACTCGAAATAAAGTTCAATTCAGGAACATACCACATAGCATTTACTTTGCATTTGCCTTTAGCTTACGATTGCTTTCAAATACTAAAGTTGTGCATTTGGTGATATTACTTAATGTATCTTCTCCAACTTAAGTAGCACAGTCGGAAAATTGGTTGCAGACTGTTCTAAATCATAAGGGAAGTAAACTGAAAAATTTTACATGACGTTAGCAGATAGCACATTTTGAGCATAATTGCAAGGTGCACTCTTTTTGGCCGAGTTCGTTACTTCATGTTCTGAGCAATCTGTGTTAAGGATATGTACACCACAATTTAGGCTGAAGTGCAAATGTATAGAAATTACATGAATACTTCTGAGAACTATGTAATTCTCTAAATAAAGTTGAATTCAGGAACCTACCACATAGCATTTACATTGCAACTGCCTTTAGCTGTCTTCTCCTTTCAAACACTAAAGTTTTATAAGTGGATCTGGTGATATTGAAGTAACTTCTCCAACTTTAACAGCACCCTCATAAATTTCGTTGCAGACAGTTGTAAATGGAATGTGCACTCTTTTTGGATGAGTACGTTACTTCATGTTCTGAGCATTCTGTGTTAAGTATATGTACACCACTACTGAGAACCATGGAGAACTCAAAATTAAGTTCAATTCAGGAACCCAGCACACTCATAAAATTGGTTGCAGACTGTTCTAAAATATCAGGAAAGAAAAGTTGAAAGATTTACATGAAGTTAGCAGAAAGTACATTTTGAGTAGATTTGAAAGCTGCATCTTTTTGGCGGAGTACGTTACTTCATGTTCTGAGCAATCTGTGTTAGGTATATGTACACCACAATCCAGGCTGAAGTTGAAATGTAAAGCAATTAAATGAATACCTCTGAGAACTATGTAATACTCTAAATAAGGTTCAATTCAGGAACCTACCACATATCATTTACTTTGCATTTGCCTTTAGCTTAAGATTGCTTTCAAATACTGAAGTTGTGTAATTTGTGATATTTCTTAGTGTATCTACTCCAACCTTAGTAGCACACTCGGAAAACCGGTAGCAGACTGTTCTAAATCATAACGGAAGAAAACTTAAAAGTTTTACATGACGTTAGCAGATAGTACATTTTGAGCATAATTGAAAGGTGCACTCTTTCTGGCTGAGTACGTTATTTCATGTCCTGAGCAATCTGTGTTAAGTATATGTAATCCGCAATTCAGGCTGAAGTGCAAATGTTTAGAAATTACATCAATACTTCTGAGAACTAAGTAATACTCGAAATAAAGTTCAATTCAGGAACATACCACATAGCATTTACTTTGCATTTGCCTTTAGCTTACGATTGCTTTCAAATACTAAAGTTGTGCATTTGGTGATATTACTTAATGTATCTTCTCCAACTTAAGTAGCACAGTCGGAAAATTGGTTGCAGACTGTTCTAAATCATAAGGGAAGTAAACTGAAAAGTTTTACATGACGTTAGCAGATAGCACATTTTGAGCATAATTGAAAGGTGCACTCTTTCTGGCTGAGTACGTTATTTCATGTCCTGAGCAATCTGTGTTAAGTATATGTAATCCGCAATTCAGGCTGAAGTGCAAATGTTTAGAAATTACATCAATACTTCTGAGAACTAAGTAATACTCGAAATAAAGTTCAATTCAGGAACATACCACATAGCATTTACTTTGCATTTGCCTTTAGCTTACGATTGCTTTCAAATACTAAAGTTGTGCATTTGGTGATATTACTTAATGTATCTTCTCCAACTTAAGTAGCACAGTCGGAAAATTGGTTGCAGACTGTTCTAAATCATAAGGGAAGTAAACTGAAAAGTTTTACATGACGTTAGCAGATAGCACATTTTGAGCATAATTGAAAGGTGCACTCTTTTTGGCTGAGTACGTTACTTCATGTTCTGTGCAATCTGTGTTAAGGATATGTACACCACAATTTAGGCTGAAGTGCAAATGTATAGAAATTACATGAATACTTCTGAGAACTATGTAATTCTCTAAATAAAGTTGAATTCAGGAACCTACCACATAGCATTTACATTGCAACTGCCTTTAGCTGTCCTCTCCTTTCAAAAACTAAAGTTCTATAAGTGGATCTGGTGATATTGAAGTAACTTCTCCAACTTTAACAGCACCCTCATAAATTTCGTTGCAGACAGTTGTAAATGGAATGTGCACTCTTTTTGGATGAGTACGTTACTTCATGTTCTGAGCATTCTGTGTTAAGTATATGTACACCACTACTGAGAACCATGGAGAACTCAAAATTAAGTTCAATTCAGGAACCCAGCACACTCATAAAATTGGTTGCAGACTGTTCTAAAACATCAGGAAAGAAAAGTTGAAAGTTTTACATGAAGTTAGCAGAAAGTACATTTTGAGTAGATTTGAAAGCTGCATCTTTTTGGCGGAGTACGTTACTTCATGTTCTGAGCAATCTGTGTTAGGTATATGTACACCACAATCCAGGCTGAAGTTGAAATGTATAGCAATTAAATGAATACCTCTGAGAACTATGTAATACTCTAAATAAGGTTCAATTCAGGAACCTACCACATATCATTTACTTTGCATTTGCCTTTAGCTTAAGATTGCTTTCAAATACTGAAGTTGTGTAATTTGTGATATTTCTTAGTGTATCTACTCCAATCTTAGTAGCACACTCGGAAAACCGGTAGCAGACTGTTCTAAATCATAACGGAAGAAAACTTAAAAGTTTTACATGACGTTAGCAGATAGTACATTTTGAGCATAATTGAAAGGCGCACTCTTTCTGGCTGAGTACGTTATTTCATGTCCTGAGCAATCTGTGTTAAGTATATGTAATCCGCAATTCAGGCTGAAGTGCAAATGTTTAGAAATTACATCAATACTTCTGAGAACTAAGTAATACTCGAAATAAAGTTCAATTCAGGAACATACCACATAGCATTTACTTTGCATTTGCCTTTAGCTTACGATTGCTTTCAAATACTAAAGTTGTGCATTTGGTGATATTACTTAATGTATCTTCTCCAACTTAAGTAGCACAGTCGGAAAATTGGTTGCAGACTGTTCTAAATCATAAGGGAAGTAAACTGAAAAGTTTTACATGACGTTAGCAGATAGCACATTTTCAGCATAATTGAAAGGTGCACTCTTTTTGGCCGAGAACGTTACTTCATGTTCTGTGCAATCTGTGTTAAGGATATGTACACCACAATTTAGGCTGAAGTGCAAATGTATAGAAATTACATGAATACTTCTGAGAACTATGTAATTCTCTAAATAAAGTTGAATTCAGGAACCTACCACATAGCATTTACATTGCAACTGCCTTTAGCTGTCCTCTCCTTTCAAAAACTAAAGTTCTATAAGTGGATCTGGTGATATGGAAGTAACTTCTCCAACTTTAACAGCACCCTCATAAATTTCGTTGCAGACAGTTGTAAATGGAATGTGCACTCTTTTTGGATGAGTACGTTACTTCATGTTCTGAGCATTCTGTGTTAAGTATATGTACACCACTACTGAGAACCATGGAGAACTCAAAATTAAGTTGAATTCAGGAACCCAGCACACTCATAAAATTGGTTGCAGACTGTTCTAAAACATCAGGAAAGAAAAGTTGAAAGTTTTACATGAAGTTAGCAGAAAGTACATTTTGAGTAGATTTGAAAGCTGCATCTTTTTGGCGGAGTACGTTACTTCATGTTCTGAGCAATCTGTGTTAGGTATATGTACACCACAATCCAGGCTGAAGTTGAAATGTATAGCAATTAAATGAATACCTCTGAGAACTATGTAATACTCTAAATAAGGTTCAATTCAGGAACCTACCACATATCATTTACTTTGCATTTGCCTTTAGCTTAAGATTGCTTTCAAATACTGAAGTTGTGTAATTTGTGATATTTCTTAGTGTATCTACTCCAACCTTAGTAGCACACTCGGAAAACCGGTAGCAGACTGTTCTAAATCATAACGGAAGAAAACTTAAAAGCTTTACATGACGTTAGCAGATAGTACATTTTGAGCATAATTGAAAGGTGCACTCTTTCTGGCTGAGTACGTTATTTCATGTCCTGAGCAATCTGTGTTAAGTATATGTAATCCGCAATTCAGGCTGAAGTGCAAATGTTTAGAAATTACATCAATACTTCTGAGAACTAAGTAATACTCGAAATAAAGTTCAATTCAGGAACATACCACATAGCATTTACTTTGCATTTGCCTTTAGCTTACGATTGCTTTCAAATACTAAAGTTGTGCATTTGGTGATATTACTTAATGTATCTTCTCCAACTTAAGTAGCACAGTCGGAAAATTGGTTGCAGACTGTTCTAAATCATAAGGGAAGTAAACTGAAAAGTTTTACATGACGTTAGCAGATAGCACATTTTGAGCATAATTGAAAGGTGCACTCTTTTTGGCCGAGTACGTTACTTCATGTTCTGAGCAATCTGTGTTAAGGATATGTACACCACAATTTAGGCTGAAGTGCAAATGTATAGAAATTACATGAATACTTCTGAGAACTATGTAATTCTCTAAATAAAGTTGAATTCAGGAACCTACCACATAGCATTTACATTGCAACTGCCTTTAGCTGTCTTCTCCTTTCAAACACTAAAGTTTTATAAGTGGATCTGGTGATATTGAAGTAACTTCTCCAACTTTAACAGCACCCTCATAAATTTCGTTGCAGACAGTTGTAAATGGAATGTGCACTCTTTTTGGATGAGTACGTTACTTCATGTTCTGAGCATTCTGTGTTAAGTATATGTACACCACTACTGAGAACCATGGAGAACTCAAAATTAAGTTCAATTCAGGAACCCAGCACACTCATAAAATTGGTTGCAGACTGTTCTAAAATATCAGGAAAGAAAAGTTGAAAGATTTACATGATGTTAGCAGAAAGTACATTTTGAGTAGATTTGAAAGCTGCATCTTTTTGGCGGAGTACGTTACTTCATGTTCTGAGCAATCTGTGTTAGGTATATGTACACCACAATCCAGGCTGAAGTTGAAATGTATAGCAATTAAATGAATACCTCTGAGAACTATGTAATACTCTAAATAAGGTTCAATTCAGGAACCTACCACATATCATTTACTTTGCATTTGCCTTTAGCTTAAGATTGCTTTCAAATACTGAAGTTGTGTAATTTGTGATATTTCTTAGTGTATCTACTCCAACCTTAGTAGCACACTCGGAAAACCGGTAGCAGACTGTTCTAAATCATAACGGAAGAAAACTTAAAAGTTTTACATGACGTTAGCAGATAGTACATTTTGAGCATAATTGAAAGGTGCACTCTTTCTGGCTGAGTACGTTATTTCATGTCCTGAGCAATCTGTGTTAAGTATATGTAATCCGCAATTCAGGCTGAAGTGCAAATGTTTAGAAATTACATCAATACTTCTGAGAACTAAGTAATACTCGAAATAAAGTTCAATTCAGGAACATACCACATAGCATTTACTTTGCATTTGCCTTTAGCTTACGATTGCTTTCAAATACTAAAGTTGTGCATTTGGTGATATTACTTAATGTATCTTCTCCAACTTAAGTAGCACAGTCGGAAAATTGGTTGCAGACTGTTCTAAATCATAAGGGAAGTAAACTGAAAAGTTTTACATGACGTTAGCAGATAGCACATTTTGAGCATAATTGAAAGGTGCACTCTTTTTGGCCGAGTACGTTACTTCATGTTCTGAGCAATCTGTGTTAAGGATATGTACACCACAATTTAGGCTGAAGTGCAAATGTATAGAAATTACATGAATACTTCTGAGAACTATGTAATTCTCTAAATAAAGTTGAATTCAGGAACCTACCACATAGCATTTACATTGCAACTGCCTTTAGCTGTCTTCTCCTTTCAAACACTAAAGTTTTATAAGTGGATCTGGTGATATTGAAGTAACTTCTCCAACTTTAACAGCACCCTCATAAATTTCGTTGCAGACAGTTGTAAATGGAATGTGCACTCTTTTTGGATGAGTACGTTACTTCATGTTCTGAGCATTCTGTGTTAAGTATATGTACACCACTACTGAGAACCATGGAGAACTCAAAATTAAGTTCAATTCAGGAACCTAGCACACTCATAAAATTGGTTGCAGACTGTTCTAAAACATCAGGAAAGAAAAGTTGAAAGTTTTACATGAAGTTAGCAGAAAGTACATTTTGAGTAGATTTGAAAGCTGCATCTTTTTGGCGGAGTACGTTACTTCATGTTCTGAGCAATCTGTGTTAGGTATATGTAAACCACAATCCAGGCTGAAGTTGAAATGTATAGCAATTAAATGAATACCTCTGAGAACTATGTAATACTCTAAATAAGGTTCAATTCAGGAACCTACCACATATCATTTACTTTGCATTTGCCTTTAGCTTAAGATTGCTTTCAAATACTGAAGTTGTGTAATTTGTGATATTTCTTAGTGTATCTACTCCAACCTTAGTAGCACACTCGGAAAACCGGTAGCAGACTGTTCTAAATCATAACGGAAGAAAACTTAAAAGTTTTACATGACGTTAGCAGATAGTACATTTTGAGCATAATTGAAAGGTGCACTCTTTCTGGCTGAGTACGTTATTTCATGTCCTGAGCAATCTGTGTTAAGTATATGTAATCCGCAATTCAGGCTGAAGTGCAAATGTTTAGAAATTACATCAATACTTCTGAGAACTATGTAATTCTCTAAATAAAGTTGAATTCAGGAACCTACCACATAGCATTTACATTGCAACTGCCTTTAGCTGTCTTCTCCTTTCAAACACTAAAGTTTTATAAGTGGATCTGGTGATATTGAAGTAACTTCTCCAACTTTAACAGCACCCTCATAAATTTCGTTGCAGACAGTTGTAAATGGAATGTGCACTCTTTTTGGATGAGTACGTTACTTCATGTTCTGAGCATTCTGTGTTAAGTATATGTACACCACTACTGAGAACCATGGAGAACTCAAAATTAAGTTCAATTCAGGAACCCAGCACACTCATAAAATTGGTTGCAGACTGTTCTAAAATATCAGGAAAGAAAAGTTGAAAGATTTACATGAAGTTAGCAGAAAGTACATTTTGAATAGATTTGAAAGCTGCATCTTTTTGGCGGAGTACGTTACTTCATGTTCTGAGCAATCTGTGTTAGGTATATGTACACCACAATCCAGGCTGAAGTTGAAATGTATAGCAATTAAATGAATACCTCTGAGAACTATGTAATACTCTAAATAAGGTTCAATTCAGGAACCTACCACATATCATTTACTTTGCATTTGCCTTTAGCTTAAGATTGCTTTCAAATACTGAAGTTGTGTAATTTGTGATATTTCTTAGTGTATCTACTCCAACCTTAGTAGCACACTCGGAAAACCGGTAGCAGACTGTTCTAAATCATAACGGAAGAAAACTTAAAAGTTTTACATGACGTTAGCAGATAGTACATTTTGAGCATAATTGAAAGGTGCACTCTTTCTGGCTGAGTACGTTATTTCATGTCCTGAGCAATCTGTGTTAAGTATATGTAATCCGCAATTCAGGCTGAAGTGCAAATGTTTAGAAATTACATCAATACTTCTGAGAACTAAGTAATACTCGAAATAAAGTTCAATTCAGGAACATACCACATAGCATTTACTTTGCATTTGCCTTTAGCTTACGATTGCTTTCAAATACTAAAGTTGTGCATTTGGTGATATTACTTAATGTATCTTCTCCAACTTAAGTAGCACAGTCGGAAAATTGGTTGCAGACTGTTCTAAATCATAAGGGAAGTAAACTGAAAAGTTTTACATGACGTTAGCAGAAAGTACATTTTGAGTAGATTTGAAAGCTGCATCTTTTTGGCGGAGTACGTTACTTCATGTTCTGAGCAATCTGTGTTAGGTATATGTACACCACAATCCAGGCTGAAGTTGAAATGTATAGCAATTAAATGAATACCTCTGAGAACTATGTAATACTCTAAATAAGGTTCAATTCAGGAACCTACCACATATCATTTACTTTGCATTTGCCTTTAGCTTAAGATTGCTTTCAAATACTGAAGTTGTGTAATTTGTGATATTTCTTAGTGTATCTACTCCAATCTTAGTAGCACACTCGGAAAACCGGTAGCAGACTGTTCTAAATCATAACGGAAGAAAACTTAAAAGCTTTACATGACGTTAGCAGATAGTACATTTTGAGCATAATTGAAAGGTGCACTCTTTCTGGCTGAGTACGTTATTTCATGTCCTGAGCAATCTGTGTTAAGTATATGTAATCCGCAATTCAGGCTGAAGTGCAAATGTTTAGAAATTACATCAATACTTCTGAGAACTAAGTAATACTCGAAATAAAGTTCAATTCAGGAACATACCACATAGCATTTACTTTGCATTTGCCTTTAGCTTACGATTGCTTTCAAATACTAAAGTTGTGCATTTGGTGATATTACTTAATGTATCAACTTAAGTAGCACAGTCGGAAAATTGGTTGCAGACTGTTCTAAATCATAAGGGAAGTAAACTGAAAAGTTTTACATGACGTTAGCAGATAGCACATTTTGAGCATAATTGAAAGGTGCACTCTTTTTGGCCGAGTACGTTACTTCATGTTCTGAGCAATCTGTGTTAAGGATATGTACACCACAATTTAGGCTGAAGTGCAAATGTATAGAAATTACATGAATACTTCTGAGAACTATGTAATTCTCTAAATAAAGTTGAATTCAGGAACCTACCACATAGCATTTACATTGCAACTGCCTTTAGCTGTCTTCTCCTTTCAAACACTAAAGTTTTATAAGTGGATCTGGTGATATTGAAGTAACTTCTCCAACTTTAACAGCACCCTCATAAATTTCGTTGCAGACAGTTGTAAATGGAATGTGCACTCTTTTTGGATGAGTACGTTACTTCATGTTCTGAGCATTCTGTGTTAAGTATATGTACACCACTACTGAGAACCATGGAGAACTCAAAATTAAGTTCAATTCAGGAACCCAGCACACTCATAAAATTGGTTGCAGACTGTTCTAAAATATCAGGAAAGAAAAGTTGAAAGATTTACATGATGTTAGCAGAAAGTACATTTTGAGTAGATTTGAAAGCTGCATCTTTTTGGCGGAGTACGTTACTTCATGTTCTGAGCAATCTGTGTTAGGTATATGTACACCACAATCCAGGCTGAAGTTGAAATGTATAGCAATTAAATGAATACCTCTGAGAACTATGTAATACTCTAAATAAGGTTCAATTCAGGAACCTACCACATATCATTTACTTTGCATTTGCCTTTAGCTTAAGATTGCTTTCAAATACTGAAGTTGTGTAATTTGTGATATTTCTTAGTGTATCTACTCCAACCTTAGTAGCACACTCGGAAAACCGGTAGCAGACTGTTCTAAATCATAACGGAAGAAAACTTAAAAGTTTTACATGACGTTAGCAGATAGTACATTTTGAGCATAATTGAAAGGTGCACTCTTTCTGGCTGAGTACGTTATTTCATGTCCTGAGCAATCTGTGTTAAGTATATGTAATCCGCAATTCAGGCTGAAGTGCAAATGTTTAGAAATTACATCAATACTTCTGAGAACTAAGTAATACTCGAAATAAAGTTCAATTCAGGAACATACCACATAGCATTTACTTTGCATTTGCCTTTAGCTTACGATTGCTTTCAAATACTAAAGTTGTGCATTTGGTGATATTACTTAATGTATCTTCTCCAACTTAAGTAGCACAGTCGGAAAATTGGTTGCAGACTGTTCTAAATCATAAGGGAAGTAAACTGAAAAGTTTTACATGACGTTAGCAGATAGCACATTTTGAGCATAATTGAAAGGTGCACTCTTTTTGGCCGAGTACGTTACTTCATGTTCTGAGCAATCTGTGTTAAGGATATGTACACCACAATTTAGGCTGAAGTGCAAATGTATAGAAATTACATGAATACTTCTGAGAACTATGTAATTCTCTAAATAAAGTTGAATTCAGGAACCTACCACATAGCATTTACATTGCAACTGCCTTTAGCTGTCTTCTCCTTTCAAACACTAAAGTTTTATAAGTGGATCTGGTGATATTGAAGTAACTTCTCCAACTTTAACAGCACCCTCATAAATTTCGTTGCAGACAGTTGTAAATGGAATGTGCACTCTTTTTGGATGAGTACGTTACTTCATGTTCTGAGCATTCTGTGTTAAGTATATGTACACCACTACTGAGAACCATGGAGAACTCAAAATTAAGTTCAATTCAGGAACCTAGCACACTCATAAAATTGGTTGCAGACTGTTCTAAAACATCAGGAAAGAAAAGTTGAAAGTTTTACATGAAGTTAGCAGAAAGTACATTTTGAGTAGATTTGAAAGCTGCATCTTTTTGGCGGAGTACGTTACTTCATGTTCTGAGCAATCTGTGTTAGGTATATGTAAACCACAATCCAGGCTGAAGTTGAAATGTATAGCAATTAAATGAATACCTCTGAGAACTATGTAATACTCTAAATAAGGTTCAATTCAGGAACCTACCACATATCATTTACTTTGCATTTGCCTTTAGCTTAAGATTGCTTTCAAATACTGAAGTTGTGTAATTTGTGATATTTCTTAGTGTATCTACTCCAACCTTAGTAGCACACTCGGAAAACCGGTAGCAGACTGTTCTAAATCATAACGGAAGAAAACTTAAAAGTTTTACATGACGTTAGCAGATAGTACATTTTGAGCATAATTGAAAGGTGCACTCTTTCTGGCTGAGTACGTTATTTCATGTCCTGAGCAATCTGTGTTAAGTATATGTAATCCGCAATTCAGGCTGAAGTGCAAATGTTTAGAAATTACATCAATACTTCTGAGAACTATGTAATTCTCTAAATAAAGTTGAATTCAGGAACCTACCACATAGCATTTACATTGCAACTGCCTTTAGCTGTCTTCTCCTTTCAAACACTAAAGTTTTATAAGTGGATCTGGTGATATTGAAGTAACTTCTCCAACTTTAACAGCACCCTCATAAATTTCGTTGCAGACAGTTGTAAATGGAATGTGCACTCTTTTTGGATGAGTACGTTACTTCATGTTCTGAGCATTCTGTGTTAAGTATATGTACACCACTACTGAGAACCATGGAGAACTCAAAATTAAGTTCAATTCAGGAACCCAGCACACTCATAAAATTGGTTGCAGACTGTTCTAAAATATCAGGAAAGAAAAGTTGAAAGATTTACATGAAGTTAGCAGAAAGTACATTTTGAATAGATTTGAAAGCTGCATCTTTTTGGCGGAGTACGTTACTTCATGTTCTGAGCAATCTGTGTTAGGTATATGTACACCACAATCCAGGCTGAAGTTGAAATGTATAGCAATTAAATGAATACCTCTGAGAACTATGTAATACTCTAAATAAGGTTCAATTCAGGAACCTACCACATATCATTTACTTTGCATTTGCCTTTAGCTTAAGATTGCTTTCAAATACTGAAGTTGTGTAATTTGTGATATTTCTTAGTGTATCTACTCCAACCTTAGTAGCACACTCGGAAAACCGGTAGCAGACTGTTCTAAATCATAACGGAAGAAAACTTAAAAGTTTTACATGACGTTAGCAGATAGTACATTTTGAGCATAATTGAAAGGTGCACTCTTTCTGGCTGAGTACGTTATTTCATGTCCTGAGCAATCTGTGTTAAGTATATGTAATCCGCAATTCAGGCTGAAGTGCAAATGTTTAGAAATTACATCAATACTTCTGAGAACTAAGTAATACTCGAAATAAAGTTCAATTCAGGAACATACCACATAGCATTTACTTTGCATTTGCCTTTAGCTTACGATTGCTTTCAAATACTAAAGTTGTGCATTTGGTGATATTACTTAATGTATCTTCTCCAACTTAAGTAGCACAGTCGGAAAATTGGTTGCAGACTGTTCTAAATCATAAGGGAAGTAAACTGAAAAGTTTTACATGACGTTAGCAGAAAGTACATTTTGAGTAGATTTGAAAGCTGCATCTTTTTGGCGGAGTACGTTACTTCATGTTCTGAGCAATCTGTGTTAGGTATATGTACACCACAATCCAGGCTGAAGTTGAAATGTATAGCAATTAAATGAATACCTCTGAGAACTATGTAATACTCTAAATAAGGTTCAATTCAGGAACCTACCACATATCATTTACTTTGCATTTGCCTTTAGCTTAAGATTGCTTTCAAATACTGAAGTTGTGTAATTTGTGATATTTCTTAGTGTATCTACTCCAATCTTAGTAGCACACTCGGAAAACCGGTAGCAGACTGTTCTAAATCATAACGGAAGAAAACTTAAAAGCTTTACATGACGTTAGCAGATAGTACATTTTGAGCATAATTGAAAGGTGCACTCTTTCTGGCTGAGTACGTTATTTCATGTCCTGAGCAATCTGTGTTAAGTATATGTAATCCGCAATTCAGGCTGAAGTGCAAATGTTTAGAAATTACATCAATACTTCTGAGAACTAAGTAATACTCTAAATAAGGTTCAATTCAGGAACATACCACATAGCATTTACTTTGCATTTGCCTTTAGCTTACGATTGCTTTCAAATACTAAAGTTGTGCATTTGGTGATATTACTTAATGTATCAACTTAAGTAGCACAGTCGGAAAATTGGTTGCAGACTGTTCTAAATCATAAGGGAAGTAAACTGAAAAGTTTTACATGACGTTAGCAGATAGCACATTTTGAGCATAATTGAAAGGTGCACTCTTTTTGGCCGAGTACGTTACTTCATGTTCTGAGCAATCTGTGTTAAGGATATGTACACCACAATTTAGGCTGAAGTGCAAATGTATAGAAATTACATGAATACTTCTGAGAACTATGTAATTCTCTAAATAAAGTTGAATTCAGGAACCTACCACATAGCATTTACATTGCAACTGCCTTTAGCTGTCTTCTCCTTTCAAACACTAAAGTTTTATAAGTGGATCTGGTGATATTGAAGTAACTTCTCCAACTTTAACAGCACCCTCATAAATTTCGTTGCAGACAGTTGTAAATGGAATGTGCACTCTTTTTGGATGAGTACGTTACTTCATGTTCTGAGCATTCTGTGTTAAGTATATGTACACCACTACTGAGAACCATGGAGAACTCAAAATTAAGTTCAATTCAGGAACCCAGCACACTCATAAAATTGGTTGCAGACTGTTCTAAAACATCAGGAAAGAAAAGTTGACAGTTTTACATGAAGTTAGCAGAAAGTACATTTTGAGTAGATTTGAAAGCTGCATCTTTTTGGCGGAGTACGTTACTTCATGTTCTGAGCAATCTGTGTTAAGTATATGTACACCACAATCCAGGCTGAAGTTGAAATGTATAGAAATTAAATGAAAACTTCTGAGAACTATGTAATACTCTAAATAAAGTTCAATTCAGGAACCTACCACATATCATTTACTTTGCATTTGCAATTAGCTTAAGATTGCTTTCAAATACTGAAGTTGTGTAATTTGTGATATTTCTTAGTGTATCTACTCCAACCTTAGTAGCACACTCGGAAAACCGGTAGCAGACTGTTCTAAATCATAACGGAAGAAAACTTAAAAGCTTTACATGACGTTAGCAGATAGTACATTTTGAGCATAATTGAAAGGTGCACTCTTTCTGGCTGAGTACGTTATTTCATGTCCTGAGCAATCTGTGTTAAGTATATGTAATCCGCAATTCAGGCTGAAGTGCAAATGTTTAGAAATTACATCAATACTTCTGAGAACTAAGTAATACTCGAAATAAAGTTCAATTCAGGAACATACCACATAGCATTTACTTTGCATTTGCCTTTAGCTTACGATTGCTTTCAAATACTAAAGTTGTGCATTTGGTGATATTACTTAATGTATCTTCTCCAACTTAAGTAGCACAGTCGGAAAATTGGTTGCAGACTGTTCTAAATCATAAGGGAAGTAAACTGAAAAGTTTTACATGACGTTAGCAGATAGCACATTTTGAGCATAATTGAAAGGTGCACTCTTTTTGGCCGAGTACGTTACTTCATGTTCTGAGCAATCTGTGTTAAGGATATGTACACCACAATTTAGGCTGAAGTGCAAATGTATAGAAATTACATGAATACTTCTGAGAACTATGTAATTCTCTAAATAAAGTTGAATTCAGGAACCTACCACATAGCATTTACATTGCAACTGCCTTTAGCTGTCTTCTCCTTTCAAACACTAAAGTTTTATAAGTGGATCTGGTGATATTGAAGTAACTTCTCCAACTTTAACAGCACCCTCATAAATTTCGTTGCAGACAGTTGTAAATGGAATGTGCACTCTTTTTGGATGAGTACGTTACTTCATGTTCTGAGCATTCTGTGTTAAGTATATGTACACCACTACTGAGAACCATGGAGAACTCAAAATTAAGTTCAATTCAGGAACCCAGCACACTCATAAAATTGGTTGCAGACTGTTCTAAAACATCAGGAAAGAAAAGTTGAAAGTTTTACATGAAGTTAGCAGAAAGTACATTTTGAGTAGATTTGAAAGCTGCATCTTTTTGGCGGAGTACGTTACTTCATGTTCTGAGCAATCTGTGTTAGGTATATGTAAACCACAATCCAGGCTGAAGTTGAAATGTATAGCAATTAAATGAATACCTCTGAGAACTATGTAATACTCTAAATAAGGTTCAATTCAGGAACCTACCACATATCATTTACTTTGCATTTGCCTTTAGCTTAAGATTGCTTTCAAATACTGAAGTTGTGTAATTTGTGATATTTCTTAGTGTATCTACTCCAACCTTAGTAGCACACTCGGAAAACCGGTAGCAGACTGTTCTAAATCATAACGGAAGAAAACTTAAAAGTTTTACATGACGTTAGCAGATAGTACATTTTGAGCATAATTGAAAGGTGCACTCTTTCTGGCTGAGTACGTTATTTCATGTCCTGAGCAATCTGTGTTAAGTATATGTAATCCGCAATTCAGGCTGAAGTGCAAATGTTTAGAAATTACATCAATACTTCTGAGAACTAAGTAATACTCGAAATAAAGTTCAATTCAGGAACATACCACATAGCATTTACTTTGCATTTGCCTTTAGCTTACGATTGCTTTCAAATACTAAAGTTGTGCATTTGGTGATATTACTTAATGTATCTTCTCCAACTTAAGTAGCACAGTCGGAAAATTGGTTGCAGACTGTTCTAAATCATAAGGGAAGTAAACTGAAAAATTTTACATGACGTTAGCAGATAGCACATTTTGAGCATAATTGCAAGGTGCACTCTTTTTGGCCGAGTTCGTTACTTCATGTTCTGAGCAATCTGTGTTAAGGATATGTACACCACAATTTAGGCTGAAGTGCAAATGTATAGAAATTACATGAATACTTCTGAGAACTATGTAATTCTCTAAATAAAGTTGAATTCAGGAACCTACCACATAGCATTTACATTGCAACTGCCTTTAGCTGTCTTCTCCTTTCAAACACTAAAGTTTTATAAGTGGATCTGGTGATATTGAAGTAACTTCTCCAACTTTAACAGCACCCTCATAAATTTCGTTGCAGACAGTTGTAAATGGAATGTGCACTCTTTTTGGATGAGTACGTTACTTCATGTTCTGAGCATTCTGTGTTAAGTATATGTACACCACTACTGAGAACCATGGAGAACTCAAAATTAAGTTCAATTCAGGAACCCAGCACACTCATAAAATTGGTTGCAGACTGTTCTAAAATATCAGGAAAGAAAAGTTGAAAGATTTACATGAAGTTAGCAGAAAGTACATTTTGAGTAGATTTGAAAGCTGCATCTTTTTGGCGGAGTACGTTACTTCATGTTCTGAGCAATCTGTGTTAGGTATATGTACACCACAATCCAGGCTGAAGTTGAAATGTAAAGCAATTAAATGAATACCTCTGAGAACTATGTAATACTCTAAATAAGGTTCAATTCAGGAACCTACCACATATCATTTACTTTGCATTTGCCTTTAGCTTAAGATTGCTTTCAAATACTGAAGTTGTGTAATTTGTGATATTTCTTAGTGTATCTACTCCAACCTTAGTAGCACACTCGGAAAACCGGTAGCAGACTGTTCTAAATCATAACGGAAGAAAACTTAAAAGTTTTACATGACGTTAGCAGATAGTACATTTTGAGCATAATTGAAAGGTGCACTCTTTCTGGCTGAGTACGTTATTTCATGTCCTGAGCAATCTGTGTTAAGTATATGTAATCCGCAATTCAGGCTGAAGTGCAAATGTTTAGAAATTACATCAATACTTCTGAGAACTAAGTAAT